>NC_069098.1:15199769-15516533 GCF_947172395.1 Bicyclus anynana
AAGTAGCCTATGTGTTAATCCAGAGTAAAATCTATTTCCATTCCAAATTTCAGCCAAGTCGTTTCAGTAGTAGCGGCGTTAAACAGTAACAAACATCCAAACATACATCCGAACTTTCGCGTTTATAATATTAGAAGGACTTTAGAATTTAAACTATCGTGAATATTATTTTATTATAAAACACAGCTAAAGCTCATGTGCCACAAGGTAGAAGTATGCCCATTTCGATCCCATTCGGGGCTCGAAGTCATGAGCTGGTTCTTGCAATTCGGCGTGAGCCAAACAGTCTGCAGTCGTTGTATTTCTTGAGTTTTAGCCGTGTTTTATTGTAAAATTAATAGTATATTCAATTCCAAGCCTACTTGTAGTCTAAATAACAATTATGCTCGACAGACCCTGTAACTTGATTCAAGTTAATAGATGTTGACGAATAAACAACATACTTTAAACGTCTTTAAACGTCGTCTTGTTTGAATGTCTTTAAACGTCGTCGTCGAAAATTTTTCGTTTTAAATAGTGTTTTTGTACATAGTAAAGATATTTTACATCCCAATGGCAGAGTGCCTAAGATAATGAAATAATGTTTTCTTACATCTTCAAGATATGGTTATTATAAAATAAAAAATATGCTGAAAAATCTGAAAAATTTTATTGGGAAAATTTGTTTTGTAACAATTAATATTGTTTTTATGGCTTCTTTTAATTTTATAAAAGCAGGGCCCCGGACCTCTATAGGCTAATAGCTTAATAGTTTTAAAACTTGGCTGACGTACAGCCGTGCGTGTATAATGTTGCGTAATAAACTAGACAGTTAATATTTTGTACGTTAGATGTAAATTCACACAGCAATTTCCATTTAGAGCATCTCCACCTCAATTTTAATCTTGTAGTCAACCTTAGGCTCTGCAAACTCGTAAATACCTCAGCTAAAATTAGTACCTCCTCGACCTTGTATGCTAAGAGAGAGCGTAGACAAATTTCTCGTTAAGTCTCCACAAATTGCCAATTCACATTATGAGTCCCCTCCAAAGATTATAAAACAAAAGTTAATAAGACGGTAAAACTTGATAACTCCAAGACTCATAAATGGCCATTAAGTTGTGCTTTGAATTTTTATTAGTTTTCTTTATGATATATATATTTTTTAATTTACATTCATTCGAAAGGTAGTCAAATCCCTGCATTTAATATATTGAAAAATATTTTACATTATGGTGCTGCTGTGTAAGCATCTGTTGTCTGTACGTTTAACTGTTTTTTTATTCAAGCAATACTCATAAGATGGATTTTGATGCGAGTAATGTGGTAAAGTACCTAATTTTAGCTTGTATCAGGTCTTATGGCAGTCGTCCACAGATCGCATCGCATCAAACGGATTTTAGTATTCTTTGTAAAGAAAGTCATACAAGTGCGTCCATTGATTTGCATCGAACGGATTTTATCCACCGTAAAATTCTAAATCCGTTTGATGCGATGCGTCCGCTAGGTATGTACAATGCGGATCAGTGGATGCTTCCATTAGATAAGATTATAATGAAATGAAAAAAAAAGTCCGTTAGGTGGATAAAAAACAAATATAAAATAAATAGATAAATACCCAATCTTATCGCTGATTCCTTTGAATGTCAAAAGAAAAACGTACTAATTTATTTTTGTAGAGAACGATAATAATGTTTGGAATAAAGATAAGATATGTTAATTTAACGAAGGATAAGAAATATAAATGAAATTGTAAAATAAACTCCCTGACTTTCTTCGGTCGTAGTTAAAAATAAGTACATACTTACTTGTACCTACACTAAAAATACAACCCACCTTTAAATCTTCCAAAAAGAGCTCAACGAAAAGAAAAACCCAGTGCGAAACAGTGGAGCTATTACCTTGTAAATAAATAAAGACAACCTTTTCCCCTTTCCCTCAGTTTAGCCCCTAATCCGGTATCCCTGTCGGGAAGATTGGCTCTCGGATCGGATCCCGCTCTCATAGCCGATGTGCCCGGAGAGTTTTATCTACTTACAATACAAAACAATGTAATAGGCTAACATTTTTTCTGCGGACGACAGTTCTTTTAATTATCCCTGCCTTCGGAAAAATGAAAATATTTTGAATTTAGAATATAATAAATTATGGTTGTTTATGAAATTATTATATAATTATTATTCAAAAATTTAAAAATAATCGCCACTCTGTTTATGATTTTCCACATTTCATTCTTCGCGAAATCGATTGAAATAATATATTGTGTTACAATTTCAGATCACATTTAAATAGAGCTGAGAATTATCGTTGATTGTATCCAAAACTAATAAAATTTTAGAAAGTCAAGCCATTTATTGTTTACTAGCGGACGCTCGTGACTTTGTTTGCGTAAAACTCGATGTTAACTTTCTATTATTGCTACCCTACCCTACCCTACCCCTACCCTAAGATTAAAAGAGTATCAAAATACTCAGCATGCACGTGCTAAACTAGTAGTGGATCCACCAGCGCAGCGTTGATCTTCCGTGGATCGACGTGATGACGGTCATATTATAGTTTTAATAATTCCGCGACAAAGTTCCAATAATAAATAACAAACGAGGCACGAGATGATGTAAGCCGAACCGTCTACTTACTTAATCCTTTCAACTCGGGAAACTTCTGACAGCTTTTCTTCCTTGCGTTTGAAGAGCAAAGAAACATTCATTATTATTTTAGATTGTGATAGCCAGACATACCTAATTTTTTGAAGCTTGCAGGTTTGTCCGCTTATTCTCTAATCTATAATTGGCTTTTAAATATATATATATATATATAAAAGGTAGCAGATCCTAGTATGATCGTCCAAGTATGATCATTAATAACCCTTTATTTGACTCTGTTAAGCACGGGTCTCCTCTCAAAATGAGAGTAGTTAGGCTAATAGTCCACCACGCTAGCTATAGATGGATTGGTGAACTTCACACGAAGATAATTAGGAAAATACTCAGGTAGGCTGCAGGTGAGGAAATCCTCACGATGGTTTTTCCTTCACCCTTTGAAACGTGATAATTAATTTCTTAAAATGAATATACGAGTGTTATGTGAAGAGTTGGAGGAGTATGCCCCGCACCGGATTCGAACCTATGCCATTAGAATCGACGTTAAAGGTCATATCTGCCATCTATCACGGCTCTTACGGTACAAGTATAAAGTCTATCTTTTAATATTTTCCTCGGTAAAATTCATATCCCCAATCGCATGTCACATTGCTGCGCAACATCTCTTCGAAAAACACTATTAAAGATCCAATTTTAATGCCCTCTACCAAAGAGTTTCCACGAAGCGAAGGGACTAGCGACTGGAGACATTTATACCCTATCAAAATATCAAAAAGATACATTGTACATAATCACCCCGACCACAATTTCAAACACCTCAATGCAGCTCGATGGCGTTATAAGTATGACGATCGTACGCCCGAATGAGCTCTATCGTCTGACAACCTCCGTGGCGCAGTGGTATGCACGGTGTGTTTACAAGACGGAGGTCCTGGGTTCGATCCCTGGCTGGGCCGATTGAGGTTTTCTAAATTCTGGATGGTGGGAGGCTTCGGTCTTTACGACCCTACCGACAAAGACGTACCGCCAAGCGATTTAGCGTTCCGGTACCGTGTCGTGTAGTTAGCCCGCTCCCATCTTAGATTGCATCATCATCAGGTGAGATTGTAGTCAAGGGCTAACTTGTAAATAATAAAGCCCTTCTACAGTTTTTTCTGTTATGTCGGAAAGAAATTCCACCCCCGAGGCTCGACCTTTCCATCAAAATCAAGTATTTCTTTTACTTTTTTTTTATTAAATAACGAATATCAGTAATTTCTGAGATATTCGCTACGGGCAAGTCTCAATGGAGATGTTTTCTGTACGAATTCAATTATTTTTGTCGTTTTATGGGTCGTTTCATAAATATACGAGTACATTATCAATTTATTTTGCTTATTATACTTATATTGGTCTTATTCTATCTTATTAGTTATTTTTTATGTTAGTAATAGGTAAATTAATTAATTTGAGTGAAAAAGTGAGTTTATACCTAAATAAATTTATTCTACACGAGCTGACGGAGTATACAAGTAATAATAATAATAAAGTAATAATTAAATTATCATCATACTGAAATGTAATATTTACCTATAAATAAAAATATGACACACTTTTAGTTAATGCCGCATTTCATGAACAAGCTTTAGATTAAGTTATATTGTCTCAGATAGGTTCAAAATTAATTGAACAATAATTGGCAATAAGTAGTTGAAATTTAATCTAATAATAAATACTACTAACTATTGGACGCGTTTGTTTTTATTTTAACGTTCGTTGTTTCATAACTTCAATTTATTAACCGTTTTTTGAAAATATTTTTTTTTGTTTGAAAGAGTACACTTTCAGATTAGTTCCATTTAATTTTCATAAAAACTGGTCAGTAGTTTTGTGTTAAATCAATATAAACCAATTATATTCTCTTATATTTCTTTGAAGTCTTTTTTTATATGTCTTTGAAGTCGATTCCATTTTTATGTCACAAAATATTAAATAAATAATGCTACTGAACCCTTCGTGCGCGAGTCTAACTAGTACTTGGCCAGTTGTTTATTTTAATAGGTGGTTTGTTGAATTTCATCCTTGTATACAGACTCGGATACATCGTCGTCGTCGTCGTTATCAACCCATATTCGGCTCACTGCTGAGCTCGAGTCTTCTCTCAGAATGAGAGGGGACTATTGGCCTACAATAGTCCACCACACTGGCCCAATGCGGATTGGCAGACTTCACACACGCAGAGAACATTCTTTGGTATGCAGGTTTCCTCACGATGTTTTCCTTCACCGTTTGAGATACGTGATATTTAATTTCTTAAAATGCACAATAACTTAAAAGTTGGAGGTGCATGCCCCAGACCGAATTTGAACCCACCACCCTCCGGAATCGGAGGCAGAGGTCATATCCACTGGGCTATCACGTATCTCAACATAATATAGGTTAATGTAGGTACGGTAGGCGCACAAACACTTAATGGGTGTTGTGTTCTATCATATTTTGGAATAAATTCCATTTTCACCTCAACATGTGGCGCGACAAAAACCTAATAAAGGTTCGCTCAGCGGGACTCGGTCCTGTATTTGCACAATATTGTTTATAAATTGGGACTACGTAGAGACTTTATACGAATTTTCGAATGAAAGCCTAAGAGGACTGCGATCGTGGCAATCAGAAACTTGCAATATATATGCTTAAGCGCACTACCTACCATGATGACTCATTAGTCATTCAGAACCTGTATTGGTAAAGGAATTTTCTATTTCATACGTCTACACAAATGAAGTTTACTAAAATAATAAAAATACACCTCCAAATTTTCAGTTGTGTGCATTTTAAGAACTTAAATATCACGTGTCTTAAACGGTGAAGGGAAACATTACGAGAAAACTTGCATAACAGAGAATTTTCTTAATTGTCTGCGTGTGTGAAGTCTGCCAATCCACACTGGGCCAGCGTGGTGGACTAAGGAGGCGGTGAATTTTACTATTCTTTGTATAGAAAGTCAAACAAGTGCGTCCTGTGATCCCCATCAAATCGCATCTAACGGATTTTATCTTAATATAATTAAAAATCCTTGTGTTACGATGCGTCCGGTACAATGCGGATTAGTGGACGCCTCCCAAAAAACTCCAACAATGCCTATAAACAAAATGCTACTAATGTTTCATGAACATTTTATTTAGCGTAACAAAGCCTTTGCGCAAACCTTTGATCAAATATTCGCAATGAAATTACTTTGTAAGTCGTTATATTGAGTGCGCGCGATGTAAATTGAATTTGTATGTATTTGCTAACAATAATTAAGTCGTTTATTTATTTAGTGTAATGAGTGTCGTTGTGAGGGGCGAGCACAAAACAATGTCAACCAGAGCCTGTAGGGACTAGACCTTTGTCATTTTATGAAGGCTAAATATTTTAATCTTTTTGGCAACATTTGACCAGACAAACCAGCTTGTATTTAATATTAATATATAAATGCGAAAGGTCATTCATCATGAAATCTCAAAAACTGTTTTATGTACAAAGCTGAAATTTGGCAGGGATGAAGTTTATAGTTAGTAGGTTTCCACTAAAAAAGGATTTTGTGACAGGGCCAGATTAAAGACGTCTAAGGGCGGAGGAAGCCACTAGTATTTTATAAAAAAAACTATTTTTTTATATAAAGTATTAAAAAATAAACATACTTATATTGTGTGTTTCTACTGCATTAACATACCTAATAACTACATGATGACCCATTTTTATGTAGGCCTTTCCCACTTTTAAAGTGGTATGAAAAAGATATGTGGCCAGAAATGAAAGCGGTATTAAAAGCTTTAGCATTAAGAGAGCTTAGAGCGGCGGAACGTAGCGGAGTTTTATTTTAACTCTTTGTTATTCAAAGTTTACCGACAGTTTGTACCTACAGGCGCTGAATAATGAAAAGAACACAAAGCGGTGTAGCGTGCACCGACGGACATAGGTGCTGATTTGCTACCCCTGACTTTTTTGATTAAGCCAGGAGTACCTAAATATTAGAAAAAAAAATTAATACGAGTAGATTATATTGACAAGTTTGTAGCATGAAAGATGGTTGGAAAGAACTTGGTTTTACGCTTGCGAGAGCCTTTAGACCTCTTTAATCTGGCCCTGTCGCAAAATTGATTTGTAAAAGACGTCTGCAAATTATAAACTACCTTCCTGTCAAATTTCAAGTTTGTAGCATTCAAAATGAAGGACTTTTATACAAACTTGGGAGAGCGTTTAGACCTCTTTAACCCGGCCCTATCGCAAAATTCGTTTTTAGCGGATACGTACTTACTATAAACTACCTCCCTGCCAAATTTCATGTTTGTACGTCAAGCGGGACTCGAGATTTTGTGATGAATGAAATGACTTTTCACATTTATATATTAAGATTCGCTTAGAACAACTCCCATATCCGACAGAAAGTCCTGTATGTATGTTTCAAAACCAGAGCATTCTCAGGTACAGTCAGTAGAGAGTCAACATAGCGAAGTTATTTTTATTTAAATGACAAGTTAGTCCTTGACTGCGATCTCACCTGATCATGCAGTCTAATGTCAGCCACAGACGATCAAAACATGACTGCAGCGCTAACGGCTTGAACAGCCGATAAAACTGATCATCATCATCATCGGCATGATTTCATGCACATCGCGACCAACACACGATCAGTTTTATCGGCTGTCAAGCCGTTAGCGCTGCAGGTATGTGGGCTTATCGGATGGTGAGTGGCTAGCATAAGATGGAAGCGAGCTTACTTGGTAATTAGACTAACTAGCCACGGCTGATAGACCTTGAATTTTGCGTCACAGCTTTATAGGTAGGTAAATCAGCTTTATAGGGAGTTCGTCGAATTATTAAAAAAACTTTTAGTTTTGTGGAGAAAATAAATTGGGCTTAAAATTCATTTACTCCACGAAAACATTTCAATGTCGCCGCATACACAGTTGCAATGTAAACATGCACTCGTAGCTTGTGGAAGAAGCCCGTAGAAAAAAAAACCTTGGCCTCCTTACTTTGCGACCCCATACCCCTGCTGACGCACAACCTGCTGCCTTGACTGAACGAAAATGTTTTAATGTCACTGAGAAGTTGAAGCTGATTTAAAATAAAAAAAAATAAATCTAAATTTATGGTAGAGCCTTGAGTGAACAAGGTTAATGATTTATATTAAATAAAAATTTTGAAATTAGAACAAGTGCCGCTCAAGTGTCTCAGGACGTCAGTGGAATTAAAAAATAAAATACGACGCATCTGCTCTGTTCCATTTTTAAATTTAAAAAAAAAATATGTGCAGATAGTTAATTGGGGCGTTTATAAACTTTGAATAATTTAATTTTGTTTTTATTTTTATATAATAGTCGTTTCCTCGCAGTTTCACCCACAAAATTACCGTTTTCGTTGGAATACGGGAATAATATACAGCATATCATAATCACAAACAAGTTGGCTATCTATCGGTAAAAGATTTTTCTAAGCCGGTTCAGTGGATCCAGAGATTATCCCCCACAACCTCACACACATAAACACACAAGCTTTACCTCTTTATAATTAGTACACAATAAAATTAAAGACGTGTTAATTAAAGACGATTAACGTGTCTCAATCGGTGAAGGAAAACATCGTGAGCAAACCTGCATACCAGAGAAGTATATTAATTCTCTGCGTGTGTAAAGTCTGCCAATCCGCATTGGGCCAGCGTGGTGGGCTATTGGCCTTACCCCTCTCATTCTGAGAGGAGACTCGAGCTCAGCAGTCAGCCGAATATGGGTTGATGACGACGAAAATTAAAGATGAATCACGTAAAATAATAAAAAACCTTTAAATATACATAAGTTTTCTAGTATGGATGGATGTGGTTGAAAGATTAAGGGTATGACGAAGTATGTCATCTTAATATTATGATCTTCGAATTTCATATTATGTTAATACATCTAAAACGTGCGTACCAGACAACCGTTACTTAAGGATCGCATGATATATTGCCTCTCAGATATAGGGATGTAAGTCTTCGATAGAAAAATATCGATTTGTCGATAGTATAATCAGCTTTGTTTTTTAATTTATTTAAATCTAAACAAAAGAGTGTTTCTAAAACCAAAAGCAATTAATATCAGGAAATTGCGTTTGAAAATAAGTAGAGAGTGGTAAAAGTTACTTATTTATTTGTGTGTATTGTTAAATGTTTTCCAATCATACCAAGTTATAATTTACAACTACGAGTACTTTTAAACTAAGGACTTAATCTAACTAAACTACTTAACTAATTAGAACTACATACAGTTAGTACTCTCTTACATGATAAGATAAAAAGTGCCGCATGGACTAGTAATATATTCAATAATATAAAGTAACAAAATATTTCGTTCGTATTAACGTTTAAAACATCATGCATTTAAATAATGATTATAATTAGCTGTTCTTTATTTAAAAGAATATCTGATCTTGTATAACCTAAGCCTACTGACCAATGCAACATCAAAAGCATCGATGTTTTCTAAACTATCGACATTTCCCATCACATCTTTCCTTATAGGGCGGTAAGAAAGATCGTTAATATGTGTATCAACCTGCCTCAGAGGATAAGGTGGGGAATCCTCTTAACGATAATAGACGTGGGAGTCTTTGATCTCGAGTGTCTATGGGAGATTAGGCACACACTACTCACGTCCGCGGTCCAATGGGATCTTAACCCATTGTTTGATCGTGCTGTTGTTTCTACGTAATTGTTATCTCTCTTTGCGGGAGGAAAAACCCTATGAGATAATATATGAGATAAGATCTGTACAACCTGATAATTTATATTTTACAAAAGGTAGGTATATATATTTTATATTCTTTACGACGACGTACGTGACGTCGCAATCTAAGATGGAAGTGGGCTAACTTCTTAGGCGTACGATGCAAATCCACACCCCTTTCGGTTTCTGCACGACATCGTACCGGAACGCTGAATCGCTTGGCCAGCGCTGCATGCTCTTTTTATGTAAAGAGTATGTAGCATTATGCTGAGTTGGATCCGTTTACTGGGTTGTGCCACACATCGCAGGATATTGTTATAGAACAAATTGTGTTGTGTGGCATAATTCAATAATAAAGCTTTTTTCTTTCTTCTTCTTCTTTCTTCTTGGCGGTACCTACGTCTTTGTAAGTATAACCATCACGCGTGATGGTTGCTATGTCACTGTTAATGGTAGATCGTTGCCTAGAACGTTGCCTACAAGGTGCCTATTTAGTCTTGACTTGACCCATGTATTTATTTAACTTACCTAACTAGTTTCACACGCGTAGTTCCTGTTCTTGTGTAAATACGGAGATAAAGTAAAACCCATATTAATACACATAATATAGTCTCTGTCTTCGATTCTAAGGGTAGAGTCGAATTCTGTCCGGGGCACCTCCAACTTTTCAGTTGTGTGCATTTTAAGAAATTAAACATCACGTGTCTCAAACTGTGAAGGAAAACATCGTGTGGAAACCTGCTACTAGCATACTAGCGAATTTTCTTAATTCTCTGCGTGTGTGAAGTCTGCCAATCCGCATTGGGCCAGCGTGGTGGATTTTGGTGCTATTGGCCTAAACCCTCACTTTCTGAGAGGAGACTCGTGCTTAACAGTGAGCCAAATATAGGTTATTGGTGATGATTACCTAATATTACTGGAACGGAATACTGATAAAAATTGTGTTTAAATTTAAAATTATTATTAACTTAAATCCATCAAACCGTATAAAAGTAAGGAGGTAGTTTTAAACTTTACACTTAATACCATAAAACGGAACAGCCGCGAGAGTGTGAACGCGTTACAGTCATCTGGAAACTAATGAAAACATTTCTAACTGGATTTTGTTTCAGTTCAAACTTTCAACATCTACGTTTTACACATTGTACGGAACTTTCAGAACAAGTCCTCGGTTAGCAATCAATACAGTTGGATAATAAAAGCACGACTTATGTTTATTTATTTAAGATAGCCAGACAGTTTTCGATAAGATAATTTTATCGGGCTTTTTCTTTCTTTCAAGATCAATCAATAACAGCCTTTTTTTTCTTCTTTACAAGTTAGCCCTTGACTACAATCTCACTCGATGGTAAGTGACGATGTCGATGCAATCTAAGATGGAAGCGGGCTAACTTGTTAGGAAGAGGATAAAAATCCACACCACTTTCGGTTTCTACACGACATCGTACCGGAACGCTAAATCACTTGGCGGTACGTCTTTGTCGGTAGGGTGGTAACTAGCTACGGCCAAAGCCTCCCACTAGCCAAAAGCCTAAAGATTGGAAGTCGATGGCTCTTCCCAAGTCTGTCCTGTTGAAACAGTTCTTGGTTGGTCTAAGCTCCATATAAGGGAGGTGGTTTAGTCTCGTAGCTGATGAATAAAATTTCATTTATTTGAAGTAGGTAGACAAACTACGGTTTGTAATATATTGTTAACACTTTTGAAACGTCAAATTATGTTGTTAACATTTATTATTGATGTTGTATTGATGATATACGTTTTCATGATTAATTCGGCAAATTAACGATTGTTTATACTAATTATAACATAATATGACCAATAAACCTGTATGTAAACGAGTTATGTATACAATTATGTCGACCAATCTCAAAGTAATATTAATAATTAGATAGAGTAATAATATTAATAGTAAATCATACTTGTATGATTGTTACACTGTGATTTAAAATAGTCCACATAGCGGGAGGCACAAGCTCCTAATGTGATAATGCTTTTCCTCGTCGGCGCTACGCTGTCTGAATCTTTAACTACTTCACACTCTTTAATTACGACACACTGGTACACAAAGTAAAACTTTCTCCTCGCTTCAGGCTTTACGTCACACACTGACTGAGCTGTCATTAATCACAACGAAGTTATTTTTAGCTCACAAAAGGAGGTAGATTTATACTTAATATTTTAAAGGGGTAAAAGTGGTGTTGTACGGGGTAATCTCTGAATCTACTAAACTGGTTTTAAAAATTCTTTTACCACTAGAAAGCCACGTTATTTCTGAGTGTCATAGTCTATATTTTATGCCCTTATTCTCACGGGAACGGGAACTTCGCTGGTGAAACTGCGGGGCCTCAGCTGGTCTGTTATAAGTTTGTGTAATAGCAGTAGAGCTATTTGTGATCCGCTCTGGGAAGTACTAACGCCATACTCGTTACTGCCAATCAGCATTGCTGTGTTCCGGCCTGAAGGTCATTGTTGCCTGTGTAATTAAAAGTACTTGATTTTACGCCTCATTCCATTAATTATAGGGATAAAAATAGTCTTCAAAAGTAAATATGTATTAGAAAAAACTGGACAAATATGAGTTAGTCTCGCCCATAGAATGTTTCATATTCATCATAAATCAAAAAGAAGTAATTTAGATCTTATAAATTAACTCGATACCTTGTTTTATTCTTTACACGTGAGCCCTAGATTACAATTTCATCTGATGGTAAGTGCTGATGTAATCTAAGATAACAGCGGGCTAACTTGTTAGGAGTAGGATGAAAATCCACACCCCTTTCGGTTTCTACACGACATCGAAAGCTAGGTCGCTTGGTGGTACGTCTTTCGTGGTAACTAGTCACAACCAATGCCACCAGCCAGAACTGGACCAGTTAAACAATCGGCCCAGCCGGCGATCGAACCCATGACTTCCGTCTTGTTAATCCGCGCATACCACTGCGCCACGGTGGCTGTCAAACCTCATCACATTTCCAATAATATAAAGAGCCTTAATAGATAATAGAATAGATACACCGATGAACAACAAAGGCGAAAACGGAACTACAAGATAAGAGTTTCGTTTTTCCTTTTTAGGTAGTTACGAAAGCCTATTAAGTTGAGAGTAGCCTACAGTTGTTTCTTTATTTAATATTCTTTTTGTATAAAAATCTGAACGCACTCATCCGAGGCCGCGTGTAGAATGAGAAACACTCGTTCCACTCGTCGACACTCATTTAGAACATAACTCGCGAGAGTTACGGAGAGTGAGAAACAATTGTGTTAGCGAGACCGTCTGACTCACATATCTAGATACATTTTTAGAACTCCTATCTCACCAATGATATAATTTCGTCATAAATCAGTAGCTTACAAGCTTCGAAGCTTACATTTTAGTATCTTTTTGTCATTTGTCAAGCTGAATTAAACCTACTTCTTCCTGGGTGTGATTCCGCTATTTTTTGCTCGTGTATGTAATATTCGCCTATACCAAGTTTTAGTAGAATTTAAACTTTATTTCTATGGGATGTCAAAAATAAAATGTCACTAACGTTAGCTGCTATGGAAATGTGCGATGTTTCATCGCTGTAACTTTACAGAATGCAAGGGTGGTTCGATTGGACTATATTTTGTATTTGTATGTCTGAATTCTAGTAGACAATGCTATGATAATGATTCCCTACAGGTGGTCAGGTATTGAACACGGAATGTGATATTTGTTTATATACGCTTATAAATAAATGTCACATGCCGGCTTATTATATTTTTAAAATATTAATTCGTCGTTATCAACCCATATTCGGCTCACTGCTGAGCTCGAGTCTCCTCTCAGAATGAGAGGGGTTAGGCCAATAGTCCACCACGCTGGCCCAATGCGGATTGGCAAACTTCACTCACGCAGAGAATTAAGAAAATTCTCTGGTGTGCAGGTTTCCTCACGATGTTTTCCTTCACCGTTTGAGACACGTGATATATAATTTCTTAAAATGCACACAGCTGAAAAGTTGGAGGTGCATGCCCCGGACCGGATTCGAACCCACACCCTCCGGAATCGGAGGCAGAGGTCATATCCACTGGGCTATCACGGCTCAAATATTAATTAATTATATTTATTAAAATGAGCCGTGAAATATTAATTAATTAACTTATATTGTTAAAAAAATATTCATTGTTTTCAATATTTTGTTTCCCCTCTATACTTAGTTAAAATAAGATATGACAATAAGTGTCCAATTCTTAAGTGTCCAATGAGTGGGGATCAAACTGAAGCACTCTTGGGTTGACTTCCAGCCCCTAAAGCTTTGGAGAGATATTGAACAAGCAAGCGATTTTTGATTGTTGTGCGAAAGTTCATTATGGTTAATTAATAGTAAAAACAGGATATAAGGACAGGGGTCACCCTCGATCCGAAACAAACCCTCAACGGTTGATTTGTTTCGAACTGTGAATCTATATTCGTATATATCTATGTTTTCCAGAGAATTTGACTCAAATATATCTCTTTTACTGTTCATAACTTTGCGAGTTATCGTGGTAATGTGATTCGGCGATGAAAATGTGCGATATTTTATTCAAGCCACGACTTCGGCTCAAGAAAACACTGCCTGGCTTCTCTTTTATTAATAGTAAGTGGAATAAATTACAATAAGTCGTATAGTTTGGCTTAGTTCAGCTTGCTTGTCTGAAGTGGCATGTAGGAAATTGAAAGTTCCAATTCTCCTAGGCAAGCGCGTTCCACCATTGACTGCATCATCGCTTACTGTCAAGCGTGATTGTAGCCAAGCGCTCGCCTATATAAAAAATCCTTCCCATAATACTTCCTATTATTCTAAAGTATGCGCGTTATCATCTGAGTCGTCCGGTCATAAAAGTCAAAAAAGATAGGAATGTGCAGCGCGCCTACCTGCGCACCCTAATTATCGATAAACGGCTACCTGCGCACGTGCTAATGATGAGTCAATAATGATTTGGACGATTCTGATTGGTCGGTTTCTAATGTAATTGCATTGCGTATTTTTTTTGCTATAAATGTGCACAAGTAAAGGGAGAAGTTGCGAAGAATAATAATACCTTCAAGATAGCAGATGTCGAAAATCACCTCCACCGAGCCATAGAAAATGTCACACGAGAAGACTGGGCCAAATGTGTTAGGCATGCCGAAGAACTTCAAAACAAAGATTTACAAAAAGCTCTAATTAGAGATCACGCGCCGCTTATAATAAATTTGGCAGAAGACGAAGATTCTGATGATGAAGACTCAGATGAAGATTAATTTTATTTAGTTAATAATTATATAATATGAAATATGTATTATATTAAATCAAATATTGTTAATTTTTTTAATTTTGTGAACAAGATACGATAATAAACTTTACTTATCGATAATATGTCTTTCATTGTTACACCCTTCACTAGACGGCTCCATAAGACCCATAAGTGCAAGCGAGATAGATATAGAGAAATGATTTATGGCCCTAAGACTCAGTTGTTAACGCGCGTACTATAAATCATTCTCTGTAAAAGCTGCTCGACTCTGGAATTCTTTACCCCTTGATGCTCGGCGTGCGCAACCTCTAGCTTCTTTCAAACAATTGGTAAATATGCACTTCTTTCCTCCTTGACCTTTTTATTATTCCGTATTTATTTTTCGTTTATCTGATTTTATTTATTTGTTAATTTTTTTTAAATTGTTGATGTTGTCTTGATTCTTACTTGTTACATCTAAATTAATTAAATAAAATTTTCGTATGTATGTTTATGGTATATATATATATTTATTTGTATCTATCTTTATTATGTAATTTTTGGTAGGTATGTATGTATGTATTCGTATGTGTTTATATTCGTATGATTTTGATTTAATATATTATTATCTAAGTGTAATGTATCTTCTACTTTTCTTTTTATGTGTACACCCGTCATTATTCATTATTCCTTGTATTTATTTTCTCTTCTTCGATTGGTTGTCTGGAAGAGATCGCTCATTAGCGATAAGGCTGCCAATTGTACATTAGTTTTTAAGTTAATTTCTTGCCTGTTATTATTCTTTTTGGTGTACAATAAAATAAATTCATTTCATTCATTCATTCATAATGTAAAAATCAAACTTGTGATGAATGATGATGATGATGATAATGATTAGTTTTTGTGTGAGGGCATATCTCTTGACGAAAACTCTGGCATATATTTCTCGTATCTGGTAATTCTGTGGTTTGTGGAAAATCAAAGTGGTCGTGATTGAATCCTCATCCGCTATACTGTTGTCGTACCCACACTGAATTAGCTTGAAATGGAGGAGAAATGGGGTATATTAAAAGTTTTTTTTTTAATAGCATGGGTAGGTACGGTGACTGTCGCCTCTATGACGTTCATAATACGTACTATTATCGTGAGTCGTGGCAAACTTTCAAGAGCAAAACGAACTGTCACTCGCATCATTCTACATGAAACGAACTGTAAAAACGGGAACGGGAACCACGCGGGTAAAACCGCAGGGCGTCAACATCTGTGTAAGCCACTGAAACCCTTTCATACGATATTCCACACGACACGGTTAACTCAATTTAAAATTTGTACCGCCGGCGCCGTTCTTTGCATAAAGACACTGCCTTATGTGATTTGATTACACTTTTTATGTTTTGAATACAAAGTGATCCTATATAGCAATAGCGGACGCCTGGACTTCGTCCGCGTGGAATTCATTTTCTTACAAATCTCGCGGGAACCACGAATTTTTACGAAATAAAAAGTAGCCTATATGTTAATGCAGAGTAAAATCTATATCCATTCCAAATTTTAGCCAAATCGCTTCGGTAATGAGAAAGTTTCATACAAACTTTCATCCCCTATTTTATCCCCTTGGGGGTAGATTTGATCAAAACTCTTTCTTAGCAGATGCGTACGTCATAATATCTACCTGCATGCCAAATTTTAGCTGTTCCAAAGCGCCTTGATCCGAGAAGAGCCCACAACAAACTTAGCCAGGTTTTTTTTATTTTTTAGCTTATCATCATTTAACAAATGGTAGCGAGTCATGCAATACATTTCATTTTCAAGCTATTTTGTCGTTTATATAGTCGTTAACACTATAATATGACTTTTCTATAAATATTTTTTCCGACATACGGAACCCTAAATAGTCCTCAGAAGTGTGCACATACCTACATGTGCGTGAAATACCAACAAAGAGTAAGTGGAAGTCAACCAACGAAAAGTGGAGAGCGATACTCGTCTAAAAATAAATAACCAAAAAATAGTTTTTTGCGAACACTCGGACCCGAGACACTAATAAATAACTAACTAACATCAATGAGTTACTACTTGACCTGGTTACAAAAATCTATTATGATGAGGAAAATATACAAGGACTTTCCTTCTGAGGGGCTTCAATAGAGCATAACTGAGAGTCAATGACCGTTGCTTTATTCGGTTTTCAAAGAAAAGTTCCCCTCGAAAACACCAACATTGATAGAAAAATAAAAAAACCGGCCAAGTGCGTGTCGGGCCACTCGCAATGTAGGGTTCCGCGCTTGTACGTCATCAATGCCTTACTTAAACTTCGAATGGTGGTTTTTGATAGGTCGACTACTACTCTTTTTCCTTGTATTTTCGTTTTAGGTACTTATTGCTGTGAATTTTTCATTTATCCATAAGCAATCGCTTAGCTCGCAGAAGGGGGACAATTGAAAAAAAAATCATCCCCACTTTACATGTATTTCTCCAAAAAAAATTATTTTGTAATTTTTATTTAATGTGTTTGTCGACGTGTATATTGTTTATACTTATGGTGAGTAACAGCTTTCTAACACTAATAGTTTCTGATCAAAACCGTAGACGAACAGTCTACATACACTAGACGAACATAGTACCCGATTGTGTCCACTAAAGTGTATAATTCTAAAAAAAAATTGTAGCTCGAGAACTCGCCAACCTCACTTAAAACGGCAAATATGTGAGGATGACCAACTTTGTTAATGTGACACTTTTTGTTTTGTACAATAAAAAAAAAAAAAGACATGATGAAACGAAAAGGGTTTCTTGTTGATAACGGAACTCTAAAAAAGGAATACGAATACTTGAAACAAATAACTTTTCATTGCACTTCATAACTCCGGTCTACAGCTCCCGAAGATGTGATTTGGTCGTGGTAATGCCTGTTTTAAGCTGTTTCCCGGAAGAACTTGTAGGCCTATTTTAATACTAGATGACATGTTACTCCTTTTTCTGATTTCCCGTGAGGTGAAAGGGATAGCTAAAAGTGGCGAAGGGTGGAATTTTGACGAAGGTAAGCCGCCGAAGGTAAAAATAAGGTCGTATGTTTTTACCATATACCTACTCTAATTTATTAAATTTAACATTCCTTAGCAAATAGATACAAGAAATTCATTTTAAAATACAGGAGGAGAAAGATACATTGACCAGTCTTTGCGTATTTATATTTAAGTGATCTGAGGAACAAGTAGACGGCACCACGATAATTACTACAACAATCTCTTAGTTTTAGTTAAAAATTCTTTGCATTCCAAAATGAGCAATGAAGCGACCCCTTTATTTTGTCCTTATGTACTTTCTGAATCATGCAAAAATAAACTCCATTCACAAGACGCTAGGTTCTAATTTTCTTGGCAGGGGTAACTGTGTTAACCGCCTGTAGTATAAAAGGAGAAGGCTTTTGCAGTGATTGTGATATAAATGTTTAAGTACACTCAGCCTCCGCGCCGCATTAGCGAAGTTATATTAATTACTAAGGCTAAATGCACACGGGTTCACTATTAAGGCTGTTACTAATGCTAAAGATTTTGAACAACAATTCGCATACAATGATATTTTGTACACTAGAGATTGGACACTAGGGCGTCAAAACTGAGGCGGACAAATGTGAGAAATTGACTTAATTTCAATTAGTCGCTTATTAAACAACGAACGTTATTTACACAAATAATACCTAAAGATCATCTACAATGCCGAGTTGTGTGTTCAGGAAGTGTAAAAACTATGTACACATAAATATATAATGCTTAGTGATGTAGCTCAATTCGGATTTACTTTTTGCGGTGATTTTGTAGGGACGTAAACGTAACCTATATATTATGTACCTACTAGCAAACGCCCGCGACTTCGTCCGCTCTTAGACCTCTTTAATCCAGTCCTTACAGCAGTATCACTGTAAAAATGGAGTAACTTCTTCCGTTTTCCCATCATTTTCCTTCACTGCTCTGTTCCTATTGATTGTAGCGTGATGAAAAGTATACTATAACCTGTCCAGGAGTATGAAAAATAATTGTACCAAGTTTCGTTAACATCCGTCGAGTAGTTTTTGTTTCTATAAAGAACATACAGACAGACAAAAATTTTACTGATTGCATTCTTGGCATCAGTATCGATCACTAATCACCCCTTGATAATTATTTTGGAAATATATTTCATGTACAGAATTGACCTCTACAGATTTATTATATATGTACCTATAGATAAAATTATCAATGTTCGCATGTACCTATAGGTACGGGAATTATTGATTTTGAGTTTCGTCGTAATTGGGTTTTCTTTAATTTATCTTCTTTACGCACACTTGACTTGGGGAGTAAGTGGATTCGTTACGAAAAGTGTAATCAGGCGAAGCGAACGGACGTTGAGAGAGAGAGAGAGATAAAGAAGTTTTACTTCAGTCGTGTGGTCTAAAGAACACTCGCTATATGTAAGTTATAGTTAGTAGAAGTTTTTCAAAATCAAAGACTTTAAAGTATTCAACACTTATAATACGGTTGGTTATTGTTTACTAAATAAAAACTGCTATAACTTTAAAGCTGATTTTTATAGAATAGATAAAGAGTGATATCTAAAATCAAGTGGTAACCTTGTCGGTCAATTTTCAGAGGTACTTGTTATCGGACGCCCTACGGCACTAGTATGTAAAGTAAGGTGGTAAAATGTTATTTTTCGCTTTTTAGAGTAATCGTAATGCATCTTTGAGTCAGTTAAATTTTTTTCTTAAAAATATTTAATTTTTACTTTTTAAATTTTATTATAATATTACAAACATCTTTAGAAAGATGTTTTCAAAAATTTTTAATATCACGACGCTACGCGATACTTTTCAGGCAATAATTAATTTAAGGCTACGTTATTACGTTTCTGTAGGCTTTACTTGTGCCTAAGAATAAAGCAAAAGCGAACCGCGTGGCAAACTTAATGGTGGCTCCATCTATCGTCATACTTGTAAGCGTGGAAAATTTTGTTTCTGTTTGGAAGGAAACCAACTTCTAAATTCATTTATTCCAAGTAGGCTTAGTTTACAATCACTTTTGAAACATTAAGGTTGACTATTTGTACAGACTCTACCACCGGTTCTGCTGAGAAGAGCCGGAAAGAAAACAACTGCTCTTTTAAAAAAAATCATACATTCAGTTTTACCCGGCTCGCCACGAATATTATATACACAAAGTTTGAGCTGTATGGTCATTATTAATATTTTGTTCCAATACTCAAGGTATGTTATAACGTTATTAAATATTCTGGTAAACCAATCGTTTTGTGTCCAGGAAAATAATAAATGACGAAAAAGTCGTTTATTTTTAACCGACTTCAAAAAGGAGGAGGTTCTCAATTCGGTCGGTATTTTTTTTTTTTTTTTTTTATGTATGTACACCGATTACTCAAAGACGCCTGGACCGATTTCAAAAATTCTTTTTTTGTTTGAAACGTTATAGTCCCCATTTGGTCCCATTGCCATCATGTCAAGTTCTGATGATGGAATCCTGGAGAAATTGAGGGGAACTTTCGAAAATTATATGGATGTCTAGTGTGTTCATATACTTTTCCATTTAGTACTTTTAAGCACTACAATTTCATGAAGGTTTAAAATCGATCTGATGATGGAGCCATAAAACAGACGAGGGAACTCCTCGGCGATTTACAGCAGTTACCTTGTGTTTGTGCTTGATTAATTTGTATTTATAAGAACTTTCCACATAGATAGGTTGTGACTGTCATTTAGGGGTTTGGTGATGAAGACCAAGGACAATTGAGGGAACTCCTTAACAGTTTACAGTAACTGCCTTGTGTTTGGCCTTGATTAATTTGTATTGCTGAGAAAATTCTACCTAGATGAGTTGTGTCTGTTATTAGGGGTCTGATGATGAAGACCAAGGTCAATTAAGGGAACCCCTTAACGGTTTACGGTAGCTACCTTGTGCTTGGGCTTGATTAATTTGTATTGCTGAAAATTTTGTACCAAGATGGGTTGTGACTGTCATTAGGGGTCTGATGTATTCGTTTGAGATGAAATTTTACACTAAAAATGGAAAAATAATAAAAATTTTAATAAAAAAAATACAACCGCCTTCAAAACCTAAAAACGTACCCACTAAACTAAAAAGCGAAAAATAACATCATAATATGTTCTACCTGCTGATCAGTATGAAGGCGGTGCTTAGCCGGTGTTGTCTTAATTTAAGCCATTTCTGACAGGACCACATGAAACAACACTGTCTGTAAAATCTAAATCTATAAGATATTCTCACATGGCTTGAATTAATACATCACCGGCTTAGCACCGCCTTCATACTGATCAGCAGGTAGAACATATTATGATGTTATTTTTCGCTTTTTAGTTTAGTGGGTACGTTTTTAGGTTTTGAAGTCGGTTGTATTTTTTTTATTAAAATTTTTATTATATAATGAATCAACATCACCAAGAGTAAAAAGAATTCACGGTTGTTAATTATTTTTAATATGTGTGTTTTTTGTTGAAATTGTACATTTTATAATGTGGGTGTTTCCCCATATCTTATTAGGCAACTGTCAATCAAATTGAAATTCAATCAGTCTAAAACTAAATATACTTAATACACTAGTTTGGACATTGTAACCGTTCATTCAACAAAACAGCAAGCTAATTCACTAGGTATCTTCGACATTTACGAAATTGATATTCTATGAAATAAATGTCACCTGGTATTTACTGGTGGATATGTTATAGTAGGTAGACATATTATAATAACATATCTTGATTGATTTGATGTGTATTTTAATAGGTTGACAATAAAGACCAAAATAGTGAATAGGTCAGCTGGGCCCAGCAAGGTATGATATAATACTACTGTATACTTAGTGTTACAAGTTCCTCAATTACAGGTGATATTAACATTCATTATTTATGTTATTGTGGAGGGGAGGTATCAGCGTTGGTATAAATAAGAGGGTATTTGATTACTTGAGCTCAGTTGTTTGTTACGGAGCGTAGACACCGTCACGCTGCCAGTCACGTTAGTGTTTTTGTGCAATAATGTTTTGTGTTGTAATTATTGTTTATCATAAATTGTTTGTGTGGGCATGAAGAACATGTCGGGCAGGGAAGGTAACTGTTGATGCATTCTGAAAGTATCCTTTAAACCTACTCCCAAGTTCACAAGTCCTGTTAGCTGCTCGAGGTGTTTCCTCTACCACAAAATAATGGTACAATCACTGTCCCTGCTACCCGTCAAGTCACATTAGGAAAGAAACCAAAGAAAAGTATTGTTTTAGGATGCCTTAGTCAAGAAGCTACTCAAATCATTAAAGGCGTCAAGTCAGCATGATTCACACCGAGCAGGCAATACGTAATCCTGTTTCCAAGTGAAAAACCAAATATTTTCTCGTACCTAAATTGCTGGGAAAATTTCTTTTTTATTCAGATAAATCTTTTCCTCGTTCGCCTGAACAAACTGATCGAGTGTACAATAAGATTTTACTTTGTCTACCAAATAAATATTTTTTTACAAATAAAATGCTTTCCTATTTTGGACTTCGTGTTGATGTAGGCGAGACAAAAGGACTACTTAGCTGTTGCTGTGGGCTTTTAAGAGAAGGGTGGTTTGTACTACCTACCCGATAGCCGAAAGAGGCGTGTTGTTTAGGTTTATGTACTCGTATATATTTTCTATGTAAAAAGAAATATATATTTAGTAAACCCACTCTAGACATGAGCGGTTGAAAGTTTAGAATTTAGATGGGCTCACTATCTTTCAGCTAGTATTTACTTGCTAACTAAAATAAACAAATTTTGAATTTATATTTTTTTTAATTTTTTAAAATAAGGCTAATAATCTTAAATAGCCTAAATTAAACTGTCTGACAGACTTCAGAGCCTGTGATAGCCAGGCTTTCGTAATTTTATAAAAGCTGAATATTTGTGATTTCGATTGATTCAATCTTAGTTAATTTCATTGATTCAATATAAAATGGTTTATTTTATACATTTTTTTTTCAGATGGTATCTTTGAGAAATCATGTTCCCACTTGCTAGACACTAAGTTTTGAGGCAATTCATTAAAAAAACATAAAATCTCTGGGCGAATGATTGCACTAAAGATATTTGTTTTTCAGCTTAAAAAATCAAAAATAAAATAAAAGCTTTTGTAAAACATCGAAAGTTAAACCAACAAACTTTCTTACAACTAAGCCATATCAGCTTCATTAAATTACATCGGCACGTCCAAATTTAAATGATGTATAAAAGCTGCTTATCACAAATATACCCCTAAAAAGTTATCGTGAAATTTCGTTTACATAATATATAACTTTTCTTTATACGTCCACTAAAATATATTTCAGACCGACATACGGACTCAACATATATGTTATATATGTCAGAAATATCGGGAAATTTGCGCGGAATCGCAATAAATCAGTCAAGTGGCAAATCTGATTTAAGACCGTGTTTCACGCGTTTTGTCATAAATGGGATCATGTTAGTATCAAACTCAGTTTCCTAGGCGAGGTAGGGAGTGGAAGGGTTACTTTGCAACCATGACACTTCTTTGGGTTACGTTTAAATCGTCATAGTTCAAACTACAATGCAGCTAGTAAACTAATTTCAATCTGAGGATGGTCGAGTATTTCTGAAGAATTGATGATAGAATATTTAAATTTTTAATTAACCGACTTCCAAAAAGGAGGAGGTTCTACGTTCGGCTGTATGTATGTTTTTTTTTTTTTTTTTTATGTATGTCCAGCAATAATTCCGTCATTTGTGGACCGATTTTGAAAATTCTTTTTTTGTTTTGAAGGGTTTGATTCCAGGGTGGTCCCATTTTTTTTATGTCAGGATCTGATGATGGCATCCTGGAGAAATCGAGGGGAACTTTCGAAAATCGTAGAGACGGCTAGTGCATTTGTTAGTGTTTACATAAGGTATTTTAAACCACTACAATTTTATGAAGGTCTGGAGTTGGTCTGATGATGGAGCCGAAACACAGACGATGGAACTCGTCAACGATTTACAGCAGTTACCTTTTCTTTGGGCTTGATTAACTTGTATTGATGAGAACTTTCCACCTAGATGGTTTGTGATTGTATTAAGGGTCTGATGATGGAGATGAACGAGAGATAAGGGAACTCCTGGACGGTTCACAGTCGATACCTTGTGTTTGGACTTGATTAATTTGTATTGCTGAGAGCTTTCCACCTAGATGGTTCGTGACTGTTTTAAGGGTCTGATGATGGAGACGAACGAGAGATAAGGGAACTCCTCGGCGGTTCACAGTCGATACCTTGTGTTTGGACTTGATTAATTTGTATTGCTGAGAACTTTCCACCTAGATGGCTTGTGACTGTATTAAAGGTCTGATGATGGAGACGAACGATAGTTAAGGAAACTCTTCGACGGTTCACAGTAGCTACCTTGTGTTTTGACTTGATAATTTTGTATTGATGAGAACTTTCCACTTGGATAGGTTGCGACTGTAAGAGGGGTCTGGTGAGGAAGATAAAGGAGAGTTAAGGGAACTCCTCGACGGTTTACAGTAGCTACCTTGTATTTGGACTAGATTAATTTTATATTAATGAGAACTTTCCACCCATAAGGATTGTGACTGCATAGGGGGTCTGATGATGAAGACGGAGGTCAGTTAATACCTCTTCTCATTAGTTATGATACCTTTCACGTTCTTCTGAATATTCATATTACGTGCGGGTAAAGGGGGAGTGAAATTTTATATGTGAGTTAAGGCAGTATTTATTAAATTGACTTAGGTTCTACTTATCATAAGAAAATAACGTTTTAGCTAATTATTTTTTGTTCACACTCAATAGGTATGCTAACACTAAAAATGAAAAAATAAAAATTTTAATAAAAAAAATTTAACCGACTTCCAACTCAAAAATTAACCTAAACTAAAAAGCAAGAAATAACTTCTTACCTATATGCTACCTTCTGATCAGTTTGAAGGCGGTGCCAATCCAGTGTCATGTTTTAATTAAAGTCGTTTCTGAAGGAAGCACAGAAACGTAATTTAAACGGCTTGAATTAAAACATCACTGGCTTGGCACCGCCTTCAAACTGATCAGAAGGTAGCATATAGGTAATAAGTTATTTCTTGCTTTTTAGTTTAGGTTAATTTTTGAGTTGGAAGTCGGTTAAATTTTTTTTATTAAAATTTTTATTATGACGGGTTGCACTAAACACGTGACTACATAGGGCTCATAATTGGTGGAAATACTCAACATACTGGGTGTTCCTTATATATGCGCGCTTGAGTTAATCATAAATAATAAATATCCTTACT
Source organism: Bicyclus anynana (assembly GCF_947172395.1). Lineage (NCBI taxonomy): Eukaryota > Metazoa > Arthropoda > Insecta > Lepidoptera > Nymphalidae > Bicyclus > Bicyclus anynana. The sequence goes on from NC_069098.1 coordinate 15,224,599, forward strand.
CAGCCTTACTAATTATTAATGTAAGCAAAAAAATCTAAACAAATACTTAAAGCTGAGATTTATTACTACAGTAATTAAAAGAAAGTTACAAGTTATATTTAGATTCATTGCGTATGTAACGCAAATAATCCTTGGCCCATGCAAATACACGATCGTAAAGTACTGCAGTTGCTTATCAAAGGCCTCACGCAATAGAAATTAATTACTTTTAGAGTTCCGTGTCCAAAGGGTTAAACGGGCTATTACTAAGACTACGCTGCCCGCCAGTCTGTCACCAGAGCGTAACTGATGAACCCTGGTAGTTAAACTGTTGAAATTTACACAACTGGGTCCCTTACGAACAGTGTGGCATCGTTTTTGTCGAACGCGCACGTTTCACGTGCATGCTACCACCATGAACGAACGTCCAGTACCGACCTTCTTTGCGCAATGCATTGTCATTCATTCTTTTAGAATGGGAAGGCGTTAAAAAGGTTTTTTCGGCGTTTGCGAAATCAGTTTGGTAGTGAGTACCTGAGTCAGGCTGCTGTGTTTAAATGGGCCAAAGCATTCAAGGTCGGCCGTGAAACCGTCGAGAATAAATAGCATGATCGTCGACCGACAACACAACAGGCAGGAAGACAACCAGGTCCGCGGGTAAGGTTATGTGTGATGTGTTCTGGGACCGAACGGACAGGGCACGCTGTGCGTCGATTTCATGTGCACCCAACGTTCCATCAATGCTGCATACTCTAACCTTCTGAAAACATACGTGAGACCCGCATATCATCATCATCATATCAGCCGATGGACGTGATGCAGGACATAGGCCTTTTGTAGAGACTTCCAAACATCACAATACTGAGCCATCTGCATCCAGCGAATCCTTGCGAATCGCTTGATGTCGTCAATCCACCTGGGGGTCGACCAACACTGCCTTTCTAGTGCGGGGTCGCCATTCCAGCACTTTGGGACCCCAACGTCCATCGACTCTTCGAACTCGTTGAGCTATGTCGCTGACTTTGGTTCTTCTGCGGATCTCCTCATTTCAGATTCGATCACGCAGAGATACTCCTAAAATAGCTCGTTCCATCGCTCGCTGTGTGACTCTGAGCCTTCTTATGAGGCCCATAGTTAGCGACCAAGTCTCGGATCCATAGGTCATCAGTGCCAGGATAATACGCCCCCTCATACCGCGCGTCTCACGCTTGATGCAATATCGAAATTAGCACGGGAGGTACTGGAACAACCCCCTTACAGTCCAAACTTATCACCATACGACTATCACATGTTTGGACAACTGAAGGAGATCAAAAATTCGACACTGACAACGAAGCAGAGGAGTTTGCGCACAAGGCTATACGAGTTGCCAAAGGTATTCTTTGACACCGCCATCAAAAAGCTTCCAGAAAGGTGGACAAAATGCGTAATTAGTTAGGGGAAATACCTAGAAAAACTGTACATTTTTTCGATAGTAAATAAACATGTCAGAGCATTTGTCTCGATATATTTGAACTGCCAACGTATTTCTGTTGCCGCTTTATCAATAAATATTAAAAAACAGAAAACAATTAATATAAGGTTCTGCCAGTATTTATTGAAGACATAAAAGCTTACTTGCTCCTTTGATGTCATATCTATTTTATCCCCGTATTCCCACAGAAATGATGGTATCTACATGGGTGGAAAAGCGAGGTTCTGCCAGTATTTATTGTAGACATAAAAGCTGTTTGCTTCTTTGATATTACAACACACTACCTAACTTGCTTCTATTGATCTGATCCTTACAGATAAAAACACAAAGTCAAGGAAACAATACGAGTCGACAAAACCCCGCGGATGCCACGGTGTCTGGCGGCTCTATCGGCGTACGTGACGTCGTTAAAAGAAAAGACAGATAACACGAGGAGGTCAGGCTTACGTAATAAACTGACTGCCTGCGATGGCTAAACATACCTCATTTTATAAAGCTCAATAATTTGTCAGCCTATGTTCCTATAAAGGTGCTGATGGACTTGAGCATTCACTTGTAATGACTATTTTTGCGAATGTTACATCCCAGAAAAATACGAGAACATTTTAACGAGCACTCTATCGAGCGTTCTGGCGAGCATTCTAGCGAGCAGATTTTCACACCGCGACCGTCAAGTCTGACATCTTCATAAAGAATATCTTTTGACGAGCATCGAATAGATCGTTCGCTAGAATTCTCAAGATGTTCGTAGCAATATTTGGCTCTATGCTCGGCTCGGCTCGTTGTTCAATTGACCTACAGATTCGATACTTGGTTGCTAACTATGAGCCTTATTGATTATGGGGAACGTTCAAAGTCACTCAGCGGGCGACGGATCACTCAGTGATCGAATCAGAAATGAGGAGATTCGCAGACGAACCAAAGTCACTGACATAGCTCCTCAGCGATTCGCGGAGGTGACGTGGCAGGCCACATAGTTCGAAGAGCCGATGGATGTTGGAGTCCGAAGGTGCTGAGATGGCAACCCCGCACCGGAAAGCGCAGTGTTGGTCAAACCCTACTAGGTGGATCGAGGACATCAAGCGGGTTGCAGGGAGCCGCTGGGTGCTGGCGGCTCGAGACCGTTGTGTTTGGAAGTTCATGCAAGAGGCTTATGTCCAACAGTAGACGTCCATCGGCTGATATGATGATAATGATGAAAATAAGGTATGTCTAGCTGTCGCAGGCTTTGTTACTATAATGTTGCGACGTCGATATACAATTGATTAATGTCCTATTAGCTAAATTGTTTGGAAACTAATCGGCTATGTTTTTAGAACTTCGTACATCGAAAGGAAAAAAACGGATACGGATCTTATAGACGCTTAAATAGTTCCAAGGTAAAGATTTCGGACTTAACATCGTATCATTGATTCATCAACCCATATTCTCCTCACTGCTGAGTTCGAGTCTCCTCTCAGAATGAGAGTGGTTAGGCCAATAGTCCACCACGCTGGCCCAATGCGGATTGGCAGACTTCACACACGCAGAGAATTAAATTAATCCTTCACCGTTTGAGACACGTGATATTTAATTTCTTAAAACGCACACAACTGGAAAGTTGGAACCATGTTTAGTTTTGTATTTTACAATTGCAACGTCGTCCGTGTGGAATTTTCAACAAAACTCAACTTTAAGAGATATAAATAATATGTTCATGAGGAATTTATTTTTCAAAGAGGAAAAATTCTGTTTTTTACGACCTGTGTGTACCTAATCGTTTAGCCTCCATTCGCACGCAGCAGCATTTTTAACGGACGTTAAAAAAGCGTTCAAATAGAACACATGCATTCCCAAGTTGTTCCCAAATGTTCACACGTCAGCGGTTTAAAAACGCGACGGTTTTTTTCGAGCAGTGTTGCATTTTTAATTTTGGGCGTTGGAAAAAACTTCATACTATATTTAAACTTATACTCCGTCGCATAAAACAAACAAAGATCAAGCTCTATAATTTATTTGTTCTTATTATTTATGATGTCATAAAGTTGAGGCTCCATTTAATTTGGAAAATGTCTTGTAAAGAAGACTACCAAACAGTCTACCCGTAAAGCAATGTACATAAATATCGAAAACTAACTTTTGTAATAAACAACAATTATTCAAATACGAACTCTACTGATATAGTGTCAAAGTAGCTTTCAGCTTGTAAATGGGAACAAAAACCTAAAGAGTAGACTATTCAACTAATGAAATGTTCTCAGCTTAATGCTTCATAGATATAGGATGTGCTTAAACATTTATATTACAATCAGTACAAAAGCCTTTATCTTCTAGTTAGAAAAAAAAGCATTTGCTAAAGAATATTCAACCGTATTATGAAGACAACAAAGTGTATTTTTCAATAGCATTCAGTAAAGTGTATTCATTGTTCATTCCAACCACGGAACTTTATTCTTAATAGAATCTGCAAATTGGTCCATATAATAAGAATAAGTTTGGGGAATAAACCATTTTTCGTCCACAAATGGGCTATGTAATGGTAAGTGATGATGCAGTACAATGTGAAATCCACTTATCTTGAAAATTGGAGTTTATCCCACCTACTTACATTAACCATTAGTCATACAAATTAAAATTGAAAAATTCTCTTTTTTTTTTATTCTTTACAAGTTAGCCCTTGACTACAATCTCACCTGATGGTAAGTGATGATGCAGTCTAAGATGGAAGCGGGCTAACTTGTTAGGAGGAGGATGAAAATCCACAACCCTTTCGGTTTCTACACGGCATCGTACCGGAACGCTAAATCGCTTGGCTGTACGTCTTTGCCGGTAGGGTGGTAACTAGCCACGGCCGAAGCCTCCCACCAGCCAGACTTGGACAAATTAAGAAAATCTCAATCTGCCCAGCCGGGGATCGAACCCAGGACCTCCGACTTGTAAATCCACCGCGCATACCACTGCGCCACGGAGGCCGTCAATTCATAATTTGTTTTTTTTTTTTAAATAAAATTTGTTTTATTTACAAGCATTATAGAAAGGGTGGTAATTTGTAGAATCTGAATTGCTTAATAATTAAGCCTTTAACAATAAAATAAATTTTTTTATAATTTTTTAATAGTGTTTTTTATATTTTGTATGTATAACATTTTAAAAAATTAAAATAAGGAGAAATAAATAAATGAGAGATAAAAAAAAATTATAAAATAATGTGATTTTGATGTAGCAGGTCTTCCCAAGAACGTAATAATAAAAACGTCACTGATTTGTTCGTTTTAACATAACAAAAATATCAGTGTAACGCATTTCCACAAATAAATATTTACATATTCGACATCCCAATAAATGGAGAAATATTGTAGTAATATTCAATGGAGAATATTCTTCACATGCATAAGTAAGGTGAGGGTCAACAGATAAGGTCCTCTGCAAACAGAGGTCTCGCAATGTTTGCGCGGCGCGTTCAGGGGAGCTATCAACGAGAGTCAACATGCTCTGCGACCGGGGGTGACATACGAGCCCATACTAAAGTCTATACTACTGAGTATATGCTACTGATTACGTCATTGGAAAAAATAATTAGACCATGTTTTTTAAACTCGACAGTGTGAGTTTCAAATGGGGATGTGACTAGTTTTGATATATATTGATTATTATGAGACATTCAGGGCTAAATGAGGTCAATATTAATCAATTAATTTGTAAATACACTGACTGAAAGATTGACTGTATGATTTCAAAATAAATAAGATTATAAAATTTCAATATCTACTAAAAATCTTTTATCGAAATTAGATGAAAATTCATACATTTTTAGCTTCCACCTTTCCTTCCTTTAAACATAAACGCACAAATAACAAATATATTTGTAATTTTGTTTGAATGCCCATACAAATCTAACGATCATTATGATCAACGACGTCATTAATTTGTGCCATTTTGCATGGGGCGTTTTGCAGGGATCCGTGGCAATGCCGCAAATATGACCCTTTGTATCCCTGTAGCACCGAAAGTAATGATCGCAGATACCCTATTACTTTTAGAAAATTTCTTTACTATTAGCATACTCCTAATTTATTTCTCCTATTCGTCTCTATTTACTTATACTCAAATGTTAGACAGAGCGACGACTCGAGAATTATGCTATCGAGTTATAAAAACATCATTATAAAATAACGCTGCTGGCATGAGTTCACGAACGAACCAATAGAAATCGACGCTCGTAAAACGTCATTTACGATCCTGACGACGACAAAACTATAGACAACACTTCTCAGGGCCTGTAGCCACGTGGCACGTCGATTCTATTTCTACAAACGCGAACGCTTCGAAAACTAACAAAATGTATAGGAATGATAGATGCGATTGTCAACTTGATCACGTGACCTGTCGATAGAGAATGTCATTCCCATAAATTTTGTTAGTTTTCGAAGCGTTAGCGTTTGTAGAAAGAGAATCGTCGTGCCACATGGCTAGAGACACAGGTTACATATTACGTTTACATTAGCGGAGACTAGGTCCCCGATTTTCTACGTCATCCGGCCGTGGGTTTTATAGAGTCACGAGAGCATCAGGACTGAAACATTCAGGTCAATAAGCCACCACGCCAAAATCCGAGTCTCATACTTACTTACTTATGTTATTGCACAGGACAGTAACTCTGAGAGAGAAAGTACCTTGATTTTAACCGACTTCAAAAAGGAGGAGGTTCTCAAGTTGACCGGTTGTTTTTTTATGCATGTAGGTACATCAATTACTGGACGACGATGAAAAATTATAAAATTTCAATAAAAAAATACAACCTTCAAAACCTAAAGACGTACCCACTAATTAAGCTAAAAAGTGAAAAATAACATCATAATATTATTTTCTACCAGCTGATCAGTTTGAAGACGGTGCTAAGACGATGATGTTGATGGTGATTTTTTTTTTATTAAATTTTTTTGTCCACTACGCTACTTCCCATTACGATGTTACGTTCCCCAACGATTTTGTCTAGCATTTTGTCCTGGCCATAAAGATAGCCTATAAAGTCAAATGAATAGACATGATTCTACTGGACGAAGTCAACGAAGTACTCGTCTATTAAAGCAAGTCCGTTGAAAACGTCCAAAATGGCTGACACACACAAAACAAAATGGCGTCTCCGTTTTTTGTATACCCGAGTAATTCAACAAATTAAAACTAGAATTGCAGATTAATTTGAAACAAAAGCCTCCCATTGAGCAGAGTCCGGCCCATTGTCGCCACGAAACACAACAAAGGGAAACAAGACAACAATAAGACTGAACTGGTGACGGGTGGCCGTGACAGTTTTATCTTACTGAGATACGAGATATTTCTAAAAAAAAAGAGAACTTTATACGAAGTTTTATATGAATCCATTAATTGCTAGCGGACGTTCTGGGGCTTACACTAGTGTAGTTCCCGTTTCCGTAATAGGTATAGGTTCATCATCATCATTCATCATCCTCAACCCATATTCGGCTCACTGCTGAGCTTGAGACTCCTTTCAGAATGAAAGGGGTTAGGTCAATAGTCCACCACGCTGGCCCAATGCGGATTGGCAGACCTCACACACGCAGAGAATTAAGAAAATTCTCTGGTATGCAGGTTTCCTTACGATGTTTTCCTTCAGCCTTTTTTGAGACACGTGATATTTAAGCCCTCGCCCTCCGGATTCGGAGGCAGAGGTCATATCCACTGGACTAATACGGCTTTCGATATAGGTTACTTGCTGAAAATATAATTTTGCATTGGTGAAAGAGTTTATAAAATCAGTTCTGTTGTTTAGCTGTGAGAGTTTTAACAAACAAACAAATTCACATCCACATTTTTAATATAATAGCGGACACCCCGTTTAGTCATGAAAAGGTTGTTACCTTTTCACGACTAAACTAAATGAACGACATTACTTTCGTTTTATAATATTACTTAAGAATGGATTAATAAAATAATAAGTAAATAAATTCATAAATTGTATGCTACAGTATTCCTCAGATTCTAAATATGAGAGAATGTTGCATTTAGCAGGGCACTACACTGTCTAATTTGAAACATCTGCTCTTTACCCACAGCTACCCTCAGTCTTGAACTTGCGGTCGTGACCCAGTTAGAGCACGTGCGACCACAGGGTCGCTTTGAATAAAGATTCAAATTCTTCACAGTTTGCCCTCAGTTACTCAAAGCTTTTTATTTTCATTACTGTCTCTTTATTATCGTATCTTAAAAGCACACTATATTTTTTACTAGCCGTTTTCACCCGCGTAGTTCCCGTTCCCGTGAGAATGTGGGAATAGCCTGTGACTTTCTCTGCGTGATCGAATCAGGAATGGGGAGATCCGCAGACAAACCAAAGTCACTGACATAGCTCAGCGAGTCGCGAAGCTGAGGTGGCAATGGGCGGGCCACATAGTTCGAAGAGCCGATGGACGTTGGGGTCCCAAGGTGCTGGAATGGCAACCCCGCACCGGAGAGCGCAGTGTCGGGCGACCCCCCACTAGGTGGACCGAGGATATCAAGCGGGTTGCAGGGAGCCGCTGGATGCTGACGGCTCGAGATCGTTGTGCTTGGAGGTCCATGCAAGAGGTCTATGCCCAGCAGTGGACGTCTATCGGCTGATAAGGTAAGGTAAGGTAAGCCTGTGACTAATAATGATAATTCTATATTATAGATAGGTTACGTCCCTATAAAATCACCGCAAAAAGTGATCCGAATTTAGCCACTCCACTGAGCACAATTTTGTCTTTAATTTCATTATATATTTTTTACACTTCCTGAATACACAACTCGACATTGTAGACGATATTTTGGTATTATTTGTTTAAATAACGTTCGTTGGTTAATAAGCGACTAAAATAAAAGAATTTTCAAAATCGGTAAAGGCTTCCAGACTTTCATAGGTTTGAGCCACCTTGACCCTGATCCTGGTTTGAGCACCGGTTGCCGGTGCGGGGTCAACATTCCAGCACCTTAGGATACCATCATCGTCCATCGATATCGATAAAGTTGGCATAACTATATGCTTAATATATTTTTATAGGAGACTAACGGACGCCCGAGAATTCCTCCGCGTGAAATTCAGTTTTTGTCGGGAAGCATAGATTTTTCCGGGACGAAGAGTATGTGTTAATCCAGAGTAAAATTTCAGACAAATCGCTTCAGTAGCCGCTGCGTAAAGAAGGAACAAACATACAAATACACACACATACAAACACACAAACTTTCGGCTTTATTACATAAGTGTGATAATAGCATATTTTAGAGCATAAGAACACTACGCTTCACCAGCTTATTAGATTGACGTGCTTATAGCTTGGCAACTTTGTTCGTAACATTCCCGATGGACCGCGCGGGCCGGGGGGCGTGTAGCGATGAATGAAAATGATGCATGATGATGACTGATGCACCTCACTTCCCCGCACGTACGTTTTCACACCCGTACAGTCTTTCCCCCGTCGCCCGCATATAATGGAAGCGTCATCAACGAACTTGCCAGACTATAGGATTGACGTATTAGAAACGAAATTCACTATGTTTGATAGTTATCATCACATTACTAGCGGACGCCCGCGACTTCGTCCGCGTAAAAATCGATGTCAACTTTCAACCCCTACTTATTTTGCAAGTTTTATAACTTATACCTAAAAATAGTCCACTTATCATTTTACATTTACAAATGTACCTAGAAAAATTAAGGACTTTCCGTACAAACTTTCTACCCCTACTTCACCCATTTCTGATTTTGTTTTCGCGACAAAAAGTATCCTATTATCCTTCTACGTATTATGGTCTCAAATCGTCTTAAGTATCATTTGAATTCATTCTGTAGTTTCAGCGTGATGCCCGGTCAAAAAAAGGCAAACAGACAGACAAAAAAAATTTTAATAAAAAAAATTCAACCGACTTCCAACTCAAAAAATAACTTTAACTAAAAAGCAAAAAATAACATCCTATCTATGTGCTACCTTCTGATCAGTTTGAAGGCGGTGCCAAGCCAGCGATGTTTTAATTAAATACGTTTAAACTACAAAATTTCTGTGGTTATTCCAGAAACAGCTTTAATTAAAGCGAGGAAGCTTCGTGTTCATCACCAGACCCTTAATACAGTCGCAATTCATCTAGGTGGAAAGTTCTCATCAATACAAATTTATCAAGTCTAAACACGAGGTAGCTACTGTGAACCGTCGAGGTGTTCTCTTCACTGTCCCTCGTCTTCATCATCAGACCCTTAATACAGTTACAATCCATCTAGGTGGAAAGTTCTCATCAATACAAATTTATCAAGTCCAAACACAAGGTAGCTACTGTGAACCGTCGAGGATTTCTCTTCACTGTCCTTCGTCTTCATCACCAGACCCTTAATACAGTCACAATCCTTCTAGGTGGAAAGTTCTCATCAATACAAATTTATCAAGTCCAAACACAAGGTAGCTACTGTGAACCGTCGAGGATTTCTCTTCACTGTCCCTCGTCTTCATCACCAGACCCTTAATACAGTCACAATCCTTCTAGGTGGAAAGTTCTCATCAATACAAATTTATCAAGTCCAAACACAAGATAGCTACTGTGAACCGTCGAGGAGTTCTCTTCACTGTCCCTCGTCTTCATCATCAGACCCTTAATACAGTCACAATCCATCGAGGTGGTAAGTTCTCATCAATACAAATTTATCAAGTCCAAACACAAGGTAGCTACTGTGAACCGTCGAGGAGTTCTCTTCACTGTCCCTCGTCTTCATCACCAGACCCTTAATACAGTCACAACCCATATAGGTGGAAAGTACTCATCAATACAAATTAATCAAGCCCAAACAAAAGGTGACTGCTGTAAACCCTTGACAAGTTCCATTGTCTGTGTTTCGGCTCCATCATCAGACCAACTCCAAACCTTCATAAAATTGTAGTGGTTTAAAATACCTTATGGAAACACTAACAAACGTACTAGCCGTCTCTACAACTTTCGAAAGTTCCCCTCAATTTCTCCAGGATGCCATCATCAGATCCTGACATGAAAAAAATGGGACCACCCTGGAAGTAAACCCTACAAAACAAAAAAAGAATTTTCAAAATCGGTCCATAATTGACGGAATTATCGCTGGACATACATAAAAAAAAAAAAAAAAACAAAAAAACATACATACAGCCGAACGTAGAACCTCCTCCTTTTTGGAAGTCGGTTAAAAATAGAAAATAGGCTTCAGTATCGATCTCCTACCTCTACCCTACTCCTACCCTACCCGTACCCTAACTGTATCCTACCCCTACCCTACCCGTACCCTACCCTACCCGTAATCTTCCCTTTCCCTACCCCTAGGATAGGGGTAGGCCCTACCCCTACCCTACCCCTAACCTAGACATACACTCCCCTACCCTGCCCTACCCCACCCTACCCCTACCCTACCTTTACCCCTACCCTACCCTTACACAACCCCTACCCTACCAGTACCCTACCCTACCCTACCCTATACCTTCCCTACCTTAACCCTACCCTTAGCAAAATCCATCCCTATGAGCGTGGTGCGAAGACAAAGGAAAATAGAGACTTCTATGCTAAAATTATAATCTTTGGATCTACTGGGCAGATTTGAAAGATTGTTTTACCTTCGGATTCCGAAGATTACCCCATTTAAAAAATGTGACAAACTTACAAACTTTACCTCTTTATAATATTAGTATAGATATAGATATAAATATAGATTAGTATAGATGAAGTGGGGTTAGGTTACCAATTTTTGACGATATAGGTATCGGCCGTATAAAAGTCTGTCCATCGGAATAAACATGGTGGTTTAACCAATGTGTTTTGTCATAGAGTTTCCTAGTAACTCGTCCTGTAGTCTTAATAGTCGTAAAACTAGTTATCCTTACTATTATACTGAGGTATTTCATCTTACACGTGGCAACGAACTAAATAGAGAATATCAAAGTGATTTTATGAAGAGGTATTTTCTCAAAGTAATTTTTCCAGTGAAAGGGCGAATTTTCCTGCATAGCTACGAACCACTTAAGTGTTCGAACTCGAGCCTTACGTTAGGGGTGAAAGGTTACCCGCATTTTTGAAACCAATTTTGAGAAACTAATTGCCAAATTCCAATTTAGCCATACAGTGTTATAATAGTACAAATCTATACTAATATTATAAAGCCGAAGAGTTTGTTTGTTTGATTGAACGCGCTAATCTCAGGAACTACTGGTCCGATCTGAAAAATTCTTTTAGCGTTAGACAGCCCATTTATTGAGGAAGGATATAGGCTATATATTATCCCCGTATTCTTTCGGGAACGGGAACCACGCGGGTGAAACCGTGCGGCGTCAGCTAATACTTTATACTATTGTATGATTGTAATACTCTGTGTGCTATGGTAATATTATGTACTAGCTGACACCGCGCGGTTTCACCCGCGTGGTTACACTAACACTTAAAGAATTTTTCAAATCGGACCTGTACTTCCTGAGATTAGCGCGTTCAATCAATCAAACAAACAAACTCTTTAGCTTTATAATATTAGTATAGATAAGCTTAACACTTGTACGAAGCGTTTTAACTCTTCGTTTTTTATAGCACTGCGATATTATGGAATGCCTTACTAGTTACCGCTTTCCCTAAAAACATCAACTTGGATATCTTGAATTCACGAGTGAATAGGTACCTTCTAGACATGGTCTACTACATAAACTGGATGAAAAATTTTAACAAACAAGTGATCAGAAGGATCACTTTGAAGGCGGTGGCAAGGTATTGTCATGTTAATTTAAAACGTTGATGAAATATCTACAGGAAAGAACTCTGTGAAATATTTAAGATTAAATTGGTTTGAATTGACAGATCACCAGCTTGGTACCGCCTTTAAACTGATCAGATGGTGGCACATATGATATTTTCTTTCATTTTTTTTATTCTTGACAACCTTTGACTACAGTCTCACCTGATGGTAAGTGATGATGCAATTTAAGATGAAAACGGGCTAACTTCTTAGGAGAAGGATAAAAATCCACACCCCTTTCGGTTTCTACACGACATTGTACCAGAACGCTACTTCGCTTGGCGGTACGTCTTTGCCGGTAGGGTGGTACTAGCCACGGCCGAAGCCTCCCACCAGCTTAGTTCGATGAGAGCTTAGGGTTAATATACACGAGTGGAAATTTTACCGATGACCACAGTCGACTGCAGTTGACGACGTCTCGGCGGCAGGCGAAGGCAGTCGACTGCAGTCGACTCTCGGCGGCGGTCGGTTTGTCAATCTTTTTGCAATAAAATGAAAAAATAATTAACTAATTTCGACCGATTTTGTTACGAGACAAAATTAATCAAAATGTCGAATAGAAAAAGAAAGAAAAAATGGATGCTCCATCAAGTAGTCAATGTAATGCGATGTCAACTTAGCATAATATTAAGTTTCGTGTCAGCAAATTACACTGCCAACCGTACCCTTCTAACGGTTGTTCTAACAGACTACAAAGTGTATTTCTAGAAATGTTTTATTCAAGTATTTCTCCTCAGTGTCAGAGTGTTCTCGTAGATCACGTGTACAAGTGTCGTTTATGGTCTAGGAGAGCCCTACTTAGACCCTTTTAGCGTTATAGTGGGTCTAGATTGGATAAGGGCCATAAAGTCCTGTGTTTTAGGTTTTTAAGAATCGTAAATACATATTAGGTCGGCTTTTGCTTGTATGGCCGTCTTACGTCATAGTTCTCTGTAATATAATAGTCTAAGATATTAGAAATGATCTTCACCCATCTATTTATTGGATGAAAAGTGAAGTACGATAAAAATATATTGCGAGTAGGTCGCATCAAAAACTCTTGGCCAAATGAAATGAAATGAAATGAAATTTATTGTTAAAAGAAGTCCTTTTACAATTGTACTGAAGACCCTGATTTAAGTTTAATAAACCTGTATCTCAGGATCCTCGCTCTTCCTGCTTAGAATAAAAATAATTTTAACAATCATAAAGTATCTGAATTAATAGAAATTAAAACTAACATGCAGAAATAATAGTGTCTGTATGTCTGTGTGTGTGCGTCTGCGCGCGTGTGTGTGTGTGTGTGTGTAGGTGTGTGTTTCAACGTGATTTAAATAAGCTTTGTTCCAGATAATCTAATTACTGGCCAAATAATAATAGTTAATAATAGTTTGGTCAGGAAATTTTTAGGCAACTTACACGCAATATATTTTTCAAAGTACTAATGTTAAAAAATATATTCATCCAAAAAACAAATGGGTGAAGGTCGTTCCTAATTGTCTAAGATACATATTAGAAACGACTACTATAAAGGTAGGTTCCAATAGTTATATGCTAATTACCCGCCACGCAGCTTCAATGCGAATTGGCGGAAGCCTTTAATATCTATACTAATATTATAAAGCTGAAGAGTTTGTTTGTTTGTTTGATTGATTGAACGCGCTAATCTCAGGAACTATTGGTACGATTTGAAAAATTCTTTCAGTATTAGATAGCCCATTTATCGAGGAAGCCTATAGGCTATATAATATCCCCGTATTCCTACGGGAACGAGAACAACGTGGGTAAAACTGTAAAACCGCGCGGCGTCAGCTAGTTCTTTATAATTAGGTAAGATATCTATATCAATCTATATCTATACTTATAATAAAACTGGTCGATTCCTATACATTTATTCGCAATTTGAGATTTTATATATATAGATAACGACCATGGTGGTCATTTGGTCATGGTCGTTATTTAGATGTGTGGCAAGTCTGTCAAGAGTGTAGCGACAAAGAAGAACTTTGTTAAGGTGTAGGTACGGTAATAGTCCAAAGGGCGGGCTCAAACCCATGATATAGTATTGACTATGGTCTCTTGAGAGACTTTATAGCCCAGAAATAACCTCTGCCTTCGATTTGGAGGGCGTAGGTTTGAAACCGGTCTAGGGCATGCAATTAAATATCACGTGTCTCAAACGGTGAAAGGAAAAACTTCGCGACGAAACATGCATACGTAAGAATTTTCTGAATTATCTACGAATGTGAAGTCTGCCAATCCGCATTGGGCCAGCGTGGTGGATTAAGGCCTAACCCCTCTCATTCTGACAGGTGACTCGTGCTCAACAGTGAGCCGAATACGGGCTATTAATGATGATGGTCGCTTAATCACGGCGCTTATTGAGGCTTCGTGATGCAGTTTAATAAACATTGGGATTGAAAATATTGAATTTAAATATCGCCATTTGCGTGTTCGGATACGGTCGCGCGGAAACCAATAATCCTGTGCCACCGGCTTAAACATTTTACAGTTGAAATATTACTGCGGGCTCGAAATAGTTTCGTAAATTTATATCTATTGAAAAATACCTGTGGAAAACAAAATGGCGCTGAAAATTGGCCAGGTATGCAAAACTTTTTAATGTAGTAATTAAATTTTCAGTAAAGACGTCTGCGTCGATTTTGTTATAGCAAATTAAAAATAAACTTCAAAATGCTAATTAAAAAATCCCATTATAATTATACATAGATTTATGCCCAAGGGTTGTATGCAATTTAAGACAATCTATATTAATATTATAAAGCCGAAGAGTTTGTTTGTTTGATTGATAATATATAGCCTATATCCTTTCTCAATAAATGGGCTATCTAACACTTAAAGAATTTTTCAAATCGGACCTGTACTTCCTGAGATTAGCGCGTTCAATCAATCAAACAAACAAACTCTTCAGCTTTATAATATTAGTATGGATAAGCTTAACACTTGTACGAAGCGTTTTAACTCTTCGTTCCTGATAGCACTGCGATATTATGGAATGCCTTACTAGTTACCACTTTCCCTAAAAACATCAACTTGGATATCTTGAATTCATTTCATGCCAAGGTATTGTCATGTTAATTTAAAACGTCGCTGAAAGATCCACAGGAAAGAACTGTGTGAAATCTTTACGATTGAATTGGCTAGAATTGACAGATCACCAGCTTGGTACCGCTTTTAACTGATCAGATGGTAGCTGATCAGTTTTTTTTTATTCTTTACAAGTTTGATTTCTTGACAATCTTTGACTACAGTCTCACCTGATGGTAAGTGATGATGCAATTTAAGATGAAAACGGGCTAAATTCTTAGGAGAAGGATAAAAGTCCACCCCCGTTTCGGTTTCTACACGACATTGTACCGGAACGCTAATTCGCTTGGCGGTACGTCTTTGCCGGTAGGGTGGTACTAGCCACAGCCGAAGCCTCCCACCAGCTTAGTTCGATGAGAGCTTAGGGTTAATTTACACGAGTGGAAATTTTACCGATGACCGCAGTCGACTGCAGTCGACGTCTCGGCGGCAGGCGAAGGCAGTCGACTGCAGTCGGTTTGTCAATCTTTTTGCAATAAAATGAAAAAATAATTAACTAATTTCGACCGACTTTGTTACGAGTATTGTAGACTAAATTAATCAAAATGTCAACTAGAAAAAGAAAGAAAAAATGGATGCTCCATCAAGTAGTCAATGTAATGCGATGTCAACTTAGCATAATATTTAGTTTCGTGTCAGCAAATTACACTACCAACCGTACCCTTCTAACGGTTGTTCTAACAGACTACAAAGTGTATTTCTAGAAATGTTTTATTCAAGTATTTCTCCTCAGTGTCAGAGTGTTCTCGTAGATCACGTATACAAGTGTCGTTTATGGTCTAGGAGAGCCCTACTTAGACCCTTTTAGCGTTATAGTGGGTCTAGATTGGATAAGGGCCATAAAGTCCTGTGTTTTAGGTTTTTAAGAATCGTAAATACATATTTGGTCGGCTTTTGCTTGTAAGACCGTCTTACGTCATAGCTCTCTGTAATATAATAGTCTAAGATATTAGAAATGATCTTCACCCATCTATTTATTAGATGAAAAGTGAAGTACGTTAAAAATATATTGCGAGTAGGTCGCATCAAAAACTCCTGGCCAAATGAAATGAAATGAAATTTAATTTATTGTTAAAAGAATTCCTTTTACCCTGATTTAAGTTTAATAAACCTGTATCTCAGGATCCTCGCTCTTCCTGCTTAGAATAAAAATAATTTTAACAATCATAAAGAATCTGGATTAATAGAAATTAAAACTAACATGCAGAAATAATTGCGTCTCTGCGTGTGTGTGTGTGTGTGTGTGTGTGTGTGTGTGTGTCTGCAGGTGTGTGTTTCAGCGTGATTTTAATAAGCTTTGGTCCAGATAATCTAATTTCTGGCCAAATAATAATAGTTAATAATAGTTTGGTCAGGAAATTTTTAGGCAATTTACACGCAATATATTTATCAAAGTAAAAAAATAATACAATAACTAATGTTAAAAAATATTTTCATCCAAAAAACAGATGGGTGAAGGTCGTTTCTAGTTGTCTAATATCCGTATTAGAAACGACTACTATAGAGGTAGGTTCCAATAGTTATATGCTAATTACCCACCACCCAGCTCCAATGCGAGTTGGCGGAAGGCTTTAATATTCTTTATAATTAAGATCTTTTATAATATTTCTCCTTATTTAAGATTAAGTTTTAAGTCTTAAGTAGTGGGAAGAGGCTGGATAAGGAAGGCGGAGGATCGTGTGTGGTGTCGCGCTCTCGGAAAGGCTATAAGTCCAGCAGTGAATACAGACTGTTGATTGATTTAGTCACAAATAGTTTGTTAATATATTTAATAGATAGACGCTCTAGAAATGTGGTGCTGCAGAAGAATGATTGGCATAACCTAGACACAGTTCCGATCGAACATCGCAATCCTCCAAGAACTAGACATCAGTCTTTCTTCCATCGTCCAATGTCGTGTACTCACTTTCTTTAGGCATATTCCACGACAAGACGACATGTTCATAAAGCGACTTGTAGTGCAAAGAAAGGTGGAGGGCACAAGAGCGCATGACAGATCACCAAAGCGGTGGATTGACCAAGTGAAATCCTTGTGCTAGAAGAGCTACACTACGGGAGGAATGGCGACGGATAGTGAGCCTTGCCAGTTGTCACACACTTAGATAACGGCTATGGTGGTCATTTGCCTTCGATTCGGAGGGCGTAGGTTTGAAACCGGTCTAGGGCATGCAATTAAATATCACGTGTCTCAAACGGTGAAAGGAAAAACTTCGCGATAAAACCTGCATACGTAAGAATTTTCTGAATTATCTACGAATGTGAAGTCTGCCAATCCGCATTGGGCCAGCGTGGTGGATTAAGGCCTAACCCCTCCATTCTGACAGGAGACTCGTGCTCAACAGTGAGCCGAATACGGGTTATTAATAATGATGGTCGCTTAATCATGGCGCTTATTGAGGCTTCGTGATGCAGTTTAATAAACATTGGGATTGAAAATATTGAATTTAAATATCGCCATTTGCGTGTTCGGATACGGTCTCGCGGAACCAATAATCCTGTGCCACCGGCTTAAACATTTTACAGTTGAAATATTACTGCGGGCTCGAAATAGTTTCGTAAATTTATATCTATTGAAAAATACCTGTGGAAAACAAAATGGCGTTGAATATTGGCCAGGTATGCAAAACTTTTTAATGTAGTAATTAAATTTTCAGTAAAGACGTCTGCGTCGATTTTGTTATAGCAAATTAAAAATAAATTTAAAAATGCTAACTAATTAAAAAATTCCCATTATGATTATACATAGATTTATGCCCAAGGGTTGTATGCAATTTAAGACAATCTATATTAATATTATAAAGCTGAAGAGTTTGTTTGTTTGATTGAACGCGCTAATCTCAGGAAATACTCGTCCGATTTGAATAATTCATTCCGTGTTAGATAGCCCATTTATCGAGGAAGGCTATATGCTATATTTTACCTCCGTATTCTTACGGGAACGGGAACCATGCGGGTAATACCGCGCGGCGTCAGCTAGTCTTCTATAGTCTAGTTTAAGTCTAGTTTATTGAGTGCAGATAAGAGAAAAAGACCAAAATATTCATCAAGTATCAATTTTTTTTTATTGTTTGCTTCAACATTGCGAATAAAAAAAAACAATAATTAGAGAAGGAATATTTTGTATTGGTTCTCGTATTGAATTCAATATTCAATACTAGGACCAATTATTGAAAACTTTTGAATAGTTTATCCTATGAAGCAATTCTATACGTTGTATGTAATGAAATTACTAGAGAGTTTCAAACCTCTAGACACGGCGTTCAAATGTCGATACGTCAATCGTGGTTGGGGTAATGTCTGGTAATTTCCCAAGGGCCGGTCAGGAATTACCTAAAGCATACCCGTTTCGCCATTACACAAAATGGCGTTCAGGAAAACACTGTTAAGTGATTTGTTAACCTACTTCAAAAAGGACGTTTGTTAATCGACCTGTACTTAGGTATCTATGTAGTGGCCTGGAATAGCCAGACATGCCTTTTATAAGTACTTATAAAATGAGACATGTGGCCCATACCATCTTAATGGGTAAGGTTTTATCAAGTAAGTCTTTTACTTCTGAGGCTGTCAAAATGTGGAATAATTTGCCGTCTTTTGTCCGTGCCAGTAATTCACTTGCCATTTTTTGTTTCGTTTGAAACGTCATTATTTGTTGTTAAATTAAAATTTAATTTTTCGAAGTATTTATTTTATGGTTATTTATTATTTATGTAGTATATTATATATATATATATTTTTAGTTGTAATATATTATGTAATACATATGTAAATTTTAATATTGTATTTACTTAATATAATATTATATTTATTTAATTATTTATATATATAATTACATATAATGTATTGCACCTTCCCACTCTTTCTTCGCAAGTTCTCTCGTCAGGGATTGCCTGCTAGAGATTACTTTTAGTAATAAGGCCGCCTTTGCATGCTAAGTTTAATTTATCCTTTTATTGTTTTAATTTATAATTGTATTTCTGTGTACAATAAAGTATTTCTTCTTCTTCTTCTTAAGTTTGTTAAGTCCAGTTCGATCGCGATTTTCTGGTAAGGATTAGAGAGCCCTCTGAGCTTAAGTCCTCCGGGGCATTGGACCACCTAGCCCCTGGGTAGCTACGACGTTGATTTGAAGATTTGGACCCTTGAAACTACTAACCTATGGGAAGAGCCTCCGTAGCGTAGTGGTGTGCGCGGTGAATTTACAAGATGGAGGTTCTGGGTTCGATCTCCAGTTGGGCCTATTGAGGTTTTCTTAATTGGTCCAGGTCTGGCTGGTGGGAGGCTTTGGCCGTGGCTAGTTACCACCCTACTGACAAAGACGTACCGCCACACGATTTAGCGTTCTGGTACGATGTCGTGTAGAAACCGAAAGGGATGTGGATTTTCATCCTCCTCCTAACAAGTTAACCCGCTTCCATCTTAGATTGGATCATCACTTACTATCAGGTGAGATTGTAATCAAGAGCTAACTTCTAAAGAATAAAAAAAGGCATGAATTAACTAATTTTAAGCTTGTACAAAATGAAGAAGGTCTCGCATTTACAGGCTCTCGCTGTATTATTACGCTGTTCGCACCAGCAATACAGTTTATAGACGCAGTAAACAGCGCATCTGGGTACGAACGAACCTCGAATCCGTGCTAATATGATGTTACATTTACTATCTCGAATACGGTATGAGAAAGAGTAAAATCTAAAGCATAAAATAGTAATTGTTCGAGAGCTTGTAGACATTTTCGAGAAGCTATTTAAGAACAGCAATATTCGTAAGCCAGTAAGAGTTACTGTTTATCCCTTGCTCTTCTCAGCAGAACCTGCCTTAAGAACCACTGCTGGTAGAGTTATACATGATGATCATAGTGATCATGTTTATTGAAAACAGAATAGCCCGACGATTACTTAACTCAACTGAAGACCGCGTACATGAATGTAGTGTTAAGTTCCTCATCATAATAATTAATATCAAGTTGCTTGAACTTCAAGTTTGATACTGATAGATACTTTTAAGGTCTCCTTCATATTCACGGGTAAAATAACATATTGTTTAGTGGCGTTGAAATAAAATTAAAAACAGGGTTTTGTATAAATTGGCTGTTGTAAAAGATTCATGCACTCGAAAAAATCGAGTTTTTCCAAAAGAGTTTTAATGACTTGTGTCGAAAAAACCAACGTTTAAATTATTTATCTTTTACTGGTTAAGGCGATTAGTTTAATTTCTCAAATCATTATCATCATCATCACATCAGCCGATGGATGTCCACTGCAGGACTTAGGCCTGAAGGTACTTCCAAACATTACGATCCTGAGCCGTCTGTATCCAGCGAAACCCTGTAACTCGCTTGATGTCGGCAATCCCTGGCGGGAATGGCGACCCCCCGACCCCAAAAATTCTAAAATAAATGTTAATAATTGTAAGTGAACCAAATAAATAAAATAAAATACCAAAATACTCATTTATTTATTAACCGACTTCAAAAAGGAGGAGGTTCTCAATTCGGTCGGTATTTTTTTTTTTTTATTTGTATGTACACCGATTACTCAAAGACGCCTGGACCGATTTCAAAAATTCTTTTTTTGTTTGAAACGGTATAGTCCCCATTCGGTCCCATTGCCATCATGACAAGTTCTGATAATGGAATCCTGGAGAAATTGAGGGGAACTTTCGAAAATTATATGGGTGTCTAGTGTGATCGTATACTTTTCCATTTAGTACTTTCAAGCACTACAATTTCATGAAGGTTTAAAGTCGATTTGATGATGGAGCCATAAAACAGACGAGGGAACTCCTCGGCGATTTACAGCAGTTATCTTGTGTTTGGGCTTGATTAATTTGTATTAAAGAGAGCTTTCCACATAGATAGTTGTGACTGTCATTTAGGGGTTTGGTGATGAAGACCAAGGACAATTAAGGGAACTCCTTAACAGTTTACAGTAACTACCTTGTGTTTGGCCTTGATTAATTCGTATTGCTGAGAACTTTCTACCTAGATGAGTTGTGTCTGTTATTAGGGGTCTGATGATGAAGACCAAGGTCAATTAATGGAACCCCTTAACGGTTTACGGTAGCTACCTTGTGCTTGGGCTTGATTAATTTGTATTGCTGAGAATTTTGTACCAAGATGGGTTGTGACTGTCATTACGGGTCTGATGTATTCGAATGAGATGAAATTTTACACTAAAAATGGAAAAATAATAAAAATTTTAATAAAAAAAATACAACCGACTTCAAAAGCAAAAAACGTACCCACTAAACTAAAAAGCGAAAAATAACATCATAACATGTTCTACCTGCTGATCAGTATGAAGGCGGTGCTTAGCCGGTGTTGTCTTAATTTAAGCCATTTCTGACAGGACCACATAAAACAACACTGTCTGCAAAATCTAAATCTATGAGATATTCTCATATGGCTTGAATTAATACATCACCGGCTTAGCACCGCCTTCATAGTGATCAGCAGGTAGAACATGTTATGATGTTATTTTTCGCTTTTTAGTTTAGTGGGTACGTTTTTTGCTTTTGAAGTCGGTTGTATTTTTTTTATTAAAATTTTTATTATTATATCATGTTAGGTTTGTCTGTTGATTACACATAGTAACTAGTGATTTTATTTCTTAATCTTTCTTCTTCTCTTTCTTTATCTTCTTTCTTTCTCTATCTTTATAATACTAGCGGAACTTCGCTTTGACTTGTTACAACAACTTGATAAATTTACCCCATTGGCTAGTACAGTACGAAAGCAACCAATAAGCTATCAGCTCCAAACAGAAACTTCATTATTTATGCGGCTAACACTTTTAAATAATAAAATTATCTGAATAAAAACCTTGCTCATTGCTTTTCGTATTTTATCTACAGTGGCAAAAAAGTATTTGCTTTGGTACAGGTGCGAAGTTAGGGCGGGTCGCTGGGAAGACAAATTGGGAATCTGATTAGCGTGAATATAGGTCAAACTTGGAGTCTGCCTTGCTTACTTGAGTTTACTGCTGGCTCTTGATTTGCATTTTAAATGTGCGTAAGTAGGTATTCGTTTAACATCGTTGTGTACACAGAGTAAAGATCATACAGATTGAGTCTTTACAAGCAGCGTGGAGAAGTCGATGAAACCCATAAAAACAAACTTTTTTCGTATTTTGTATTTCAAAATATAGCACTAACAATAATTACGTAAATCAATAAAATAATCTATTATTACCAATAAAAAAATATCTTATTTCCTTAATTTTTATGAACAGTTTCTAAAATATTTACAAACATAAGACGCCATTTTTCTTGAATAATATTGAAAGTTACTGATGCGACGCTTCGTGTCGTACTGACTCGAGAATGTATTAGTTTTTGAATTTTATATTTGGTGCAGCTACGACACCGTCATGTTCCTAGCGCTCTATCTGCCTATTATTCTTAATCTGTGGTTGTATATTAAATAAGCTGAGGCCCGCGACTACGTCCGCTTTTGTGTGTTTTATGTTTGTTATAGTTTGGTAGGTGAGAGAATAGTATTTTATCGTATAGTAATTGTTATCGCCGTGTTGCAACGACTTGTAGTACGGACGGCTTCACGGGTGTGCTCGTGGCGTTCGAGCCGTCCACATCTCTCGTTCGATGTAATTCTTTATGGGTTATTTAGGATAGGCGGGGAGAGTGACTTGAGTGGAAAAGGGGAGTGTTTGTATACAGTCAAAGGTACCTTTAACCCTACACACATCGTTCACAAGTACGTGACTTCACTCAAGGTCATTCTCTGCCATTCTAGGGTCTTATTATAGTTACAGTTTGATTTGTTAATTAAGTTGTCCTGACAAGTGTCGTGAAACATAATTTTTGTTCGACAATAGTTTTCTTATATTTGTAATTACTTTTGAGTCCTATAATATAATGTCGTATGGAATTTTTCACCGACTCCATCCCCCATTTATTTTTATCATGATTTTAGTAATTCATAAAATTATATATGGCAGAACAACTTTTGTTATGAATAAATGGCATCTAGTTGCCCTTGGTAAAGACGTACCTAACAGTTAGCGATATACAGTTCTAGTAAGATTCCATACAGAAACCACTCAGCATTAAGTTATATTTTCCTTACCCACTTCTTCCAAGTGACCGCAATACATTGGAATGTATAGTCACTTAACTTCAGGTAGTTTTTATTTGTTTCCAAGGGACAGGCAGAGATCTTCGACCATACGTATGTTCAATCTTGTTGAATTGTTGTTCAATAGATTTATAGGCAAAGCAATCAATCAATCTATTCATTCGTATTCTTTTAAAATATCCAAAATTACTATCATTAGGTACTACTTTGTGGTTTCATCTGAACCTTAATCCTAAATAGAGGTTGTGTTCTTTTGTTTCTCACTAGCAGACGCCCGCGACTTCACCCACGTACAATTCAGTTTTTCACAAATCCCGCGGGAACCATGGATTTTTCTGAGATGAAAGTAGCCTGTGTGTGAATAAAACCTATTTCCATTCAAATTTCAGCCAAATCGCTTCAGTAAGCGCAGCGTAAAGGTGGAACAAACATACTTACACTCTTACACACACACAAACTTTCGCCTTTATAATATTAGTGTGAAGTGTTATAATCTAATGAATGCAGTTGACTGTTCTTTGGCCAAATCTCAGGTTGGCTAAATCGACGTCTTACGGATGATGTATGTAGATGGAGGTGTAGATGTCTTAAATGTCGAAAAAATTCGGTGGCGTTAATTTTCTGAAAGCATCTGTATACCTGTAATCTGTATACCTAGCATGCATGTCAACCAATGGCGGTGGAGTAGTCCCAGTCTTGTCTCTTCCGTCCCAACGGAAGCTATTGGTTGACGTTTTGTCTATTTATCTTCACGAGATACGTCCTTTTGGTCGCATGTTATGCCTGCAGGTAGTGTTACTCTTACGATAATTAAAAAAGCTACTCAAAAGTTAAGAGTTCAATAAAAGTCAAGCATTAATTACTTTGTAAGACAAATCGCAATAAATCCACGATACTGCAAGAGTTGTGTTTATCTTGAGAAATAATGAAAGCTCCAGACGACAAACATCGGCGAAACTCGTGAAGGATTGATGAAAATGTATTCCGAAACTTTGGGTATTTTGTCCCAAAATAACTGCACTACAAATAAAACTTTATTTATTAAAAAGTTGAGAAAGTTTTCAACTATGATCGGGAGGCGAAGCTATTCGTATATCTCGTTAGTTTAATGGAGAAACTATTCATCATCATCATTAACTACCCATATTTAGCTCACTGATGAGCATTAATCTCCTCTCAGAATGAGAAAGGTTAGGTCTTAGTCCACCACGCTGGCCCATAGCGGATTGACAGACTTCGCACACGTAGAGAGGAAAATTCCCAGGTATGCAGATTTCCTCACGATGTTTTTTCTTTACCGTTTGAGACATGTGATATTTAATTTCTAAAAATGCACATAGAGGCCCTCTGAATCGAGAATTCGAACTTACGCCCTCTGAATCGAGGTCATTTCCACTGGAATATCACGTCTCGTCAAAGAAGTAAACTGTTTGACAGCCTCCGTGGCGCAGGGGTATGCGCGGTGGATTTACAAAACGAATGTTCTAGGTTCGATCCCCGGCTGGGCATATTGAGATTTTCTGACTTGGTCCAGGTCTGGCTGGTGGGAGGCTTCGGCCGTGGTTAGTTACCATCCTACCGGCAAAGACGTACCGCCAAGCGATTTAGCGTTCCGGTACGATGTGTGTCCGTGTAGAAACCGAAAGGAGTGTAGATTTTCATCCTCCTCCTAACAAGTTAGCCCGCTTCCATCTTAGACTGCATCATCAATTACCATCAGGTGCGATTGTAGTAAAGAGCTAACTTGTATGGATATAAAAAAAAACCTTTATACTTTTGAATTTATGTTGATTGGTAGACCTTAAAAAAATGGAATCACTGCTTTGTTTCCATCAAAACGCGATACGTCTATTCCGTCGATGGAAAACATGAAAAACTAACATTTTGACACAGCGTTTGTAATAACTTTTATTCGTCCACGACTAAAACAAACACGTCGTACATTCGTTAAAGCTAAAAGCCATTTCCCGCGCCGTAGTTTAATGAATAACAAACGCTACGACTCAACAAAAACGTGCATCGCAAAGTATTTCGCTACACTGTGTTATCTTGTGACACAGAAGTCTGTGATCTTCAATTGAAAACTTTATGCTTTTAGTGCAAGGGATGGGCTTTGAGAGGAACGACAAAGCATTTTAGCCGGCTTATGGAGAGGAAAATTCTTTGAACGTTTCTCTGGACCGTATTTTTGGAAGTGCAACGAATTTTTACAGAAATATTTCCATTGGTAAGTAATTTTCAAGTTAGTGATTAATGTAATGTTGGTACTTTTTTCATTTTTTTATTTTATTTATTTGGGATCGAAAACAGTTGTGTACAATAATATAACTTACAAAACTTAAAGTAAATTTAAAAACAAATAGTTTAAATACACAACCCACATCTCTATCCACAAGTAATTATACAAAATGTAAATGGGGCTGATACAAATTAAACTATCTAACAAAGTGTTTTTATACAAAGAAAAAAAAATAGTGAAATAAAAAAAAAGGAAATGACACAATTACAATAAAAATTAAAATAAATAAATAAATAGCAAAATTATTAATCGATTTAAGTGTGCCGATGAACAACTTTTTAAAAGTACCTACTCGACTGGCAAAAATGTCTATGTTTTTGAAGTGTTTATTATACGTCTGTGTCATTGTTACTATTGGTGACCGTTTACCTGCATTTGTGCGGCACCTAGTAGTTGCAAACAGTCGATGTTCGCGATACTTGCTCGTTTTTAAGGTGCAAGACGGCGATGGATATACTAATACTAGTAGACGCCGCGCGGTTTCACCCGCGTGGTTCTCGTTCCCGTAAGAATACGGAGATAAAATATAGCCTTTAATCTTCCTCAATAAATGGACTAACTAACACTGAACTTTTCAAATCAGACCAGTAGTTCCTGAGATTAGCGCGTTCAAACAAACAAACTATCAGCTCTATAATAAACAATAAACAATAAATAAACAATAAACTATATAATATTAGTATAGATGTGTTACGTGTCTATAAAGTTAGTTACTTCACTGAGCGCATAATTTTGTGTTTAATATCATTATATATTTATGTATAAATCGTATTTACACTTTCTAAACACACAACTGTACATCGTAAACAATGTTTGGGTATTATTTGTCTAAATAATATTCGTTGTTTACTATGCGACTAAATGAAATGAAGATAAATTAACCATATTTGTTCGCCTCAGTTTCAACGCGCCAGTGACATATCTAACAGTATAAAATCATTGGTGTAAGGGCAGTGCATGCAATCCAAAACTGTGAAAATACGTTTCTAAGTAGACATACAATATAACTATTTGTATGGTAAAATAAATAAATAAAAATCGTTTATTTCACTTTCTAAATTTACATAAATTAGTGCGAGTTTGGAACCTTCTTTTAGGAGTAGTAAAACTACTTCTGTATTAGAAGGCTCCGCTCTTCCATAGCTAGTACAGAAATATCAAAATCTAAATGAACATTACAAAATTAAAGTTAAAATTAAAGTGTGTGTGTATGGTTGTGTATGTGTGTGTGCGTGTGTTTTTCAGGATATAATCAGGATATAAATATATGGTAAGCTAATCACTACAAATCCTATTTCGTCATCCGTGACAATACCTTGGATGTGTCTCGGATGCAAATCGGAGAAATCCGCGCAGCTAAACAACGGGGCGGTAGATATTCCACAGATGTTCTTTGAATAGCTTGGATTAACAATAATAATCGTCGTCATCAACCCATATTCGGCTCACTGCTGAGTTCGAGTCACCTCTCAGAATCAGAGGGCTAAGGCCAATAGTCCACCACGCTAGCCCAATGCGGATTAGAAGACGTCACACACGCAGAGAATTAAGATAATTCTCTGGTATGCAGGTTTCCTTACGATGTTTTCCTCTACCGTTTGAGACACGTGATATAGCAAAGAATAACATCTTACCTATGTGCTACCTTCTGATCAGTTTGAAGGCGGTGCCAAGCCAGTGATGTTTTAATTTAAGCCGTTTAAATTACAAAATTTCTGTGGTTCTTTCAGAAACGGCTTTAATTAAAACATGACACTGGATTGGCACCGCCTTCAAACTGATCAGAAGGTAGCACATAGGTAAGATGTTATTTTTTGCTTTTTAGTTTAGGTTAATTTTTGAGTTGGAAGTCGGTTGAATTTTTTTTATTAAAATTTTTATTTTTTAATTTTTAGTGTTAGCACACCTACTGAGTTCACACTCAGTAGGTGTGCTAACACTAAAAATTCCTACAATCCCAATTTTAAAAATACTACCTTAACTCATATACAAAATTTCACTCCCCCTTTATCCACACGTAATGTGAATATTCAGAAAAACGTGAAAGGTGACTGTCCTCCGTCTTCATCACCAGACCCCCTATGCAGTCACAATCCATATGGTCGAAAAGTTCTCATCAATATAAAATTTATCAAGTCCAAACACTAGGTAGCTACTGTGAACCGTCGAGGAGTTCCCTTAACTCTCCTTCGTCTTCGTCACCAGACCCCTAATACAGTCACAACCTATCCAGGTGGAAAGTTCTCATCAATACAAAATTATCAAGTCAAAACACAAGGTAGCTACTGTGAACCATCGAGGAGTTCCCTTAACTATCCTCCGTCTTCATCACCCCCTATGCAGTCACAATCCATATGGTTGGAAAGTTCTCATCAATACAAATTTATCAAGACCAAACACAAGGTAGCTACTGTGAACCGTTGAGGAGTTCTCTTAACTGTCCTTCGTCTTCATCATCAGACCCTTAATACAGTCACAACCCATCTAGGTGGAAAGTTCTCATCAATACAAATAAATCAAGCCCAAACAAAAGGTACCTGCTGTAAATCGTTGACGAGTTCCATCGTCTGTGTTTCGGCTCCATCATCAGACCAACTCCAGACCTTCATAAAATTGTAGTGGTTTAAAATACATTATGGAAACACTAACAAACGCACTAGCCATCCCTACGATTTTCGAAAGTTCCCCTCGATTTCTCCAGGATGTCATCATCAGATCCTGACATGAAAAAAATGGGACCACCCTGGAATCAAACCCTTTAAAACAAAAAAAGAATTTTTAAAATCGGTCTACAAATGACGGAATTATCGCTGGACATACATAAAAAAAAAAAAAAAACATACATACAGCCGAACGTAGAACCTCCTCCTTTTTGGAAGTCGGTTAAAAATGCACACAACTGAAAAGTTGGAGGTGCATGCCCCGGATTGGATTCGAACCCACACCCTCCGGAATCGGAGGCAGAGGTCATATCCACTGTAACGAATAATAATATTTTAGTTTATTCATTAGGAAGCAGATTTATTACCAACGTCAAATATTTATTACCAATAGAGATTTGGATCAGAGGTCAGACTAGTGCTAAATATTGCTTAAATGTTCAAATTCATCCAAGTTTTTTAAATCTGTATTGATTTCACGGATTCATATTGGGTGCAGTACCACCACCCTATAGCAGTTAACGAAAATTTCACAGTGACAACGAGAATGAGAATTTATATAATTTTTATTTGGTTTTATAATTAAAATGGCTCCTCCCGGGAAATTAGCCCAGAGCCGCCGTCAGTCCGTAACTGTAGCAAATATGTTGCCACATGAGGACTATTGTAACAAGCGCGTTATCAACTGAGTCGTCGGGCCAATAATAATTTCCCTATTTCATATAGCTATTCCTATATATAAGTTGAGTCGTGACTCGTGAGGACTGAAATGTCAATAAATCATAATAATGACGACCTCTCTGGCGCATTGAGTGGTGCTGTGGTTCTGAACAAAAAGTTCTTGGGTTCGATGCGCAGCTCGAGTCAGCTTAGAATTTTATAATTTCATAAAACTTTTAATTCATTAATTTCAATTAGGCTTACTTTACAAGCACTTTTGAACGTCAAGTTATGGTATAATTTAATTGAATGGTGATAATTATAGTCGAAAACTTTAAATTAAAGTTACGAGGGTTCCAAACGCGCCTTGTCCGAGGTCCGAGAATATCGTATGTGGCTCAGGTTCGGTCTGGTAGGCATCTTGTCGAGTTTTGAGGTACTAGTAAAATCCAATAGCTCTCTTAACCTTAACTTATATTTACCAGATAACCTCAAAAACCTACGAGAGTTTACAAAAACAAAGACAAAACGCCCGTAAATAAGATTTTATTAAAATAATTCTACTTTACGCAAATACTCATCTGCTTGTAAATTAAGGGATAAAAACCACCAAATAAAAATAAAAAGAGAAAACAAAAGACTTTAAAGATAATATCTAGTAAATTAACGACGCGAAATTGTTCCTTTTGTGTGCAACTCGCCGTGTTATTAGAAGGCTTCTCATTTACAAAAGGGAATTTACGAAGAACACAATGTTTTATTATTATCCAGTAACGAAATTTTCAAGTTAAGAAAATACTGAATATCGCACAAAATCAATAACATATTCCATTAAATCGTTATCAACCCATATTCGGCTCACTGCTAAGCTCGATTCTCCTCTTAGAATGAGAGGGGTTAGGCCAATAGTTCACCACGCTGGCCCAATGCGGATTGGCAGACTTCACACACGCAGAGAATTAAGACAATGTTGTTTTCCTTCACCGTTTGAGACACGTGATATTTAATTTCTTAAAATGCACACAACCGAAAAGTTGGAGGTGCATGCCCTGGACCGGATTCAAACCCACACCCTCCAGAATCAGAGGCAGAGGTCATATCCACTGGGCTATCAATATTGCAACAGCTATTCCATTAAATACTTAGCGAAAATTAGTGATTGAGCGTTCCGGTACGAAACCGAAAGGGGAGTAAATTTTCATCCTAAGCCTAACAAGTTAGTACTTACAAGGTAGTAGTACAAGTAAGTAGTAGTTTAGATTGCATCATCACTTACCAACAAGTGAGATTGTAGTCAAGTAACTTGTAAAGAAAAATAATATACACTTGTTGAACCCACAACTCGACGTTGAAGACGATATTTAGGTATTATTTGTTTGAATAACGTTCGTTGTTTAATAAGCGGTTAAATAAAATTAAGTAAATATTCCACATTTGTCCGCCTCAGTTTTGATGCGCTAGTACCCCATCTCTAGTATAAAATATCATAATATTATATGCTAATCTAAATACTATTGCATTACAAACAAAAAATAAATAAATCAGCCAATTGAATGTTTTCTCAAAGAAATTGCGCTCAAGACTCTATCGCTTTTGCCCTTCTCTTTAAATTACTTAGATGATTTACTTTAAGTAAATCATCTAAGTAAATTATATCCAGACAAGTCCAACTTTGCGGTTCAACTTGAATTATGTCTAGCATCAAATTAATAATTGAGCAATCAGTTCTAATTGATAAACAATTTCACCCAAAAGTTTTGGGTTCTGATTAAATTGGCGGTCAGAAATTAATGGACTCTTTTATAACAAAAGAACTAGTGTTTTTAACATCAGATGCTAATTCTCATCAGAATTAAATTGAACAATTATTTTTCTAACAGCGGAATTCATCTATCTAATAATAAAGAGGTAAAGTTTGTGTTATTGTAAGGGATAATCTCTGCATCCTTATAACCGATTTTGAAAAAAATTCTACCACTAGAAAGCCACATGATTTGTGATTGTTATAGGCTATATTTTATCCCAGTATTCGGGGACTACGCGAGTGAAACTGCGAGGCGTCACCTAGTGCTCAAATAAGCGCCATTTTAAACTGCATTTTCAAGCTTAATTATAAAAAATTGTATCCTATTGAAGTCAAATATTTCCTCAACTACCTTTAAAAAGCGATCCTAGTCAGTGGCGCGATGTTAAAACTTGTACGTCTCAATTTACAGGAGTCCATACCAATCTTCTGCACAGATTGTATGTGGAATTGAGATTTTAAATAACAAATAAGCACATATGCAGGTAGGGAACCAATGCTACGTAAAAGTTTGCTTTAAATAATAGTCAGGATACAATTGAGTGGTTCACAGTGCAGGGCCAAGTCGAAGGTAAAAGATTCAGAATAAGAGCTACACCACGCTGGACACATGCGCTGTATTTGTACAACAATACACAATAATTAGAAAACAAGCGAAACAGAAATATAAAAAGAAGTAGAATGCAAAAAACGGCCTTATCGCATATTAGTATAATTAATATAGGCATATTATTTAGTCAAGGTATTTAGTCAAGGATGCAACACAATCATCCACGGTGGAGCATTCCTATATATTCGAAGCGTTTGCAATCGTAGAAAGAGAATCGACGTGCCACTTGGGTACAGGGGCTGTTTCGGACACTATTGTGGGCCATTAAATAGGCTGGCGATGACGAATAATGACAAAAAAAGAAAGAACCGTTTCTGACATAAAAGGAAACTTGTATTCGATTATTAGATGCCAATTAAGTATAATGTTCACTTTATAAAACATTGTAACGATCATTAAAAGGCTGTCGTCTCAATATAACAAGTATTGAACTGAAAGAGAGAACCGCAAGCTCGGCCGACGCTAATTAGTGCTAAGTAGAGAATAGAGCGGGGCCATTACAGCCGCGTCTTGCAGCGCTTTGTGCAGGGAATTCGCGTGAATTGCATATTGATCTAAGGCACCTCACACACTGAACGGCCACGACCACGAATAATCTTTGGTCATGGTCGCAAAATATTCTGTTGCGTAGCCAGATTTGCTTTCAGGATTACACCGGTCGTGGGGCGACAAATTGTTGGGATGCTGCTGTTGTTATGACTGGCATAATCGCAAACTAAGTTTTTTTTTTATTCTTTACAAGTTAGCCCTTGCCTACAATCTCACCTCTGGTAAGTTATGATGCAATTTAAGATGGAAGCGGGATAACTTGTTAGGAGTAGGATGAAATCTACACCCCGTTCGGTTTCTACATGACATCGTACCGGAAAGCTAAATCGCTTGGCGGTACGTCTTTGCCAGTAGGATGGTAACTAGCTACGGTTGAAACCTCCCACCAGGCAGACCGGGACAAATTAAGAAAACCTCAATCGGTCCAGACGGAGATCGAACCCAGAACCTCCGTCTTGTAAATTAACTGCGCATACCACTGCGCCACGGAGGTTGTCGATCTGTTGGGCTGTGCCATCTACCCGCGCAACGCTGATTGGCATGGCTACATTCGTCATCATAGAACTAACGCGCGAGTGCTCAAAACATACATATTGATCACGTGATCTGTCGATAGCAAATGTCATTCCCACACGTCTTTCTAGTTTTCGAAGCGTTATCGATCGTCGAAAGAG
Source organism: Bicyclus anynana (assembly GCF_947172395.1). Taxonomy (NCBI): domain Eukaryota; kingdom Metazoa; phylum Arthropoda; class Insecta; order Lepidoptera; family Nymphalidae; genus Bicyclus; species Bicyclus anynana. Next base: position 15,257,228 of record NC_069098.1, read on the forward strand.
AATCGACGCGATACTTGGCTAGGGGCTGGTTGCAACGACCAGTCGTGCCGGCCCAGTCTGCGGACATTTGACCATTGCGGCCATACGCGATGTTCATAATATGATGTTTTCAGTGAATGTGATCGTTGCGGGCACTTTTCGTGGTCACGGCAACCGCCTTGTGTGTGAGGGCCCTAAAAGAATGTTAGCCAAAAAAAAGTTTTATAAAAGTTGAATGTTACACTTTTCAATCTGCTATGAGTAACTTCATAGGACAAACTCCATAGTTGCCTACCGTATTAGGCTAACAAACTTTCTGCTTTTATAAAGAGAAAAAAGGTCTGGCACTCACAGCCTCTCAGACCACACAGCTGCGACTTACTGCACTTTGCAGTGTTCCAGTTAATTGCATATTTACGACCTGTTAAATACGTAGCTAAGTGAACCTCGGCTCGCGACAAAAGAAACTTTACTCAAAAGAACCAACAGTTCCTCTCTGTTCGCGATTACAACTTTTGAGAACATTGTTTTGAATTTTAAAAAACAGAAAATGTTCTTACTTCCTTTGTAAGGTATGCCATTTCAGTCGTACATTTTGATTAAAAAAGTTTTTATTTAACTTCAGTGATATGTAATTATGTCCTGGTATTTTGCATGTTTTTCACATTTCCACTGAAACTATCGAGTTGTAATATCATGGTATACACGTTTTCTGGTGACATGCCTTTCAATACTTTTCTTTACAAAATGGCATTGGCAGGTATCCACTGATCCGCATCGTATTGGACGCATCGCATCAAACGGATTTTTAATTTTACGGTAGATAAAATCAGTTCGATGCGATCCATTAGATCCGGATCAATGGGTGCACTTGTGTAAGTTTTATACAAAGAATACTAAAATGATATGAATGGCAGATGCGATGCATCCACTTTTACAAAATCTCCTACAATATGGGTATCAAATAACACAATAAGTCTATATGCAATTATGCATTGTTAAATAATATATTGGAGGTGATTCGATCCCCGCCTCGTTGGTCTATTGTCTTGTATCCACTCCTAATACAGTCTTTCCCGTCTAGTTGGAGGGGATATGGTATTTTTTTTTATAATATTGATACGTATGTGTGTGTGTATAAGTTTGATTTGTACTTCTATAAAAATGTACGAAATTTGTACAAAATGTGGGATGTAGCTACTCGTATTACAATATTAAACAAATTGAAATTCAGTTGTAAGAAATACATAAAGTCTATGAAAATAAAGAAAATAACAAGATGTTTTATTTAGTATCTACTATGATTTCACCATTCCAAGTAAATTAAAAATATTTAACAAGAAATAACAGCCTTTTATGAAATTCGTATGAATGATGATTTCGTATAAATGATGAGTTATATTCTATCTCTGTAATTTGTAAAACACCAAAAGTCCACGAAAACTTTGTAATTTATATTGTATATGTCTACTAGTAAACAAGACGAGTTACGTTCAATAACAAATAACTAGCGGACACCCGCGACTTCGTCCGTGTGGAATTCAGTTTTTCACAAATTCCGTGGGAGCCTAGGTTGTTCCGGAATGAAATGTCTTTGTGTTAATACAGAGTAAAATCTATTTCCATTCCAAATTTCCGCCAAATCGCTTTAGTAACAGCGGCGTTAAAGAGTAACAAACATTAAAACAAACATACATCCATACAATTCGCGTTTGTAATATTAGTACTATTGGACTAGTCAACGCCCCGCGGTTTCACCCGCGTACCTCCCATTCCCGTTAGAATACTGGGTAGAATAGCCTATGACACTCACAAACAACGTGGCATTCCAGTTACTAAATTTTCAAAATCGGTTAAGTAGATCCAGAGATTGTCCCCTACAACCTCACAGACATTACCTCTATAATCATCATCATCCCATATTCGGCTCACTGCTGAGTTCGAGTCTCCTCTCAGAATGTGACGGGTTAGGCCAATAGTCCACCACGCTGGCGAACTGGCAGACTTGACACACGCAGAGAATTAAGAATATTCTCTGGTATGCAGATTTGTTTTTCTTTCACAGTTTGAGACACGTGCTATTTAATTTCTTAAATTTGCACACAACTGAAAAATTAGAGGTGCATGCCCCGGACCCGATTCAACCCTCTTACACGCGCTATCACGGCTCCCACTGGGCTATCACGGCTGATACACCTCTATAATCATCATCATCTCCTTACCCTTATCCCATTTAAGTGGGGTCGGAAAGATATGTCAATCTTTTCCATTCGTCTCTATTACTCGTAAACTCATCATCCACTCCTTTTACACACGTGTCCTCTTTCACACAATCCAACCATTTCTTCTTTGGCCTTCCTCTCCTCTTATGTCCTTCCACTTGCACATCCAACATTTTTCTAGTAATATGACTTTCCTCCCTACGCATTACATGTCCATACCAAGCTAACCTTCTACTCCTCAATTTTTCTGTCACTGGCGCCACCTTCAGACTTCCTCTTATATACTCATTCCTTATTTTATCTATTCTTGTCACACCACACATCCATCTTAACATACGCATTTCGTTCACATGCATTCGTTTACTATCCGTCCCTTTCACCGCCTAACATTCTGATCCATACATCACGACAGGTCTTATAACCGTTTTGTATATTTTACCCTTAAGTCTAAGAGGCATTCACGGGTCACACACCTCTATAATATTAGTATATAATTATAATAAAATCCTTATTTATTTCTATCACAATTTATTTCTATCACATCGCTAAAGTTACCACTTCAATATTCCATCGCAGAATATACACAGTAATACTGTGTTTCAGCAAAATGGAGGCAGATTATAATCAACAGATTTCGCGATACAGTGCAGTATTTTCCTAATGTTAGCAATTTGAATAATGGCTTTGAATATATGGCGTTTGAAAGTACCTGCTGGTTGTAAATGTCTACCTCTTGGGTCTAATAGAGCCTTTATACTTTCTCATAACAATGGACTTGTAATAGAGCTTTCGAATACTTTGTTACTTTTGACGTTTTGCCGTGGCGCAGTGGATTTACAATATTGAGGTCCTGGGTTCGATTCCCGGCTGGGCTGATTGAGGTTTTCTTAATTGGTCCAGATGTGAATGGTGGGAGGCTTCGGCCGTGGCTTGTTACCACCCTACCGACAAAGACGTACCGCCAAGCGATTTAGTTCCGGTAAGATGTCGTGTAGAAACTGAAAGGAGTGTGGATTTCATCCTACTCCTAACAAGTTAGTCCGCTTCCATCTTAGATTACATCGTCACTTACCATCAGGTGAGATTGGCTAACTTGTAGAGAATATAAAGAAAAAACGTGAATACTTATTTTTTTGCTTCCACAGTGGGAGCCTGTACATTAAATTAATGATAGTAATATTGTAGCTTTTATATTTGTTTTCTATTTATCATAATTACGTTTAGTTAAGATTATTCAAATTAACCACCAAAAATCTTCCCCGAAAGATGACCCGGGCGTCCGACTTTGTGTTCAACCGTTAGTTTCTTTTATTCCACAGACGTTAATTAAAATGAAAGGATTTGCATTTGAATTTAACAAAAGAAGTGACCCGTTCAGCGAATCGAGTAAGCCGATTAGGAGAGCAAGGTACATTTTGTTCCCTTGATTATGTATTAGAATTTTGATCCATCTGGTGTTGAGTAAATCATTCCATATTGCATTTACTAGGGCATGCTTTAATATCCAAATAAATACCTTAAATACATTGTTGATTTATTATAGATCTATATGGCTCTTTACAGCATATGACTTTATATAAATTAATATTTTTTTTATTCTTTTACAAGTTAGCCCTTGACTACAATCTCACCTAATGGTAAGTGATGATGCAGTCTAAGATGGAAGCAGGCTAACTTGTTAGGAGGAGGATAAATATCCACACCCCTTTCGGTTTCTACACTACATCGTACCGGAACGCTAAATCGCTTGGCGGTACGTCTTTGCCGGTAGGCTGGTAACTAGCCATGCCCGAAGCCTCCCACCAGCCAGACTTGCATCATCACTTGCCATCAGGTGAGATTGTAGTCAAGGGCTAACTTTTAAAGAATAAAAAAAACCTTTGCACTACTAAACCACTGATGATTCAGACGAGTTTGGCGACAGTGATTAATGATACCATAAATCATACAAATGAATGGTTCCCGCGGGATTTAAATAAAAAAAAACAAAATTTCACTCCAAGGAAGTCGCGGAATTTAGCTAGTTTTTTTCTTAAAACACACACACTTTTCGCGTCGAATGTTGCCTAGAAAAAAACGAATGCTCTCTTAAAGTAAATACTCCTTGTGTACACAGCCTTTAGTCTACGAAGTAAAATAAATTAGATATTATTTCTGATTGCAATTTATCATAATAAAAGGACAATGGTCTGGAGTTTGTTGATAGAATTCATAAGCGTCTACTAATGTAAACTATTACAGTTTGTAGAAAATAATTTATTTAATTTTTTGAAACAGAGAAAAAGGTCCAATTAAGTCCAAAAGCTAAAATATATTCACATCAATTACATTTAAATAATTGAGTATGGCAACCATACTATTTATACGAATAATGCATATATCGGACAACTAGGGACGCACACGATACCGAAAAGCCAGTATCGAATCGAATAAAATATCGTCATTGAACTACACGTATTCAATGACATCAGTTTAATTTCAGTAGAACAAACATATAAACTAATATTTATGACGAATTAATATAATTATTTTGAAATATATATAAAATATTTTGATTTTCAAACAAGTAATAGTAATTAATTTAAATGCAATAGGTACACCTATTTAATTTAAATTACTTATTTCTAATCATGACAAAATACTGCTGAAGTTCAGTCTTACTTGGCGGCATTTTACATTTAAGTAACAAAATAAACAAAATATAATAGTCAAACATGTTAATAACAATTATTACCAACAGTAAGCCATATGATATATTTTAATAATCAAAGGAAAGGAACAAGTGTTTACAAACGTATTTATTGTTTAAGTATGTTCGACATGATTTTAAATAAAGGTAAAACGTAAGTAAAAATAGTAAGTAATTTCCTGAAGATTACTTATTGATTACAAAAATAACAGTATCGAAAGGAGATCGATAATCATTAATCGATACTATAAAGTATCGATACTTTTACGTGTTCCTATGACAAGTCATGCACTAACAATTCAACTGTGAACTGTCAGTCAGTTGTCACATCGCGTCGTAATTTCGTTGTTTGCGTACTTAAGCGTCTTGTAAATCTTGTTGCATTTTTCCGATACTTATCAAATGATTTTCTGTACCTACATTCTTTTTTAACGACCGCTTATGTTTATGGACACCGATTCTCCCGCTAAACTACTGACTTAAAACACTATTGTATTAAATTCCACGTTGGTTTTTAGATTTAATTAGGAAAGTTCATTTTTATAAAGTATGTATATTATCCATGTCTAAGAGTAAAATGGGGATCAAACCTACTATTTATGTTCTTCGATTGAACCCAAATACCCGGCTTCATAATCATGGAATACTTAAGACTTCAATTTAAAAAGTAGGTCTCTATTCGTTGTTGACAAAACATAACCTCTAAAACTTCAAACATAAATATCTCGAATTCCAGACTTCACATAATATTAAACCATAAGAATAAATTGTTAAGAAAATAATTATCTATCATTTTATATTTTTTTCATTCATAGACGCTTGAAAAAAATGTCAGCAAAAATTTGTTTGGAAATAGACCATTGTCCTTTATTATTTATTGATAGGTTCCATTTGTTCTTGACATTGACTTGCGTCTGATATAGTTTCAATAATAAATTACATACATGTAATTCAATGCTATTGATTTCTCGGGTTCAGAATGTAACAATGCTATTTTTGCGGTTTTCACACTTATTCCTATGTCATTAGAGTACGGTTTTGCTTGTTGGGTAATTGAGGGGAAAAGTGGTTCAATTTACTTGGATCGCCAAATTGGGTGTCGGGTGTATTTCGTGTATGATTAGAACATGAGATTTTGTAATTGAGGTTTCAGGTTTGATGTCTGGTTAGATAACTTTGGAAGATTGTGTCAATTAGCGGATGCCCGCGACTTCGTCTGCGTAAAATTTAGTTTTTTTCAAATACCTCGGGAACCATGGATTTTTCCGGGATAAAAAGTAGCCTTTGTGTTAATCCAGGCTATAATATATCTCAATACCAAATTTCAGCTAATTCAGTTCAGAAGTCAAGGCGTGAAAGAGTAACAAAAAATCATATAACCAAAATCATCAGTTTTCGCAAATCTCGGGAAACCATGGATGTTTTCGGGATAAAAAGTAGCCTATGTGTTAATCCAAAGTGAAAACTATTTCCATTCCAAATTTTAGCCAAATCACTTCAGTAGTAGCGGCGTTAAACAGTAACAAACATCCAAACATCCATACAAACTTTCGCGTTTATAATATTAGTAAGATATGATAAAGATGTAAAAAATTAGTGACATACCACTATAAAATATACAAAATATAAAATATACAAAACATCTACGTTAAAGGAAACCATGCATTAGTCCATAGGTCAACACTAGTCACTGACTCGGCTTACCAGAAGAAAATCATTCTCATGAAATACATTTCTCATGGATTTTTCGGGATAAAAAATAGCCTATTGTGTTAATCCAGAGTAAAATCTATTTCCATTCCAAATTTTAGCCAATTCGCTTTAGTAGTAGCGGCGTTAAAGAGTAACAAACACACAAACTTTCGCGTTTATATTATATTATTATTAATAATATAATATAAAATAATATAAACGCGAAAGTTTGTAATATTAGTAGGATAAATGTTTCCAATATGGATATCACATTTAGAACTTCAGTTATAAAGTAAACCTAATCAAGCTTCCACTGAACCAACAAGGCCTACAAGTTACAAAGAACCGTCTCCCAATAGCAGAGCCTTATTTTTCAAAGGGCATTAGTAATAAGCGGGCCCACTTAGGTCCTGGTCATATTACGTTGAATTATTTGCGTTGGACAACCCCGAAAAAGATCTTTCTTGAATAATTTATATCACGAAAAGGTATTATATAAACTATGTGAATAGTATAGCAGAATAGGATACCTTAACATCAAAAATTTAAATTACCACTGGTGTACAGTCTGCTAATTTGAATTTTTGATGTAATTTATTTAAAATGTATAAGATGTAAAAGGTTCTTTTTACAAAAAACGGCTTTAATTTGCGAAGAAAAATATTGTAGGTTTTGTTATTACTAATTAGCTTTTTTAAAAGAATGTTGCCATCTTTTCGAAACATGACCAATGGATAAAATATAATTAAATCTATAGTTAACTGCAAGTCTAAAAATGGATACCGACAATAATTGACCAATGGATCAATCAATGGATCAATGGACCTTATCACACTCAAGATCTCTGGGAGTTGAAAAACAATGGGGCATATTTTATTTTTTTCTCTTTGGACTGTTATTGTACTCAGTACAATAACAGTCCAAAGAGCGAGGATCGAACCTATGAACTTTTGATATTAATTCTGGTCCCTTTACCATGGACATATTGATAGCTTTTAAAATTCAAGTCCTTATCTTAGTTAAGCCTCATTCAAAAACGAATTGGCCGATTTTGATATCTGGCTAGATTAAGCTAAGCTTGTACCTTTAGAACTTGTACATTGATATCGGACGTAAGGAATAACTATCAGAAAAATCTCATCAGAAAAATATTTCTCCTAAGACCGATTTTAATAGATAAAAGGCAATTCAATTTAAGTGAAATCTCTTTGAAAGCTTCATGGAAGCCCGTGTTTGTTGAATCAAACACATTTTTCGTTTCTGTTACTCTTTTTATGCTTCTCTGTTGAAAGACTGTTCTAAAATTCCATAAACGTATAACGTTTGCCACGTAAACGAAGTATAGAGTTTTTTGAGGGTTCCGTAGTCAACAAGGAACCCTTATAGGTTCGTCATGTCTGTCCATGTGTCTGTCTGTACCCGGCTTAGCTCAGAGACTATTACTACTAGAAAGCATGAGTATATACTCGTACTTTGCAAATGCCGATAAAGTATGATGCAAAAATTTGAAATGCTTCCTCTCTCTTCCGGCGTTTGTGTTTCCTGACATTATATTTATATAATTTAAACACCTTCAAAGCAAGAGTGAATAGGCATCTTCTAGGTAACCTCTCTAACTCTAACTTAGACCGCATTAATGCTTTCTATCAGGTAAATTGTAGTCAAGCGCAAGACTATTTGTAGTAGACTGTAGGCTACATGTAAAGTGGGGATGATTTTTTTTTTACAAAAAAGACAGCATTTATTAATATTGGGTGATTATAGTATGCACATGCCCTTATGGCGGTCAAAATAAGCTGTCGACCTCATGACGCGGGTCGATGAGGATTAGCCCTTAATGGCGTGAGGTAATCTGATTAATGCCTTCCTAAACTCATTAGTGCGGTGAAAATTTAATTATCTACAGGCCCATGTGTTTGTTTTAATGGCGGCTATGAGTTTTGGTGTTTTAGCATACTTTGGCAGTTTATTCGGTTATGGCTTATGGGGGTGGTGTTTATTTTTTAATAAAATTAATTAGGATTTTAACAAAATTCGTGCCTGACTGTTATCTCACGATGTTATGTGACAATCATTTATTACACGGCATTGCGCTAACAATATCGATAGTCGCCATCGATCTATTACCGATTGCAACAACCGGCAACGAAAATCGTTTAGACATTGAAAAATACGGTTAGTATTGATGCAATCTTCGCAATTGACCTGCATGTAAGATTGCAATCAAGGGATCATTGAATAAAAAAAATTGTGTAGTTTTTTATAAGCCGCTATTTGATCAGTTAGTTTTGTCTCTACAAATAAAACCCATTAAAATATCTGTGAGTGAAATTAATACTTCGTGATCTTTAATGCTTCTAAATAATTGAAGCATTTTGATCTTGCCTCTCATCACCCTATATTTGTAGAAAATTTTAATTACATTTCTAATTACAGAGAGTGAAGTTTTTCGCTCAAGAATTTCTATTATTAAAAGCTTGGAACATAATTTATTCAGATGTGCTTTAAGTATGGACTAAGTTTAATCGACGGTTTCGGTCGTTCTTTCTCTACATCTCTGTATCTAAAAAGATATAATGGAGAGACAGAGATAAATCAATAACTCACACTGTCGAGTGTAGAGTTATAAAACATCGTTGTAGAATCATCATCATCATCATCATCATCATTTTCAGCCGATGGACGTCCACTGCTGGCCATAACATAGGCCTCTTGCATGGACCTCCAAGCATAACGATCCCGAGCCGCCAGCATCCAGCGATTTCCTGCAATCCGCTTGCTGTCCTCGGTCCACCTTGTCGGGGGGTCGACCAACACTGCGCTTTCCGGTGCGGGGTCGCCATTCCAACACCTTGGGACCCCAACGTCCATCAGCTCTTCGAACTATGTGGCCTGCCCATTGCCACTTCAGCTTCGCGACTCGCTGAGCTATGTCGGTGACTTTGGTTCGTCTGCGGATCTCCTCATTTTTGATTCGATCACGCAGAGAAACTCCAAGCATAGATCGCTCCATCGTCCGCTGAGTGATTTTGAGCCTTCTAATAAGAAGAATATGTTGTAGAATAGTGGGTAGAAATAGTTCGTAAGTAATTAAACTTTAATATGTTATAATTATTTTTGTAACTTAACTTTAGTTAGTTCTATTCTTCGAAATAAGCATGGTAGCTTCATCACTGTACTACTAAAAACTACGGTCGTCACTCATAAAACGTTATTGCACAGATTGGCACCAATAAAACTTAAGCACGCCATACATGGTGGAAGATTAAAACTTTCCAGCGAAGGAAACTTAACGGCGACTAGTGCATAAAGCTTGCATCAAAATCGCTTTTATTAAATTCTGCAAGCGGACGCTTTTGTGACATACATAGCGAATTCCGATCAGTAAGCAGTTTTCGTAACAAGGCAAACGAAACGAAGTTAAGTCCCAATCCATGAGCTTCTCACAGGTGTATTGCTCGATCATCTGTCATAAAAGTGGCCGAAGTATTATAGTGGTTATTTGTTTTATTTTTTTGGTCAATTATTATGTTCTTTTTAAAAGTATTTGTCTTATTTAAGTTATCTATTAGTTGTTTATTGTTGATTAATTAATTATCTTACTTTAACATCTTTATTGAAACAAAAGTAATTTTCAAACCAGTCAAGACTGAGTTTTTGTGAGACCGAAATGACTAATGAAAATGAATTATACAAGAAAATATATTTATTTAAAAGAATGAAGTTTTATGCAAAACTTTGTCTTCATTAAATTCAAAAAGCTTCGCACATAATGACTTGATATTCTGTATGTTTCCACCGCATCTGTGACAACTGCATTATGAAAAAACATAAATTTTAATTAAAATCCGTCACAGTACTAATGCTTCTAGTGAACTAATTAACAAGTGACATAACGCCATCTTTAATGGCGGCTCTTACTCAGTTTATATCTGGACCAAATGGGCTACAGACAAATGTTACTTTTACTACGTCATATTTTTTATAGTCAGTCAGTTAAACTTCTGGCCTTTTCAGTGCATGTTTATAGCATGAAATTCTGTGCATGCTGAATATCACGTTTTTTAATAGTTGACAAATAAGATGTTGTAACTGACTGCCTCGATGGCCCATTGGTCCTTATGAATTCGAATCACGAGGTCCTGGGTTCGAATCTGACTCTATGAAATATAGATATTACGTTCTTGAAAGGAATTCTCTCCAGACCAGTTGGGCAGTTAGTGGTGTTTCATACAATACGTTATGGAGTCCGGTTATTATTTGATTACTACCTGCAACTTTTTTTTTACAGTGGAATTCAGTTTTTCACAAAACCCGCGTGAACCATGGATTTTCCGGGATGAAAAACCTATGTGTTAATCCAGAGTAAAATCTATTTCCATAAGGGCAAACAATTTTTAAAAACATAAAGACAGACTTGCATTAAGAATATTAATTTTACAATGGATATATACATTGTGTTTATTCCTCGATTTGCTTGTAATTTATCAAGCATTTGTAATTTGAAATGTAAGGAAATATCTCGCACTATACGTAAAATCAGCAAGAAAAGGCCCATTATTTTTTTTCTTTTAGAATAAAATGAAAAGGCTGTTTCAGAGTTGCTAATAGATGCCGAGCCTGTCCTAGTCAGACCTTTGCAATTTTATAAATAATAAAAATTTATCTTAGTATTCGAAAGAACGGTAGGTAAATTTTGATTTCAGATGATTGGGGTTTTGAGGAAGGCTGGTAACAAGGCTTGAATCGTCCAAATATAAAGCGTTATTGCTTTTACTTTTTTCCTCTGCACAATATGAGAAATAATTTCCGAGCTCCCCACTCACCGTGGCAACCATTGGAAGAACACTATCAAAGATGTGAAATTACACACTATCATGTGAACTATATAAGATGTGAACACTATCATTACGATTCTTTAACCAAGGGTTGCCACGATACTGGTAAATAGGGATGTGTATTTTCACGATATCTTAAGATAACACGTTTTGTGTTTGGTACCTAAATTGAGAAGAATTTGCACACTCGAAACCTGCTAGCTCCCAAAGTCAAATTCTCTAGTTTTCTACCGTACTTACAAAGAGGAACCTAAGCTAACTTTTTTAGCCTCTCATTAGTCCTGCAATCTGTTGTGAGACATTCAGCTGGATTTTAAGTATTTATATTAAGTCGTGTTAGGTGCAAAATCCAGTGATTTGCCCAAATATAATACTGAAGTGTCTATATCATGACTGCTTGTGGTGCTCGTCTCTTGAGCAAAAAACTAACTTTAAAGCTAAACTTTCAGATTTTCCTAAGATGACACAGATCTGGCCGTGACAGTGTCTTAGTCCACAAGCGAGAGTCAGTCGTGAACAGAATCTTTAATGTCTGCCTGATTGTAGCTATTCAGTGGCCGTGCTGTGAAACTGTTCGAAAGATTCTAATGGCTGTTAGAATTATTCAATTCTAAAATGATAATGTAAATTTTCTGTACCTTATTATCTGACCGTTGAACGAGAAATATTATTCTTAGATACATATTGAAGTTCGAAGATTTGGCATGAGAATACTTGATGACTCCAATGAGACTTTTATTGACTCTTCAATACAAGTTACAAACGTACATTTTTAAACCTAGTATATCATTGGCTAGAATGGTAGCCCAGGTAACTTTTGTATCAAAACTAATTCCTGGTTTTACTCAGTGATGCAATGCTCTGGGGCCCTCGAATTTTTACCAGAAAATCTCGATCGATCGATTTGAACTTTCGAAAATTTCTCCCATTATCAAAATAAATATGACAGGTTGCAAACCGACTTTAATCAACCAAAATAGACCTTTTAATGTTTCATTTCGTTTTATTGATTAATAACTATCATCAAGTATTTTATGTCGTTGTCGTAATATTTGTATTAGGTACTTGCCCTGCAACACCCGAATTAGGTAGTAGTGGGGTCCCATTTTTTTATTTGAACCCTTGGTTACCTAGCTACGCCACTGGTTTGACACCAATGTTACTTCGAATAATAATACAAAAACTTCATGTTATTCTTTGTATAGCTAATGTCATCATCACATCAGCCGTCGGTCGACCACTGCAGGTCGTAGGACCTTCTAGAGCCTACATTCAGCGATATTCTGTGACTCAAATGATGTCATCGATCCATTTAGTAGAAGCTGGAATAACCTTGCGCTTTTCGACGAGGATTCACTGGTCTAGCATCTTGCGACTCCATCGGGTCTTCAAACTGTGTCTTTCACTTCAACTTTGCGACTCATTGTTGGTAATTTTGATTCTTCTGCAAATCGCTGAGATACTGCGAGCTTGCTCTATCGGCTAGTTAGTGGATAAGTTTACGAATGTAGATATTTTAGTGACAGAGTTATTCCGGATAATTACGACCTTGCTTCTATAAGCCATTGGTTGCCGGTGTACTTAACATAAGTCTTAACATCTATGCCTCAGGTTAATGGACACAGAGTAGCAATTTGTAGAACAAGTCTTGCATATCCTACAAAGTGTTACTCTGCTAAAGAGGATGGCTTTCCACTCAAAAGATGAGGTCGTAGGACTTTTGTAGGAGCTTCCAAACGTCTGTCTTGAGCCTGTATTCAAAGTGAAGCTGTGACTTATTGCTTTGTCAAAGAACATTTAAATACAAATAGTTTCCACTGCGCCGGAGGAGTTCGTCAAAAATCAATCATCAATCAGTGCGGTAAATAGTTCCCATTGTAAGTTAAGCTCCAAACTTAATGAAGTTTTGGTGTTATTTGATTAATGGGACTCGAGGCTTTCTGTTGATTTAGTGGAGGGCGCGCCGATTTCTCAAGGTTCCTTTATAAATTGATAGTTTAGATGTAATTAATAATTTATAGTTGGCGTAACTTGAATAGGTGCTTAAAATTGTTTAAGTGTTTTATTTAATGATACTTGGCAAAGACCCGGTCGCGACTTGTCGTTGATCTCCTTTTATAATTCAGATAAATAATATTCTAACGCATCCCTTAGAAGATAGATAACATTTTAATAGATACTCATAATTCAAAGATGTGCTTTACCCATTTAATATTCTAATTCTAAACATCTATTACGCATTTAATTTCGTTCTTAACATTGATGTGTAAGTTTAACTATAAGCCGCTGATTATCTTGAAGTAAAGGTTGTAACCTCTAAAAATTCATTTATTTCAAGTAGGCCCAGTTTACAATCAATTTTGATACGTAAGCTGATATGCATGATGGAGGTCCTAGGTTCGATCGCCAGCTGGGCCAATTGAGGTTTTCTTAATGGTCCAGGTCTGGCTGGTGTAAGGCTTCGGCTGTGGCTAGTTACCACCCTACCTACTAAGTCGCACCGCCAAGCGATTTAGTGTTCCGGTACGATGTCGTGTAGAAACCGAAAGGGGTGTGGATATTCATCCTCCTCCTAATAAGTTACCCGTTTCCATCTTAGATTGCATCATCACTTACCATCAGGTGAGATTGTAGTAAAGGGCTAACTTGTAAAGAATAAAAAAAAATTATTTGTATGACAACTTTCACTCTACCATAAACTATGGCTGCTTATATTATTACACTAATAACATAAACTACTGACAGCATTAATTAAAGCCAGTCAACACATTCCCGCCTCGAGCGGGAATTAACATTTAATTAATGTATACAAGCAGCCAATAATATATAATAATGTACGTCTGTGTATCTGATCTATGTGAACAAAGGATAGCGTCTGTAAATACCCATTTTTAATTCTCCCGAGAAACTTCGTGAAACAAGGTTTTTAGGATTTTATTCTTTGAAACAAAACAATGGATACTTCAAGAATTTGAGTTATTGCTAAATATTGTCTCGGTTTTGGGGTTAGACAATTTAGACATACCTACTTAAATATTCTTTTAAGGTATTTAACAAAATTTTCATGTTATTGTCCAAAAAAACAATGAGTTACGTATAAAATATCAAAGAATCACAAAAAAATATTACGATAAGCTACAGTTCAGAAAAAAAGCGAAAATTGGAAAATGACGTTTAAGTAGCCTTCATTCAGGGCATGGATTGCATCCCGAGGGATTCAAAGTTCGATTGTCACTTGTTGCATTGTTATCGTAGACACTCCTGACATAAACTTTTTGATAAGTAGGGAAATAATTTAATTGTGACTAATATATTTTAATAAAACTTCATTAACCTCATTATTATTAGTTATATTTCGTGATATCGGATAACGGAATAAATTTCCATTTCAGCATAGGTACGAGTATATCTACCACAGAGCTTGTCAAGATAAAAGTTCGTTTATTAGCTTAAAGCAGAAATATAGCCTCGTTATGGTTTTAAAATAGATAAAGATTTTAGATAAAATTACAAAACTCTCGGGGAATCTCTTAATACTTTATGAAAATTTTCTCAACGTTTAATGAATGCAAATACTCTGCAGAAATTATAAAGTCTGCGGTATTAAAAAGTGAGGAAAGCTCAGGTAAATGTTCGGACATCCTTCAGAAGAACTTTTCAATTACAACTTTTAAAAGTTCAGTTGCCAAGTTATGATGTAACTTTGATTATACATACCTGCCCGGATGTCGCCCGGCAAATAATAATTCGTGATTTTAAAGTTTGGAAATAAATTAAAAATGTTGCTGACCTCTGGCATTTTAGAGGCTCTTCGTTACGCTACGGTAGTCACGGCTAATTATAAAATAAAAATGTTATGTATCTCTATCTTTTTAATGTACGATACGTGAATATAAAAATTCATCGTTGTTTGCTAACTACACTAAAACTTACTGAAAAATTTAAATGAAGAAATAGAGTAGCTCGTTATATCATAGCTCAACAACATAGGCTATCCACTGGACCAATGAGGTAATTATAAAACATTATGTGGCGTGGTGACTTCAGTTTGAAGAGAATTTGATAATAACAGTCATCACTGACGGGTCTTTTGATATTAAAGAAAGACCAAGAGGCCGCTCACCAACACGATGGGCTGGCCAGGCGAAAGAGGTTGAAAAGACGATTTTCTACACGCTAGCAAAATTGGCCACGAACAGAAGCCGGTGGAAAACGTGGAGCCGCTGGAGGTTGGGATCTTAACTGGACCACGATCTTCAGAAATGAAGGAACGACTGAGAAATTCAATAATTTTTAAATAGCATTTTCGTTTATATTGAGAAAGAATACCATAGGAAACTTAAGCTATATCCTAATAACTATACAAATCATGACCACGTGGTGGTGGGTGGCTGAAGAATACACGATGCACTTATGCGTTGGAC
Organism: Bicyclus anynana; assembly: GCF_947172395.1. Taxonomy (NCBI): domain Eukaryota; kingdom Metazoa; phylum Arthropoda; class Insecta; order Lepidoptera; family Nymphalidae; genus Bicyclus; species Bicyclus anynana. The sequence goes on from NC_069098.1 coordinate 15,273,072, forward strand.
AGCTAGACTGATTCTTTGCGCAAAAAATCACTAATTAAGGTAAACTAGCCGGGAAATCACGAATTTCTCGGACATAAATCGGGGAAAATTTTTGGTATTGCGACTCCATGTCCCAAGGGTCTCCACGGCAAAAGAAAGAAATGTGTAACTCTCGACCAGAGAGGCATATTTTGCCGCTTCATTTTAAACATGTCGATGCCCCGCGGTTTCACCAACGTAGTTCACGTTCCCATTAGAAGACGGGGTTAAAACTATAGAACCTATAACACTCACAAATAATGTGGCTTTCTAGCAGTAAAATAATTTTCAGAATTGGTTCAGTAGATACTGAGATGAGATGAGATACCACCAACAACACAATAAACTTTACCGCTTTATTAATCGAAACGTAAAAAATAAAATGTAAACCGTGTAAAAAGTCCTAGCTATTTGCGTGACGTGTTGCCTTATTTCGAAACACCGAACACGTGATAAAGTTTTCGTGTTGTAAAACTTTTTCGGCGCACTTCAGCAAGCTAATGAGCTCGTTAAATGATTCGGAAATACATTCCAAGTGTAACTCGTTTATGCGCAATTTTGTTGACGTAACATTTTTCATGTTGCATTTTTGTTCGAAAAGTGTAACATAAAAAATGTGTCAAGTTGTGCATTTTAGATATAAATATTAATTAAAATACGTACTCGTATTTTGCATTTTAGTATAATTTACATAGTTGACCTGGACGTTTTATAGTAATTTTTAATAAATAAATCATGTACCAAGTACCAAGTGATTACATAGTAATACTGTAGGTAGAACGTATAATTTTGAAAAATAAAAAAAAATCAAGTCATTCTAAATCTCAAATCTTAAACGATAAAATAATCAATGATAATAACATTAGTATGTACCTACCGTGTTTTATTTTGTCTTGCGGGTTTTTCTTATCTTAATTTGTGTGTAAATCCTAGAAAGCTGTGATAGCCCAGTGGATATGACCTCTACCTCCGATTCCGGAGGGTGTGGGTTCGAATCCGGTCCAGGGCATGCACCTCCAATTTTTCAGTTGTGTGCATTTTAAGAAATTAAATATCAGATGTTTCAAACGGTGAAGGAAAGCATCGTGAGGAAACCTGCATACCAGAGAATTTTCTTAATTCTCTGCGTGTGTAAAGTCTACCAATCCGCATTGGGCCAGCGTGGTGGACTATTGGCCTAACCCCTCTCATGAGAGGAGACTCGAGCTCAGCAGTGAGCCAAATATGGGTTGATAATGATGAATGTTTGCTCCTCAGAGGAGTCATCAGGGGCCTAAAGCGAGCGCAGAAGCATCGCCTGATGGGGCCCGAAGAAAGAAGCAGAAGAGATGGGCGGAACAATTCTCCCAGGGCGTCTCCTCTATCGTTATACTGTTTTCAATGTCACCAAAATATTTCGAAACTAATGCTACTGGCTCACGTAATTTCTGACGAAGCGCTGTTTTTCAATAGTATAGTTTGTACCGATTTTTGTGGGAGGTCGAACAACCCTCCTATTTCTGGAACTCAATTAAACTGCGGAAACCGGCAGACATCAAAGAGTACTTTACATGCAGAAATTGGAAAACAGCACGCTAGGCAAATAAACATCTATGATTAACGTAAAGGCGGCTTTATGTTTCTACAACATGACTTCCTAGTGAACTTCGTGATAAAAATGCATGAAATCAAAATTTAAGACTTCTATGCATGCGATGCATTTATAACCTATGCCTTCGATAAATAGGGCATAGATTCGAACCCAATCAGGAGCATGCCACTCCAACTTTTCAGTTATGTGCATTTAATTGTATTTTTATTAAGAAATAATGCAATAAGGAATTTAAGCTAAGTAATCATAATAACTATACAAATCATGCCCACGTGGAATGGTGGCAAGAATACTGGCTGCATTTCCGCGCTGGACAGCCTGGTTGATCCTTATCGTAAAAAATGAGCCAACCCTTCTGAAGGAAGTGAAGGAAAAATATCGTGACGAAACCTGCATACCTAAGAATTTACTAAATTCTCTTCTTTTGTGAAGTCTGCCAATCCACGTTTGGTCAGCGTGGTGGACTATTAGCCTAACGCCACTCATTCTGAGAGGAGACTCGCGCTCAACAGTGAGCCGAATAAGGGTCGTTAATGATTATTCCGTCATTATTAGACTATTGTAGGTTTACTACCGGGCCAATTCTGGAGCTTATACTTACTACACTGTGCCAACGCGGGTTGAAAGGATTAGAGTGATAATGTCTTTAACGACCACTATAAGATATTAATGGTATAATGACCGGAAACGACGGCTTAATGTTCTTTTTAGGCACAGTGGTGTAACACCACTTACCAACTCACTCAACACTTACAACGGGCTGGGATTTGTTACTAAAAAAGGAAAAGCTCAGGGCTTTAGCACAGTATAATTATTTCCTTTACTCCAGCTTTAGAGCCCAATCCAGGACTTGAACCCAGTGACGAGACCCAGTTTGCCCAGGCATGAGTTTGCCCAATAAAACCATACGCAACGGCAGATTTGCACAAACGTTGTTTACTTAAAAACTACCCGAAGGGTAACTCGACCCTTCACCAAGTCAATCCTAGTTGACATCACACACAAAAGGTGCCCGCAAACTATTAAACTGATAAGAGGGACCAACTTTGTAACAATGCAAACAATCACAAAGTTCGTGTGCTTGCTGACCTGTTCTGATGGAGTTTGTACTTGAACCTTCGGAATTAAATATGAGAATTGATATGACAGATACTAGAGCTATAGCATTTTTCTGATAGGGTGTACTATACTAGCCATGCTCAATGCGTACTGCTAGACTGGCAGGACAATTCATTAACTTTGACACTTTTTTGCCAGCCTTCTGGGCACATTACAAATGAACATCCAGTCGGATGAATTTTACGACGCCTAAGTCTTTAGTTATACATAATTTTATATTTCCTTTTTTATGTATATTGCATGTTTTAGTAGTTAATTTAGCGAAGTATTTAGTACGTTTTAGATTAGTTTGTTAGTTTAGACTCGCCGTCGAGCGTTGTCAACTATATGCTAGAACAACAGCAGCGAAGAAGATGGTCACGTTGCGTCCTTATTTGAGACCGTTATCGGCATAAAGAAGGCGTCGGAGCAGCAGACCTGCTCCGCAGAAGAAGAACAGGGTGGTAGAAGGCATCTCCTCCCACCCTTGTAGTTACTACTGAGTGCGTCGAAGTAATAAAGTGCTTTTCGCGATCTTTTTGGATTCTAATAGAACGCAGGTGGCTCCGGTGGGTTTAGTGGGTATTCTAGTCAGTCAGCGAGTCCCAAATACTCGGCCGTAAGATAAGATACACTATGGTCGCGTTAAAAGCATTTCCCAGCGTCAAAATAAAAAAAAAAACAAAAAAAAGTCTATTCGTCTTTACGAAATATGTCGTTAGTCGTATGTTAGCACTAAGTAGGTACAGGTAGGAAATGGACCACCTCCTTTGACTCAAATAATTTGAATTTATTAGAATTCGGCAGTCCCAGCTAGGTCGGTAACCTTCACTTGTACCAACTATAAAGTCAATAAAAATCCTTCCCCCAGGCTGCTCGCTGGCCTATTTTTTCGAAACTATTTACTTTGCAAGCGGATAACGAAATAAATTCTAAATCCGATAGTACTGAAGATCTAACAAAACTGGTATGCGAGAGTTTTTCAATATTTATTCCAAATGGTTTATTGGACATCCAATATTGAATTGAAATCTGCGGAAATTCCGCATATTGCGTACATTTAGGACTAATATAACCTACCTTGGATTTCGAACTTTTTATACGGAAGCTGGCTTATTATACCTGCGGTCTTTTTTTTTAATTACAGCGTACAATGATAGTATTGTATATGGGTAGAGAACACATGACTGATGGACTACCAAAAATGTCAAGTAAATTCTGACGCAGTCGGGTAAAAATAAAAAAACACAAAATGGCGGTGAGTTGATTGTATCAAATCGGTTAAATGTTCATTCGCAATCTTGGATAGTAAAACAAATAATTGGTTTGTTTGAAAATGTCTTGACGTCTCGATTTTCCGGAAAATAAATACGATGAAAATCGAATAAGCCACTCCAAAAATTAAGAAAGCTAAAACTAATCTACAAATATTATTGTTTTCGACGGCTTTATTTTATCATCATAACCAGTCCATTTTAACGGTCCACTACAGAGTTAGGTTCCTTGGCATTTTGAGGATCATAATATCTCCAAAGCGATGATAGCCCAGTGGATATGACCTCTACCTCCGATTCCGGAGGGTGTGGGTTCGAATCCGGTCCGGGGCATGCACCTCCAACTTTTCAGTTGTGTGCATTTTAAGAAATTAAATATCACGTGTCTCAATCGGTGAAGGAAAACATCGTGAGGAAACCTGCGTACCAGATAATTACCTAAATTCTCTGCGTGTGTGAAGTCTGCCAATCCGCATTGGACCAGCGTGGTGGACTATTGGCCTAACCCCTTTCATTCTGAGAGGAAACTCGAGCTCAGCAGTGAGCCGAATATGGGTTGATGACGACAATATCTCCAAGGCACGTATCACCACTAACCTCCTTTTTGGAAAAACCTCCGTCACGGAACGCCTGGCAGGTGTGAAACATCGACATTATTTTGTAAAAGTTAAACAACACTGTATACACTACGGAGTATACACTATAGGTATCCGAGCTCGGTGTAGCGAGAGAGTGGGAGAGAATCGCACGATTGCGCATGGCGACGCGTCGCCACACCGTACACACTACTGCATATATAGATATATCATCATATCGCGTGGCGACGCGTCGCCACGGCAGAAATCGGTTTAACGTGCGGCTATAGATGTTTCACATCAAAAAAGTCTCAGGACCTCTAAGTCGTCCTAAACCACATTGGCTAACCACAGAACCAACGAATTAGTTCATTTTACTAGAGGACGAGTTATTTGTTTAGTTGGCAACGAAAGGAATATATTATTTTAATATACGAGCAGAAGATAACTATAAACTAAACTAAATATATGTTACTGTACCGCGTACCGTATAACAATAGTTCACGGCAGGCCTCAGGGGAGCGGGTACAGAATGAGTTTGTTAAGTAAACCAACTTATTGCTAGGGTCGAGGGCTGTAAATTTTTAATTAAAGTTTACCAACTAAATAATGGTGCCGCGAACTATAACGTTGCAGGAACAGATAACTTAATGTAAAAATATATTTTGTAGCTCAAGACCCTTACATGAGGTCATAGGTAGTTAATATACCTACTCGTAAAATATTCTTTTTTAATTTCAAGTCGATAAAAGAAATATAAAAATGAAATGCAAAAATTTCAGCTCTTTTTAAAAATATTCAGGTTTCACGGCTGACGGGTTTTATTGATTATTAATTTGAATTATTACCGGAACCTGTCCCTTGTGTAAAGGTAAACGCACACTGCGGACAAGAATATTTCACGATAACCTGACTAATTCGTGCCGCTTCACAGATTCAATGAAATGCTTACAGCGCCCCGAATTTTTCGAAAAGTATTCTTTTTTTTTAAGGAGAGCCTGCGATACCTAATTTTTCAATGACTTGCAAGCGTAGACTACTTAGTCTTCATCATTATCAACCCAAATTGGGCTCACTGCTGAGCTCGAGTCTCCTCTCAGAATGAGAGGGGTTAGGCATATAGTCCACCACGCTGACCCAATGCGGATTGGCAGACTTCACACACGCAGAGAATTAAGAAAATTCTCTGGTATGCAGGTTCTTTACGATTTTTTTTCCTTCACTGTTTGAAGCACGGACCGGATTCGAACCCACACCCTCCTGATTTCCAGTGCGAATCAGCAAACATTTTCTTTAAAGAGAAAGAAAAAGTTCTTTGTAGCATAGTTGTTTTATTGTATTTTACTACTTTTATGCTGTTTTGCCTTGTTCTGTTATCAAGAGTTATATTTATTTAAAAAAAATAATAAGTACATTTGCTTCGCTCAGTAAGCTCTTTTGTTTCTTCGAAGATCTAATCCCGGCCCAGTTCCGTCTGCAGTGTAGCGAGAAATTAATAAAAAGTAATTATGCTGTATTCAAAGGTCTTATAATGGCATAGTATAAAATCAAGTTGCTTCCGAGGGATGTTCGCTTAGATCTTATAAAGTAATTGATAGTGTCATTGAAGAGAAAGGTTTAACTGTACAAAAAGTACATAATATTTATTATTACAGAAAATGTACTAGAGGTTTAAAAATCAGGGCACAGCGGTTGGGGTGTACTATAAAGATATCCTGTAGTACCTATTGACGGCCTCCGTGGCGCAGTGGTATGCGCGGTGGATTTAATGACGGAGGTCCTGGGTTCAATCCCCGGCTGAGCCGATTGAGGTTTTCTTAATTGGTCCAGGTCTAGCTGGTGAGAGGCTTCGGCCGTGGCTAGTTACCACCCTACCGACAAAGACGTACCGCCAAGCGATTTAGCGTTCCGGTACGATGTCGTGTAGAAACCGAAAGGAGTGTGGATTTTCATCCTCCTCCTAACAAGTTAGCCCGCTTCCATCTTAGATTACATCATCACTTACCATCAGGTGAGATTGTAGTCAAGGGCTAACTTGTAAAGAATAAAATAAAAATAATAAATAATCTTAATACATATGAATATCTACATAACACCAGTGCGAAGCTGGGTCGGGTAAAGTTCATCATCATCATATTAGCCGATGGAGTCCACTGCAGGACATAAGCCTTTTGTAGGGACTTCCAAACATCACGATACTGAGCCACCTGCATCCAGCGAATCCCTGCGACTCGCTAGATGTCGTCAGTCCACCTGGTGGGGGGTCGACCAACACTGCGTTTACTATTGCGGGGTCACCATTCTAGCATTTTGGGACCCCAACGTTCATCGGCTCTTCGAACTATGTGCCCCACCCATTGCCTCTTCAGCTTCGCGACTCGTTGAGCTATGTCGGTGACTTTGATTCTTCTGCAGATCTCCTCATTTCTGAACGAACCTACACCCTCCGAAATCGGAGGCAGAGAGTCATATCCACTGGGCTATCACGGCTCTTTATCGTTTTCATTTTCATATATTGATAATTTTAATCGTAATACAATCAATAAGATCTTTAAAGTATTTACTGTGTAGTAGGGCTGTTTTCATCTGATCTAAGGAGTTGAGTCTGGTTTCTGATGTAATTTGACAACCTCTTTGCTATTGGGAATTATGCCTAGTTTGTTAGTGGATTCTGGGTTTGATTCTCGATTCGTTAGAATCAATTTAAGATTTTACACTTTTTACCATTCGTCTAACCGATATTCCTGACTACGGATAAGTAAGTAGGTAAAGTAACTAAAGTTTTAAAATGCTGATGCATTGTTAAGTAAGGGGGAAAAATCAATGAAAGCCACATTATGGTAGGTATCTGTTTTGCTCAATGAATTAACCTTGGTGGCTATTTGTGGTACGTTATCTATTTACCTAAGCCTTGCCTAGCTCAAACAGTTCCTTGCGATAGTAGAATAAATGTTTTTATACTGTATTTTATATGTAGTTTTTTCCTTAATGAGACTTTAGGGTAATCAAGTAAAAACTTGTATTTCCTGACTCGTTGTTCCTATGTGTTCCGGATCAAGAGGTCCTGGGTTCGAACTCTGGGGCAATTTATTCAATAATATTGAGCTTTTATTTACTCTAAAAAATTTCAATTAAGCTCGGAGTTGGGAAATTGTCAAGCCCGTAGTCCCGTGGCCATTATTATTAACATTTGATCGATATCATTTGTGATTTTATTGTGTTGGTCGCTCTGTACCCACCAACCCGCATTGAAGGTGCGTGGTGGGCCTAGCCCTGTAGTGGGCCGGTAAAATAGGCTAATAAAAATGAAATTTTCGCCTGCTATCCAATGACGTGCACTTCATTAATAAAAAAAATGAGTAACCTATACTAAGGACTAATTAGGCAAACCTGTATTCGAGAAAGAATTTTACATATGTATATGCATACCCTAGTAAAAAACATAAAATTGAAAATTTTGAGAAACCCTCGAAGGTCTTTTAAATCATCAATATTATCTGTCAGTGCGCTTTCATTTGAGACCCCACTCGAGTATATTTGCAGACATTCGGTTATTCTTCCCCACTTACAACTCCCAGAACTTTTAAACGTCTCCACTGATTTTCATCGAACATATCTGAAAACACTCGCCAATAAGTCACCTTACATAAAAAAAAACTAAAATGAAATCACATCATCCGTTCGGAAGCAATAGTGCCACAGACAAACTGACAGACAGACAGACACGTCAAACCTAAAACACCCCTCTTTTTGCGTGGGGGGTTAAAAACCTTGTGCAATGTGCATGTCACTGCTGCGACTATACGTAGTCTTCATCAAAGTTCATAGTCTCAATCAAATTCGTGGCTATAGTCTCGTAGCCCAGTTTCAAAGCTAAAAATACTAATTACTTAAAATTATTAATTTGGGATTAATGTTGGTTATTAGTTAATTATTTTAATTTAAATTAAACACCCTTAAACCTTCTCGGATTACATTAATTAGCAGTGTATTGCGTATAAACGTAAACGTTACAGCTTTAAGTGGCTCGTAAAACGTTTATCTCTTTGTTTAGATCAAAGTTAGCAGGTGAAGGCTATGTGAGAGCGGATCAAAGTATAGTAGTAATATGAAGCCTTAGTAACTCTAGGTACCTAGCTGACTCGTGTAGTTGAAATGTACTCGTACAGGTACAGATTTTCACGCTGATATTATAAAGGCGCACGTTTGTTAGTTTGTATGATTGATAAACACGTCACAACTACTGAAGCTATTTGACTGAAAATTTCAATTAAGATAATTTTTGCTTTCACTAACAATATCTCTAAGGATGACATACGTACATGAGTTTAAGCAACAACGCATTATCACACTAATATTATAAAAGCGAAAGTTTGTGTGTAAGTGTGTAAGTATGTTTGTTCCTTATTTTACGGTGCGGCTTCTGAAGCGATTTGGCTAAAATTTGGAATGGAAATAAATTTTACTCTGGATTAACACATAGGCTTTTCATCAAGGAAAAATGCATGGTTTCCGCGGGATTTGTGAAAAACTGAATAAATTCCACGCAGACGACGTCGCGGGCATCCGCTAGTTTAAACATAAAAATTAAAATGCATTTGAATGGCATGATAAAATGTAATGAAAAAAGGTGTAATGTATTTCGCGTTACACAGTTAAACATCGTATAGTGTATCTTACGTTGACAATTTAACACATAGAAAATCACATTTTCAAATTGTTTCAAGTGGATCACTTGAAGTGGCGCTTTTGAAAAGTCAAGTATTTGAAGACTCTAATACCGATTCAAGAAGATGAAAGTCGGTTCCAATTATCTTCGTCATTAATAAATCATCATCAATCATCAAGTGTAATAAAAAATGTAATCTACTCAAAGATTTTATAGTATTGTTTCGTAAAGAGTAGGGATTTAGAGAGGGGTCGACTTCAGTACACTCGTGGCATTCGAGCCGTCCACAGTCCACATTTCTTGTTGTATATATCTTTATGGGTACTTAGGATATGCGGAAAGAGTGACTTGAGTGGAAAAGGGGAGTGTTGGTTAACCGTAAAGGACGTACTTAACCCTACACACAACGTTCGCAAGTGCGTGACTGCACTCAAGGTCATTATTCTCTTCCATTCTAGGGTCTTATTTTGGTTACAGTTTTACTTGTTACTTGTTAATTAAGTTTTCCTGACAAATATTGTGAATCATATGCTTTGTTCGACATTGGTTTTCTTATTTATGTAATCCACTTCAGAGTCTGCTAAAAATAGTAGGTATAAAAAATTGTTGACTCTACCATGACTTTACTCACAAATTATTAAACACCTTCTCCTAAGATTACACCAAAATCTCAGACAACATAACCACTTAACATCAGGTGAGATAGCAGTGCATCTATAACTGGTAATAAAAATAATAAGCGACATAGATCGAGTGTGCGACACAAAACTAAAGTAATCAATATCGCTCCAACTATCCGGTGATCATTCTTCAGAAACTTATAACTTCTGTCCGCTCTCTACGACACTAATTAATGACGCTACAGTGTCCGAGCTATACCGCTTCAACTTTTATTAGATACGAGCGGCGTGCACAGCGTTTTAAACCAGAGTAACCAATAGGAAACAAATTGTGCAAATAAAATTTTTTATTTCATATAAATTTCCAAAAATATTGTTCTTTTATTTTCCAAATGTGCCTACCGCTCAAGCCAATATGTCCTAAATAGATAAATAAAGTGATTTATCTCTAGACTCAAAAAAGGCCCCTGGATTTGACCTGATTACTTCTCTCGTTCTCAAAGGGCTTCCTAAAAAGTGTCTAGTATATCTGAGCCGTGATTGTCCAGTGGATATGACACCTGCTTCCGATTCCGGAGGGTGTGGGTTCGAATCCGGTCCGGGGCACGCACCTTCAACTTTTCAGTTGTGTGCATTTTAAGAAATTAGATACCACGTGTCTCAAACGGTGAAGGAAAACATCGTGAGGAAACCGCATTCCGCAAAAATCCGCATTGGGCCGTCCTGTCAAAGGTCTGGGATACTCAGAGGCACAAATAACCGCCCACTTTAATATACGTGAGCATATTAAAGTTGACGGCGTCTGAGTATAAATATCACTAAAGCAGCACATTGTGAGAGCCAGTTCATCTGTACTAGTATTATAAAGAGATAAAGTTTGTGGTTTTGTAGGGGTAATCTCTGGACTATACTGAACCAATTTTGAAAGTTCTTTTTCTACTAGAAAGTCACGTTATTTGTGAGTGTCATAATAATAATAATAATTCATTTATTCATGAGAAAGTACAGAAGGTTTACTAGACTATATTTTATCCATGTACTCTCACGGAAACAAGAACTACGCGGGCAAAACCGTGAGGCGTCGGCTAGTGTAACATAAAAATGTTGTGTTAAGTTGAATTTCCATTGTTACATTTTTGAAAACATATTTTAGAATAAAGTGAACAATATAAATTATGGTGGAAAATATTTCCTGTTTTGCACCTTCATAATGGTACGCCTCCATTGTGCCGCAGGTATTGTTGGCGGCGGTGGAAAACCAAATTACCTGCAGCCATCGCGAAGGTCAAATTTATTTCGTAACAACATAATAATAAATTCTGGTATTTTTTGTAAATACATGTTTTGTACTTGAGCGTTAAAGTACTTGTAGTAATAGGAATATAGCTACTAAGCTCGTTCAGAAAACTGGTATCATCATCAACATTATCAGCCGATGGATGTCTACTATTGGACATAGGCCTCTTGCAAGAACCTCTAATCACAACGGTCTCGAGCCGCCAGCATCCAGCGGCTCCCTGCAACCCGCTTGATGTCCTCGGTCTACCTAGTAGGGGACCAACATTGCGTTTACAGGTGCAAGGTCGCCATTTCAGCACTCATTTGGGACCCCAACGCCCATCGGCTCTTCGAACTATGTGCCCCGCCTATTGCCACTTCAGCTTCGCGACTCGCTGAGCTATGTTAGTGACTTTGATTCGTCTGCGGATCTCCTCATTGTGTTATCACCATGCTTATATTTGCTTAACAGCATTGCTGTGTTCCAGCCTGAGCATGATAATTACTGCTAATGACATAGCTCGTATGGCTAAGCTACCATCGTGGTTGGATCTACTGACCACAGCATTGCTGTGTTCCGCATTAAAGGCTTTACAACCGCTGTTATTACAGGCACATGAGGCCTAACAGCTTTCGTTGGCAGCGCTCGTACGGGTAAGCCACTGCCGTGGCTATTTCTGATAAACAGCATTACTGTATTTCGATCTGACATTAATGTCAGTGTAATTACAAGCACACGAGGCTTAACACCTAGTGTAACCAACAAACATACAAAAAAAACAAACTTATTTTTGTGTAACTTAAGACAATATTAATTAAGTAACAATGACAGTAGTTAATATCATGTAAGTATATATCAAAGTGAGCTCCTCTAGAGGCAAATACATCTCACTGGCAGCATCGAAGAATACACACAGGGACTATTCAAATACGAGGTGAAACAGTTTTCTGTTTCGATATCGAGTGGCCGAATTGCCCGAATTTGGTACGTTTCATCGGAAATCAGTCCCCTGTGCGGCCGTAAAGAATCGATTCGTATCGGCCTTTGATGGAATGCGCCTCCTCTGTAATATTACCTGGGTAGGTATGCAGTGCGTTTTATTGAACTAGGGCAAATCGGTAGCCGATACACAGGGGACTGAGGTGTAAATTCGTGGATGAAATTTAGTTATAAAAGCAGAAGTTGAAGTATTTTCACTATGCTGGTTTAAATAAAACTAGTTGTGACGACAGTTTTACCAGCGTAGATACGTTATTAGTGTAGGAATTAAACTTAATATTTTGTTGATCAATACTCCATTCAAAATAAAAAGTATGATAAACTGTATGGACCACAACTACAGTAAAACTGATTTTAATCAAAGTTTAGTAGGTAAAAACGACGACTCCTTTAATTGAAGTAGGTTAAAATGTACCATAGGTTACCCATGAAACTGAATTTATTAACACTTTATTCACCAAAATCTTGTTAATTTTAGTTTAAGCGCAATGGAGGAACATACTTATACAAATACAAACATACATACTTACTCAGTATTCTGCTAAAACCGTAACACTTTCTTTCATATTTTCCGTAGATACCTAATCTAACATAAACTTTTGAAAACACAAAAAAAATGTGAGCCGCCACGGGACGTCTTGCAGATGTGTAACATCGACATATTAGTGTATTCATCGTTATATTATTGTATACATCGTTATATTAGTGTTTATACATATATACGCTATATGGTGTTTGTTGTTGATGTATAACATCAACATCAACAACAAACATCATAAAGCGTGGCGACGCGTCGCCACGGAATGCGTCGCCACGCCACGCCAGAAATCGGTTTTACGTGCGGCTATAGATGTTTCACATCAAAACGAAAGATCCTTCCTTCTAGCCAAATTCCATAATTGGACATCGTACTTACTTATGGTAGAATGAGCTGATGAATTTTTAGTCATCCTAAAATAAGGCAAGTCTGACCAGTAGTCAGACTTAAACTTAAATAAATTCTTTAAACTTGAATAAATTCTTAAATAAAATATTTTATAAAAAAAAAAATAAAAAAATAAAACCTTTTCTTCATACTAGGTAGAATTTGATTAGGTACTAAGTACCTTTATTATTTTTTTAAGTGCCTAATAATTTTATATGTCTTTTTTTTATTCAAAAGAAAAAATTCTTTCAGTAGCCAGTTTTTGCTGGTGAAATTTATTATGTCGTCCACTCACCGATATACCTAACGTGGTCTGCGTTCTATATCTAAAGATTTCAAGTATATTTGAAATAATGATAGCTAATGAAAAACATAATAAACTCGAGTGCGGCGCAGTTACCTGTAACTACCGCAGTTAAAGTCTCAGTTAATGAACTCTTAACTCAACGGAATGAGACTTTTATGTGCGGAACCAGCGGTGTCAAATTGACTCGAGCTTGAAATAGCTTGCTTGTTGTGATACTATTTATATGTATACTAACGAACGCCCGCGGTTTCATTTGAGTATTTCCGGTTTTCGTGGAAATATAGACTATGTTACTTGCTGATAATAAAGCTTTTTATTGGTGGAAGAATGTTAACAGAAACAAGTTGCGCCATCTAACGTCGGCACGAGCCAACACAAGACCGAGCGACGTCATTTCCATCTCAGGCAACTATTTCCTACATACGTTTATAAAATTTCAAAATCTACTTTTATCGTAATTAGATGAAAATTCATACATTTTTAACTTAGTTACGTTAAACGTGACATTTTTCAATATATGAACTATATAAACATAAACGCACAAATAACAAAGATATTTGTAATTTTGTTGGAACGCCCATAGAAATCTAACAGTCATTATGATCAAAGACGTCATTAATTCGTGCCATTTTGTATAGGGCGTTTTTCAGGGATCCGTGGCAAAGCCGCAAATATGACCTTATAAATCCCTGTAACTCCGAAAGTAATCAGATCGCAGATATCTTGTTACTTTTACAAAATTGATTTACTATTAGCATACTCCTAATTTATATACAATTTAAATTTAATTACTAACATACTCCTAATTTATATACACTTTAAAAAACTCTCATCATCCTTAATAGAGGAAGGATATTGAAAACAGCAATAAGTCAAGTAGGTGGCAGCAGTAGGAAAACAACGTCATATTTTTTCCTTACGACATCGTAAAGCGGAAGTTATTGTCTGTTCTACGCAGAGATCGTGCTATAATGTTGGTACCAGTGTCATAGGTTTCCGATTTTAGGTGACGTACCAAAATATTTTTTATTTACCAAAAAATATTTTTTAAGTACTAAAAATTTTAATAAAAAAAATACAACCGACTTCAAAACCTAAAAACGTACCCAACTAAACTAAAAAGCGAAAAATAACATCATAATATGTTCTACCTGCTGATCAGTATGAAGGCGGTGCTAAGCCGGTGATCTATTAATTCAAGCCATGTGAGAATATCATATAGATTTACATTTTGCGGACAGTGTTGTTTTATGTGGTCCTGTCAGAAATGGCTTAAATTAAGATTTATATAGATATTAAACAGCGCGGCGTCAGCTAGTTCAATATAAAAGAGACGCCACGATATAGTTGCTTAATATTTGTAAGATACTACATAATAACTTGTTAATTTATCACCCTCGATATGAGACAGCAACTCGTATTGTTCGCACTTTGTCTCGAGGCGCAAATGTCAGAGTACCCACGTCTTATTTATTTTGCAAATTGCGAAGACACTTTATTTTTATTACGTTTTGTACTGAATTAAAGTCCCGACTACTTTCACTGGCAGGGCCTGCGACTTGTACACGCTCGGGGTCGTATTTTGTTCGTCAAAGCACAGCCACATTAAATACAGTCATGTAATTAGAATACATTATACACGAAAAAAGAAAACAAGGTTGACATTTTAAAAATTCTTTTCTAATAATTTTACAGAACCTTTTTAAAAAGCCTTATCCTTTGACCTTTTGGTTTTGTCAGACTCCAGACAGACATAATATGAAGCAAGTAAAATAAATTTATATGCCCCAATAGCTCAACGGTTAGAGTGGTCGGACTCATCACCGAGAGGTGATGGTTCGATCTCCGCCCCGTTGGTCTATTGTCGTACCCACTCCTAATACAGACTTTCCGGACGGAGGGAAATGGGAATATTGGTCACATTAAAAAAAAAAAGATATGACAAATATTCTTTTTTTTTTTTTTAAAAGAAAGGCTTTTAAAACAAAGTTTAATAATTCCAGCCGTACACATATGAGTACAGTAATGATATGAACGGTTGACAGTTGATAGAACTTTCGCACTTTATTTTATTGTTTTTTCTGATCCATAAGGGCCTCCCATAATATATTTAGACGGCCTCCGTGGCGCAGTGGTGTGCGCGGTGGATTTACAAGACGGAGGTCCTGGGTTTGATCCCCGGCTGGGCCGATTGAGGTTTTTTAATTGGTCCAGGTCTGGCTAGTTACCACTACCGACAAAGACGAGCCGCCAAGTGATTTAACGTTCCGGTACGATGTCGTGTAGAAACCGAAAGGAGTGTGGATTTCATCCTACTCCAAGCAAGTTAGCCCGCTTCCATCTTGGATTGCGTCATCATTTACCATCAGATGAGATTGTAGTCAAGGGCTAACTTGTAGAGAATAAAAAAAAAATCCAGGGCTTAGTACATTTGTGACTAGTATCTATACTACAGCCTTTCTTGATGAGTACTGCTTACTCTCGTCTTCATCTTCCAATTCGTACTTTATCTCGTCTTCATCTTCCAATAAAACCTACCTACAATTAAAATCAATTCGGTAGTTCTATTGATTAGATGGGACAAACAGACAAATAAACCTAAATATTAAAAAATGTTTGTTTGTGTTTTAGTGTCTTAAGTAACTGTTTGAAAAAATACAACTATTTTCAAATCAAGACATAATATAACAAAAGTGGAAAACTAAACCTAACACTTAAACTAAGCTTACAAAAAATTACTTGATTTGATGTCGGTGAAAAAAGTCAATACTTTGTAAAAAGGGTGGGAAACCAAATTCAAAGAGATCATAGTCAAAATTCATTTATTTCAAGTACGCTTAGTTTACTTTTAAAACAATTTTATAATGGTAATTATTTAATTTGAAAATTTCAAGTTAAAGTTACAAGAGTTACAAACATGCTATAGTCCGAGATGAGCCCACAAAAATCGCGCAGGGTTCCATTTTTTCTCTATCACCTTTCACAATTTTGAACACTAGCTGACGCCGCGCGGTTTTACCCGCGTGGTTCCCGTTCCCGTAAAAACGGGTATAATATAAATGGTAAATTGCCTTCCTCGATAAATGGGCTATCTAACACTTAAATGATTTTTCTCCTGAGATTAGCGCGTTCAATCAAACAAACAAACAAATTGTTCAGCTTTATAATATTAGTATAGATTATAGATTTTCTCGTGAATTGGAGTTCAACCATTGTACCGTGGTACTTTAAAGGCTTAACAATTTGGCTTATTACATAATCCGACCCTGAGGACCAACTCGCAGCCATCGCTTTCACTTAATGGCAATAAATTACTCGCAAATGGCAGTCGGAGGCCACAAATCCTGTGGAAACTCATCTTGTTTATTGTAAGAGTCGGCTCACACTGACTGCGTTACCCGACGCGCGAGCATGAAAAGAAACTTCCGCTACATTTGTTTTTTATTATTCTTTAAAAGTTAGCCCTTGACTACAATCTCACCTAATGAATGGTAAGTGATGATACAATCTAAGATGGAAGCGGGCTAACTTGTTAGGAGGAGGATGAAAATCCACACTCCATTCGGTTTCTACACGACATCGTAACGTAACGCTAAATCGCTTGGCGGTACGTTTTTGCCGGTACGGTGGTAACTAGCCACGGCCAAGCCTCCCACCAGCCAAAGACACATTCGGGTAATCAAGAATCTGAGGAGCTCCTAAAATTTGGAAGTTAACAAGAACTAAAGTAGTCAGGTATATTATAAAAAATCAGAAGTATATACCTATCAATAATATTATAAATGTCACCCGATTATTATCATTCTTTCTGTCTGTCTAGTCAGTCTCAAGGAAACGCGTGGAGATTTCGCGTTGATACTTACGTATTTTAATGCAGCTATTGAATAATCGAACTTCTACTTCAACCCATATTTGAGAACATGTTATAGTCGTATATGCCAATTATTAGCACGGGAATCAAAACTTTTTGATTGCTATGCGTTGAGTACATAAAGGACAATTCCCATCCCCAAATAAAAAATCTTAATAATTCTACTTCAATAATGAAATTATTACTTTATCAAAAAAGTTTGCTCCAACGTTTTATGACATTTTAAATTTATCTTTATGTTTGTCCACAACGGGGACATGTTATGATCGTTGCCCATACAGCCTGAGCTTCACGATATTTTTTGAAACTTGTGATTGGTTTGTTTGTTCGTTTTCTTGTTTGTTAAGCTTGTTGGTAACAGAAAAAAATAATACAACAAAAAATAGGACATAAAATATTTTAGTATTTTTAATAAAAGTATTTTTCTTCAAGAAACATATTATTTAACCAGATCCTTATTTATACATCATATTATCATCTTCATTTACCTTTTCAACGGGGGTTTGAAATTTACAACTCCTGATAAACCGTAATTACTTAATTGTTTTCAATATGAAAATGTTACAGAAACAGTTGTTTTTAAAATATAGCTGCGTTATATGCGCCGCCAGTGTGAGGGGGCTCTAACCGGATACTTTGGTATTAAATAAGTCAGTGAGTCGTACTCACAAATGGTTGTTTGCGCTTGTTTGTGTATTGGTTGCGCCATTGATGTTAGAAGTAAAAAGGGGATGGACAAGTTATATTAGCATAAAACGATATTTTCAGAAAGCGCCAAGCTCACCTCCGTAGATGAGAGGGAGTATGGAGCTAAGGCCCACGATGCTGCTCTGATCGTAATACAGTGAGCTTCGTGTATAGTAATACGGATGTCTATACACAAAATTGATTTTTTTTTATTTTTTGACACTATCGTAGGTATTAGGAAAAGCAAAGATTTCCTAATTTCAACATTTCTTGAGGCATCGTGTAGATCAAATGCAACAAATATTACGCAATACAGTATTAATACATACAAACAAACAATAGTTTGTTATTTTCTCGATAAAATTACACGTATGTTTTATGTTCATTACCTACATGATTGTCAAAACGTATATAACTTGTAGCGTATCACGAACTTTTGCTTAGTTATAAATCTTCAATTATGTAGATGCCATTTACTTTGTATTTTGTGACATTTTACAAAAACGTTTTAAACATTTTTATAATTTTGAAGTCGGTTGTATTTTTTTATTAATATTTTAGTATTAATGCTTATGTTTTAGAACATTCTTTTACGTTTACATTACAGTTTGGGGAGTTGAATATAGATTTAAAGACATGACATGCCTGCTATACCTTCTCCACCTTTTTATACTCATTGGTAACTTCTATTACGAGTATTGTCGAATTCTTTGATTCCTCCGCAACTACATTACTAACAACTTTAGAATTACTCGTAATTGGCCGAAGCTAAAAACATTGCCTGACAAACTGTCAACTTTTTTTTTGTATAAATGCCGTAGGCTCCTTAATGGGACCTCAGCGGCGAGCGCGGAGGCATCGTGTGATGGGCCTGAAGGCAGAAGCAGAAGATATCGCGAAACGACTCTCTAAGGGCGTCTCCTTTGAGAATAGAACCTCAGCTTAAAAGGCCATTCTGAAAGGGTGTTTTGCCCCCAAGATCTGTTGTGAAGAAGATGAGTTAAAAAACCACGTCCGGATGATATCGAGGATTCTTTCAGCCTTCACTTGATCTAATTGATAAAAAATAATGACAAATGTAGTTTTGACGTTCTATGATAAAAATACATAATAGTAAACAAAAACAAAATTGGCTGAATTTGTTGTGGGCTCTTCTCGGACTAATGCGCATTTGGAACCCTCGTAACATTAATTTTAAGTTGAAGTTAATTTTACAACAGTACAACGAGCCGTCAGCCTCGGATTACCATTAACATCTGATAGTGATCATTAATGATAATGACCGGGCTCTTCGATGCACAGGGGTGTAACACTACCAACCTTCCACCAGGATGGATTTAAAAAAGTGCAACATGTCACAGTTAAAACCAGGATTCGAACCCAGGATTTCCTGATAGAGTTACCATAAAATCCAGGAAGTAGTTATTAATTTATTAACAAGTTAAACTGTTCCGGGAATTTCATTTGACGCTGAATGTAGTGATTAGATGACATGACAGTGCCTTTGTGTGAATAAACTAAGAATGCGTTATCACTGCAAACAGTCACAGTCACAATTACAGACCAATACATCTTGCCAAACACTTGAACTCGGAACTTCGCAGAATAGATCAAACTTACGTTTATAAAACTTCAAAGTATTCCATCTCTACATCGTACTGTCTCTTCCCTGCGAGAATGTAGTTAATCCTGCGAGCTCAAAATAACACTCTCATGAAAAGGTTGCGACATGTGATGTTTAAATGTTACATTACTAACAGATGGGACGTTTTATAGCGTTTCCACTTCTTACTGTTTCCATTCATACGAGTATTTCGAGCAAGAGGACTAAATTTTGATGTGGTTTATCTCAAACTACTTGCTGGTAATGGCAAGAGCGAACAAGTATTTTTTTTTTTTAATTTTTTGGTTGTGGTTCATCAATTCTCTCGATAATGTATATCCTGCTACATTTTTAGTAAGTATAATAATTAAACGAAAACAGTAAACTGACTCCATGAAAATCCCTCTACGTGTAGATAATTTTAAAACTGAAGAGTTGCATCTCCTGATCATATCTGTTTTAATTAACAAATCAATGGTGTTCAGTTTTATCTATTTCACACTTTTCAAGTTGTCTAGTGAAGTCATAGGCTTATCTATACTATTTAATATTATAAAGCTGAAGAGTTCGTTTGTTTGGTTGAACGCGCTAATTTCAGGAACTACTGGTCCGATTTTAAAGATTCTTTCAGTGTTAGATAGCCCATTTATCGAAGAAGGCTATAGGGTTTATAATAACATATATATTAACTCCGTATGTCCGTAGTCATTTAATATGCCTACAGTCTAGATAGGTTAAAAGACGACACTTTGAGTACCTATGAAAGAAGTTTTCATTGCAATTTTAAGCACATTCCGTCAACAAAAGTGCAGCTTTGGCATTACTTGCCTATTGGATAATTGATATTTGAGTTTTTTTTTCCACTTTAACAACTTGGCAAGTCCGCTCTACTGCTACGCTATATCTGTGGACAAGTTTCATTTTACAGCGGCTGTGCGTGTAAAGTGTTAACATATTTACCGACGTCTGCCACTTGAATTATTCATATCACTTGAAGATGCTCTCGGCTGTATGAGGTTGCAGTTTTTGGAAACGTTTTGTAGAAGAGTATGCAGAAATTAAACTTGCGCGGCATTTTTTATTGCATCTACGAGTAAATAAGGTAAGGAGAACATTTTCTGTATCTAGGTATTTTATATGTAGAGACAGGATTCGCTCCTATTAGGAGTGGGGATAGACGGTATACCATAATAAATATTTGAGGACCTCTCTGGTGCAGTTGGTAGCGATGTGGCCCCTAACAGAAAGGTCCGTGGTTGGATTCCCAGTTCGGGTTAATTTAGGATTTCATAATTCCCAAATCGGATGGAATCTGGCCTGTTGGTAGGCATTGACCGTGGCTAGTTATCACCCTACTCGCAAAGACGTACCGCCAAGCGATATTATTATCATCATCTTTAACAGCCGACGGACATCCACTGTTGGACATAGGTCTGGACTTCCAAACAAAACGGTCTCGAGCCGCGAGTATCCTGCGGCTCCCTCTAACCACTTGATGTCCTCAATCCACCTAGTGGAGGGTCGACCAACACTGCCCTTTCCGATGCGGGGTCGCCATTCTAGCACCTTGGGACGCCAACGTCCTTGGGACGATTACAACTTTTACAAGTTTTTGAATCGTTATATCTCAAAAACGGTGGCTCGTAGAAATAAAAGAATTGATAAATTTTTGTAGATAATTTTATGATCTACAATTTTTGTCTGAGGTATTTTTACTTACCGTTTTGCTGAAAATCGCGAAAAACTCATGTTTTTGACCTTTGACCTTGAATTTTTTTTTTCTTACAGGGGAAATATGGGGAATTGTCAGATTTTATTTTTAATGATATTTAAACAATCTTACCGATATTCAGCTTGGTAGGAATTTATGTAACTTCGAATGTTTAAATTAACCGGATTAACAATACTTAGTACATTATTTTGATAATAGATAAAGGTTCAGCCTGCGTTTGCAATGTAAGCGGAAAAATGTAATTATTTATGACATCACTTAAGAAAGCTCAAAAATAACAGTATTTCTCTACTATTTAATGGATTATTATACATATACCTCCTTCCTTTTCAATTACTCTATATATATATAAAACTGCATCAAAATCAGTTGCGTAGTTTGAAAGATTTAAGCACACATAGTGACATAGGGACAGAGAAAGCGACTTTGTTTTATACTATGTAGTGATGATTGCAGTCAAACGCTAACTTGTGAAAGACTAAAAAAATATTAAAAAATACATTGGTCTGTAAAGTCGATTTACTGAGAAAATACTGATAGAATGGTTGCATTTTTCAAAAGAAAATGTTTGTTTTTCTAAAATACTGTTTAATAATTTTCATAGATCAGAATACACTTTATTTCTTTTAAAAAAAAGTTGGCAACCCTAGAGCGAGGGAACGCCGCATGACGTCATCTTTTTTCGAGTTTGCATTTGGCTTCATCGAGTTATAAGACGTTGTCACGTCTAAACATATTTGGTCAAATATTTTTTTCTTCTGCAGACATTTCTATTTCTGGTTCCATTTGTCAGTCAGTTTTGAAATTTCAGTTGTCACCAACCTTTTTTCTGCTGTTTGTTTCATCAAACCAAACTAAAACATCATTCTTAATATAAAAATTGATTTCACCTAAATTTATTATAGAAATAAATATTTAGTAATTTAAATAAAAAAAATACAAATAATGCACACTTTATAGTATAATTAAAATAATTTATTTTGCTATGTTAGAAAAAAACAAACATCAGAAGTAATTATAGAAAGCTCTATTTATCAATTAGCATCATAAATTTTTATAGATTCCAAAATAACATCGCAAATAATACTTCATTTTATTAAAAAAGTTTGTGAAATCTGCTGTCTTTCCTGGTCCGGCTAGTTTATGATACTTTTCCCCACGTAATTTCTATCGAATTTGATATTTTGTAAATTGTGTTGCATAAAATTAAGATAATATTATATTGATTTATAATTAAATTTAAACTTAAGTCTGTATAAATTTCAGTTTTAGAATCAAAAGAATAAGTTTCGTTTTAGTTCAACTTGTCATCTTTTTTTATGAGAACTGTTTTTCATATAGAAACACCGGAAACGGAAATATAACTGTCAGAATTCTACGGAATGAGTAAATGGACTATACAAGTATTACTTTAAAATTCCTTTGAAGTCGTTTAAATCACGTGACATTAAGTAACTAATTAGATAATATATTTGGCTCGCGACGTATCCGCGCTTCGCTCAAACCCATTAAAGCCCGCCGCAGGTGGTCGAGAGCCTACATTACACTCGCGTGTACAAATATAATTTCATTATGTTGTTATATAGCTTTTACCACAGATTTTATCCTTTGCTACATATTTTAATGGACACCCTAAAATATGAACCCAAGATAATGTGAGGTGAGTAGAAATAAAACATTCAAAAGCCATTAATAGCTTTTGGTTACTTAATAAGTACGTAATGTGTAGGTGGTATTTTTTTTATTTACGATGTAACCCTTTACTGCGATCTCACCTGATGTTAAATTACGATGCAGTCTAAGATGGAAGCGCGTTTATTTTAAAAGGGTACAAGTTTATTTAGGTCTTCTCGGACCGAGGCGCGTTTGGAACCCTCGTAACATTAATTTTAAGTTTTCGACTATTATTACCACCATTAGATTAAATTAAATTATGACATAATCCTGAGTTTTCAAAAGTGCTTGTAAATTAAGTCTAATTGAAATAAATGAATATTGAATTTTGAATTTGAATTTACCCCTTCTAACGGTTTCTACCTACGTTTCTAAAATGTGAACCCAATATAATTTTGTCCTTTGGTACATGTTTTAATGGACATCCTAAAATGTAAACCCAATTTAATGTGTGGGGAGGATAAATAAATCTTTCAAAAACCAACTCAGCTACAGCCTTTGTTTATTGAATGAATATGTAACATGGCGGCTTGATCTCACCCTCAGACCAATTATAGAAGGACCTGTATCGCACTCATAGTCACGAACAAAATTGTCTGTCATTTTCTAAAGAAAACGATCTTAGATTTGGTATATATCTTATACTAAACTAGAAGTTTTTGCCCGTTTTTTAAACAATTCATTTACACAAAAAGGTATTTTTTCGGAGCTCTTTAACCGACGAACACGATTACAACTATTTAACATTGATTCTATAGAGACAGTTTCCATAATCGCATTAGATCGTTGATCATATACTTTGACAGAAAAATAACGTCTAGCGAGGCAGGTCCTATACAATAATTGGTCTGAGATCTCACCTAATGTTGAATGTCAGCCACTGATGATCAAGTAATCTCACATGCCTGCAGTGATAACGGCTTGACAGGCTATAAAATTGATCGTGTGTTGGTCGCGCTGTCAAACCGTTGCTGCAGGCATGTGAGATTACTTGATCGTCAGTGGCTGATATTTGTGACTATGGAAACGCGCTTACTTGGAGGGGATACAAGTTTATTCTACCCACTTTTATGACCGTTTCTACGCGGCATCGTACCGGAATGATAAATCGTTTGACGGAACGTCTTTGCCAGTATTGGGTTGCCGACCGATCTCTACCATTATAACGAAGCTGAGAAAGTGAGTGAGTGAAAAGTGCTACTTCTGCGGCGAGGAGGACCCTCCGAGACACGCAATCTTCGAGTGTGCGGGCTGCGCTGACCTAAGAACAGCGGCCCAGGGGCCAAGGGGCAGCGTGGATGCGCAAAACCTTATTCCACGCATGCTAGTAGACGTGGAAGAATGGAGGAAATACTCTCAGATGCTCAGAGCAATCATGATCAGGAGAGAGGAAAGAGAACGGGCAGAAAAAAAGGAAAGCGAGAAATGATAAATAGATAAATAGAAAGTCAGTACGAAGAAATGCAAAGCGGTTCCGTACTGACTGGCAGGAAAAAAAAATAACGAAGCTGAGAAAATTTAGAAATCATAAACCCCTTAGTGACTTAAGCTGGAAATCGAACTCAGGACTTCTCTGTTGACAACCAAAGCTCTACCAAAACCAAACCAAAGCTCTTGAGTATAAACTGCGCCTTAAAGATGGCTAAAAATAACAATAAATCTTTCAAAGGTCAACGCATAAGCAGGTTTTGGTTATTGAACGATCATAGGTGACGGCAATCACTTAACATCACGCGCACCGCTGTTACGAGAAGCTTGTCTTCCTACTATAGTAATAAAATAATGCAATTTAATGTAGAGCAACTTTAAAGTTATTTGAAATAGCTGGAGACTTTTATACGGAAAATTCTGGATTAGATTCGCTCTCTAAATTTTAAAATAATCTAAAAAAAATAATTAAGTTTAAACATTAATTGAAAATTAATGTGTAATTTTTTGTACGATTAAAAATAAAGATTTGACTTACCAAATCCAAAAATATTTCCACCAAAAAGTTTGATAAATCAAAATATCACAACACTAACACAAATACACTTTGGGTACAACAGAATTTTTAAACATCAAATACCATGTGAGATTTCAAACTTTGAGTAGTTTTTTGAGTTTTTAAATTATTCGCGAAGTATCTGAGGACAGTTTGTAGTGTAGGGGCGTGCACCCTCTGGGGTGGATGAACATTAACTGAGGGATGTTTTGGGTTTCGGCGCACAAGCGCACTGCTTCCCAAAGTTTTGTTGTAAAGTAATCTTGTACCACGTTGAATTGTGAATGCAACTAAGTTGCTTTTACTGATTGAGATAAATTCACAGTGCTTTACAAAGTTTCCTGAGTTATGGAGTTATCTAGATCTATAGATCTTATTTACATATGCGGGAAGCTTGAAGGCCTCTGACGCATTTGGTATTGTTGTAGTTCTCAGCAGAGGTTCCGGGTTCCCAGCTCGTTTAAGATATTTTCTTAATTAGCTCAGGACTGGTCTGGTGGTAGTGTCAGTGAAGGAGGCGGCAGAAAGCAGCGCCGGCCCGAAGTAACTTTTAAAATGGAGCGAGATTATGGCGCCTGTCCTGTTTGTTCCTAATATATAGATACCTATACCAAATTATGAGTGTAAAGTAAGAATGGAACGCGAAGATCTCGACCATACTCTGGGGTGACCAATTGAATATCAGGCGCAGTACCGTCTAGTTTATGAAATGTTCCCGTGGGTTTTAATCGGTTAAAGTAAGACATAACCTTCTTGCCTCCCCGTGGCGAGAAGGTATTCATGAGGATTTTCCCACGTTTAAAAAAAATAAAAGTCTGATCTGGTGGTAATCATCAGCCGTGTCTAGTTACCACTGTACCGCCAAAGGTACGTCTTTGCCAAGCGATTTAGCGTTCCGATACGATGCCGCGTATAGACCGTCAGTGGTATGGGTAGAATAAGTTTGTCCCTCTTTCAAATAATTCCGCTTTCATCTTAGACGGCGTCGTCACCGAAGTCGCTCCATCTATAGAAAAGCTAACTCTGCAAATTAAAAAAAAAATGATTATTTTCTATATAAAGATCTTTATAAGCACTTTCTCGTTATTTTTTTTTAATTTGCCCCCAGAAATATATTAATACAAAATATATAATGTTTTATTATTTTTTCAGATCTCCGGTTAGTCAATAGCTGCATCCTCATTTGAGCCATGATCCATCTTGAAAAAAAATGCCGATTGCCAACTGAAAAAGGAACAGCGGCAGTGCTTTCCGGACAAACTCTATCACAAAAACCTCTAGTATTAGGTATTTTATACCCAAATAATAATATAAAAGCTTCTTTTTGAAAGTCGCTAAAGAAAGAAAACTATTCCGTAGCGGGTAGATATGAAATTCCTTCATGCAGTCTCAATCTTTCAGGTAGCGCAGTGGAAAACTTCTCGAAGTGAAATTGAAGACATCCGACGGAGCTTTACAGGCGAAATTTTACACCCGGGAAAGCTTTTTCATTCGTAAGACTTAAAGATGTTTAAAGGAGCCATTCAAGTGGACTTATTCTTTCGATAGAATACTTATGGGACGATTTAAAAAGTGTAAAGTTTGAAGGAGTGTTTTAAAAGAGGTATTTATTTTAACTATTGGAAATCTCGAGTGCTTATTCAAGTGTAATAAAGGTTTTCACTATAAAGTTCATAAATATGCGCTGTTATACCTATATTTTTATTAAGAGGCTATATAATAAAGCATTTGAATTTTTGGATCTATTAAACTAAATTTTGAAAATTGTTTTACCAATATAAAACCACGTTATTTCTGAGTTCCACAGGTTATATTTTATCTTTATACCATCAAGAGGACGGGAACTACTAACCTAACACTAGTCTTAAATAAAAAATATTTTTGGAGTTTACTCCCGAATCGATTTTCATATATAGCCCCCTGTATGAAAAAATATGGGCAGTAAAATACGATGAACGAATGAAAGCGTAACGTTTTTGTGCGCAACCTATTCTGCGCGCCTTTCACCGTACGCTACCGCCAACAGCGTGCACGACGCAGCCTGCTGCTCCTCGGTTGCGCACCTTTCACTTTTTAGGCGTGGGTATTGAGACGTACATAGTGTATGCTGCGGGGCAACATACATCTATTAAGACAGTCGATCTTAAAGAGTAAACTCCATTCGTGTGTCGGAGCTGACACACACTTTTTTAACGTTGTCATGAGCGTATAGTAACGGTGGTTAGCAATAGATGTTCTATTTTTGGAAGGCGTATGTAGTAGTACAGTGTCATCACAAACGCGTTAAAGTGTGTAAAATTAAAGGAGCGTCAGCATAGCAGAAAGAAACATACTTGGAGAAGCATGCTACGGAGTGTAATACCACAAACTGTTGAACTTTTAAAAAAGAAAAACTCAAAATTTCATAGTCAGACTCAAAAATCCATCCCAGCCCCTGTAGCCAAGTGGCACGTCGATTCTCTTTCTACGATCGCTAACGCTTCGAAATCTAGAAAAATGTATGGGAATGACAGATCTTGATCACGTGTCCTGTCGACAGCAAATGTCATTCCCATACATATTTCCAGTTTTCGAAGCGTTTGCGATCGTAGAAATAGAATCGACGTGCCACGGGGGCAGGATCTCATGATCGGGTGACAAAGGCTAATCATTGGGTCAAAGAGTTAAACTTCATACAAACCCTTTTTATCCAAAATCTTATTATTCAAAATATTATCTTTACCAGTATTACCTTTATTAGTAGTTAGTTACTTTCATAGTTGCAGAAAATGCAAATCCCTGTTAATTTATGTTGTGTTGGTTATTATTATTTCCTTTTTTAAAATTATAGACAGATACTTTAATTTTATTTATACATATTGATCAAACATACATCAAAGTTCATTGACCTGCAATTTGTAAACTATAAGTGCCTTAAAGCTATACAATAATATATCTGAAAGCAAACTTGTTTACCAAACATTCTTCCAGTCAGTCTCTCAGTTTACTTCGCAAACAAAATAACGCAAATCGTTTGGGGCAATTTAATATGTACCCATACCTTCATAGCTGGGGAATTGGCAGGAATATTTTAGATTAAATTGAATTTTTTTAAGATTTAATTAATGAAAAAAAAGTAAAAAAAGGTACAGATATCTTGGACATAATTTTATACAATAAAAAAATAGATCTCCTATATATTTTCTAAATTGGTTTAGGTGGTTTTGACCGTGGTTATTATTGTCAATGTATTTAAAAGAAGAAAATTCTGTTGAAAGTCAAAATTTTTAAAGGAAAATTACCATTCAGGAAGGCATAAACCGTAAAATATTATACGCCGGCAATATTTGGCGAAGACAATGTAGAAGCGTATTGCAACCTGTCGACTACATAGAGACTAATACGGAAGAGTGGCTAATATATTAAAATATTAAATGTTACAGCGTAGACAAGTTTACCTATAGACATATCGCAATCGCTTTGCATTGTCACGTAATGGAGAAGAATCTCTGCAAGGAGATAAAAAGGTTTTATTTTATCATTTTTATTAGCTACTACTATAACGAGCAGTAGTTTCCAGTTCTATTTTCACAACCATGCAATCACATCACATCACATCACATTTACTTATTTGGTAGCTGTTTGTTTGGTACCTTCCTTGTTTTGAACTGTCATAAATCCACACTCTAGTATACATTTCCTACATAATTTCAAGGAATTCTCTCATATAATCTGCAGAGTTCAAGGTCCAATGCCAATAAAAATATTTATTTTAATGAGCATATCTAAAGGTAGGTCTTTATTGGGCCTACTTTTTACTAATGTTGAGCCGTGATAGCCCAGTGGATATGACCTCTGCCTCCGATTCCGGAGGGTGTGAGTTCCAAACCGGTCCGAGGCATGCACCTGTGTGCATTTTAAGAAAATAAATATCATGTGTCTCAAACGGTGAAGGAAAAACATCGTGAGAAAACCTGCACACCTGAGAATTTTCTGAATTCTCTGCCAATTCTCCTGAGAATATACTTAATTCTCTGCCATTCTTCGTGTGAAGTCTGCCAATTCGCATTGGGCCAGCGTCGTGGATTATTGGCCTAAACCCTCTCACTCTGAGAGGAGACTCGAGCTCAGTAGTGAGTCGAATACGGGTTAATAATGATGATATGCGTCGAATTGAGAACCGGTCTATCTTCGGTTAAAAAAATATCCCTTCTTTTCATTCAAGTTCATTTATCTTATCTGCTACCAACATAATGCTTAAATATCTACTTCGTGTCACCAAAATTACATCAAGATTGATGTTACTTATAAATCGACGCCAGAGCATCGTTTAGCTGATGATGATGATAAGGCAAAATATATTTACGTAACAATAATTATCATTTACTTTATAAAGTGTTCACCTTTTTGAAAGAGAGCCTGCTATAGCTAGACAAGACAAGAAGTATGTCTAACTATAGCAGCACGAGTTTCTTCTCAGGGGTTAGGTCAATAGTCCACCACGCTAGCTCAATGCGGATTAGCAGACTTTACACACGTAGAGAATTAAGTAAATTCTCAGATATGCAGGTTTCCTCACGATGTTTTTCCTTCACCGTTTGAGACACGTGATATTTAATTTCTTAAAATGCACAAAACTGAATAGTAGGAGGTGCATACCCCGTACCGTGCCGAATCGAAGGCAGAGGTCATATCCAGTGGGCTATCATGGCTTTGTCAGTACATGCTGCTACTTGTACTTTAAGTAAGTACGGTAGCCAATTATGGAGCGTTGCCCGTGGTGGCTTTGAATAGTAGCAGGTTTTAAGGGTCCAGATCTTCAATTTTATAAGTTTTAAGTGTTAAATTTTCTGATATTTTTTACAAGATATCACGAAGAACCATGTTTCCAGTCGCCAGACCACTATTACATCTTGTTTCGAGACTTCGAACTCGACTAAACAAACTAGTTTAGCTAAACTAAGTGACTGATTTCTTATATTTTGCCGAAAATACGCTTACTGACTAATTTTCGGCCTGCATATAAGTAGGTCTGGCTATTGTATGCTCTTTGTCCATTTTATAATCTTAGTAGTCATTTTCTTATTCACGGACAAGTCAACGCTTGATTTGCTCTCTCGTCTAACGTTGTTAGGGAACGATGCACTCTAGTCAAACGAATTACTAAACATAATCAAAAAATTAGTTTCTACGGCAGTAGGTTTGAGGGCCACCGTGGCGCAGTGGTATGCGCGGTGGATTTACAAGACGGAGGTCCTGGGTTCGATCCCCGGCTGGGCAGATTGAGATTTTCTTAATTTGTCCAGGTCTGGCTGGTGGGAGGCTTCGGCCGTGGCTAGTTACCACCCTACCGGCAAAGACGTACCGCCAAGCGATTTAGCGTTCCGGTACGATGCCGTGTAGAAACCGAAAGGGGTGTGGATTTTCATCCTCTTCCAAACAAGTTAGCCCGCTTCCATCTTAGACTGCATCATCACTTACCATCAGGTGAGATTGTAGTCAAGGGCTAACTTGTATTTAAAAAAAAAAAGGTACACTTGAGTAGATTACGGAGAGTAGAGTGAGCAATAATATATGGGTTCACTAACAGTTTAAATTTTGGCTTGACTGGTGGTGGTCGATGCTTTATTTTTGTGAATGTTCGTACTTCGTAGTCCACACATACAAGGGTCAGAATGAGCACGAACATATTATTATAACTCTCCAGTCGTCCTATAACTAGCATTGCAAGTGCAACTCATGTCGGGAATTACGAGTGTGTCACTATTGTAGCCACGTGAACCTGTTTCTGCAGGACATCCCGATTTACGGGGTCTTGTAATAGGTTCTAATTCACCTTTAAACGGGTCTTTTTAACCGACCTTTTAACTTTAAAAAGGAGGCGGTTCTCAATTTGATCGGTATATTGTTCAGCGAGTCGCGAACTGACGTGGTAATGAGCTGGGCTCACAGTTCGAAAAGCCGATAGACGTTGGGGTTCGAAGGAATGGCGACCCCGCACCGGTAAGCGCAGTGTTGGTCGACCTAGATGGACCGAAGACATCAAGCGGGTTGCAGGGAGCCGCTGAATGGTGGCGGGCGGCTTCGTGATGTTTGGAAGTCTATGAAGGAGGTCCATGTCCGGTAGTTGCCATCCATCGGCTGTTAATAATGATGATGATAACAACAAGTTTCTGCTGTGTTTACGTTCCTTTATGTTAAACAGACGAGAGAGCCGTGAAGGCCCAGTAGATATGACCTCTGCCTTCAATTCCGGAGGGTGTGGGTTCCTACCTCCAACTTTTCAGTTGTGTGCATTTAAAAAAAAAAAAATGTCACGTATCTCAAACGGTGAAACAAAAACATCGTGAGGAAACCTGCATAACAGAGAATTTTTCTCAACTCTCTGCGTCTGTGAAGTCTGCCACTCAGCATTGGGCCAGCGTGGTGGACTATTGGCCTAACCCCTCTCATTCTGAGAGGAGACTTGAGCTCAACAGTGAGCCGAATATAGGTTGATTGACTAGGCGTTAGTGCTGTTAATTACCAACTTCCTACTACCAGTGTAAAACAGCCTTGCGGGAATAACATTTAGGACTAATTAAAACTATTTCAATGCACCTGGCTACACTACATGTCACATAAATTAAGTTATCCAGTCCGAGCCGACTCCAACCTGTAATAGAATTGTGAGCAAAAATAGTCAACGCGACATGCAAATGAATGCTCGCTTGGAGACGCATTCAATTATTCCTAATTGCTGATGCGATAAAGATAGATCGTAAATGTATTACGTAGACCCGTGCC
Organism: Bicyclus anynana; assembly: GCF_947172395.1. Lineage (NCBI taxonomy): Eukaryota > Metazoa > Arthropoda > Insecta > Lepidoptera > Nymphalidae > Bicyclus > Bicyclus anynana. The sequence goes on from NC_069098.1 coordinate 15,304,743, forward strand.
TCGAGATACCCTTAGCCACGTGTAATACTACGTAACGTGAATGTACTTAAGTGTGAAGTCCGCGAAACCACATTGAAGCAGCTTGGTGAGTCAAAGCTCCATATACTCTCTCCTATAAAAGAGAGTTCTGTCTTGATTTTTTTTCTCTTTATTTAGTCTACCTACAGATGATATTAAAATAATAAATAGTAAATGCAATAAGTAGGTACAATGATAAAATGTAAATCTATATAAAGGTAAACATCGCATGCAACTAGAGTTTGAAATGTATTTACAATACTGTTTTGAAAATATGTTTGATGTTTATGATGATATAAATAGGTAATAAAAAAAGGTATAGTAAATAGATTAACTAACATAAAAAGCTTTGAGTATATTATAGTTTTAAAAGAAGTTAAGTAAATAATGAAGCGATGTGTATTTTTCTTCGTTTAGCATTTTCAAGATTTATTGTTCGTATAATTACAATTTTCCTGCTCGCCCAGAAAAGCGATTAATTTTTCATAATTGCTCGCGAAATTAAGGAGTATTCGAACTCGACTGTGTCAAAGTAGAATGCGTAACGAGAAAATTTCATATTTCGTTTTTATTCCGATTAATTACAGTTTGCATTACATTGGTTAATTTTACTTTGCAAAACGTTCATAAAGAATTACAGAATAGTGAAATGTGTCAGGAAACTTTATCTTTTTTGTGATGTTTGTCGTCAATCACAATTCAACGGCAGAACTGATTTGGATGCAATTTGGTACTGAGCTAGATAAGCAGTTTGGTAAAGTATACAGTACAGGTTATTATATCTAAAAATCCCACATAGTTGAGATCACAGTGTAGAAGTGTTTTCCACTTACCACCAGGTTTATCGTCTACGAGTACTTAGTCCGTCAGTTACTATTTTTTTTTATTTTTTACAAGTCCCTGACTACAATCTCACCTGATGGTAAGTGATGATGCAGTCTAAGATGGAAGTGGGCTAACTTGTAAGAGTAGGATAAAAATCCACACCCCTTTCAGTTTCTATACGGCATCGTACCGGAACACTAAATCGCTTGGCGGTACGTCTTTGCCGGTAGTTACTAATTTAAAAAACACAGCATTTAACCTGGATTTTCCCACAGGAATGGGATCTATGCAGGTGAAACTGCGTGGCAAAGCATGTTCTTAGGGTAAAGACAATGTATAGTTAATTACCTTAACAGCAAATTTTTCTGCTTTATTAAATTACCCTAGTTCGAATATTACGGCTTTGTTTTATAGCAATAAATAAAATTAAGATTGTTAATGCTCAAGTTTAAATTTAATTTACATGAAAAATACGTAAATTAACCTTAAATTCGGACGTTAACTTTACTAGTGCATACAAAGTAAGTTCTGTAACAATGGCGGGTTGAACTGGCGCTACATTGTAATACTTAAACTAAAGTCCAAACAGCTCCAGTAAACATTAAACTGGCCACAACTAAGCGGTTGTACTATACAAGACATACCGTACAATGTTAGCCAAAGACTAGAAGAAAAAGTAGAACACTTTCGTGTACTCTCACTTCTCTTCTTCTCACTCAGGAAATCAGTATGTTCAAACTTTCATGCCCTATGTACTTCAAGCTTTCACGCCCTATTTACTTCTTCATTTGAAAGTACCTATTGAAATATTTCGAAAATTCTCGGAACACCGTTATAACTTTTAAATTGGTACTATGTGTTTCCAATCATTTAGGATATTCGTTAGTTTAATCCCGATTCGCAACGTTTATGTGTTTTTTCACACTTAAACTGAACTCTCAACTTATTTTAATTTTAATTATTGTAATGTTTATGTACTTTCAAACAATAATAAATAATCTAGATCCTTAGGTTTACTGGTACCCCTACAATATTGAGTATAAATAAAGATAACAAAAATGTATTTTTCCATTATAATGATTGTATCGTATTGAACATTTTATACAGCTCATTTCCAAGCAATGTTCGCGAGAAAACATAAAAATTGTTGTTGTTTTAAAACTTTACCTTGTTTAGATAGTTCAGGAGCTCGTGGAAGATTTTATCACCGCTTTTTAAACACTCACGTCGAGTGGTAAGTCTGCACACGAGCTGTGACTTTAACGTTATTTAATTGAATAAGCTTAGTCACCATTATCACCATTAGCAACCCACATTTTGCTCAATGTTGAGCACGAGTCTCCTCTTAAGGGGTTAGGTGTTAGTTCACCACGCTGGCCCAATGCGGAATGATAAATTTCACGCGATGAAAGGTTTCCTCACGATGTTTTTCCTTCACCGTTTGTGACACGTGATATTTCATTTCTTAAAATGCACATAACTGAAAAGTTGAAGGTGCATGCCCCGGATTCGAACTTACGCCCTCTGAATCGAAGGCAGAGGTCATATCCATTGGGCTATCACGGCTCTCTTGTCGTAGAATGTGTTTTTACCTACGACTCAGGGAGACAGTGATATTACCCACTATCATTATCATTATGCCGCCAAGCAGCATTTTTATATTTTCATCTGAAGCGTATGATTGCCGATAAAAGTACAGGAGGCATGATATCAAATTGACACAGGGCAGTACATAGAACACGTTCCTTGCATATGCTGCAAAGTTTTGCATTGTTATTGACGATGTTTTGTAAGTGTGATCGATAGATTGTAAAGAAATCAATTTCAGGGAGTAGGGTAGGGGTAGGGTAGGGGTAGGGTAGGGGTACGGTAGGGGTACGGTAGGGGTACGGTAGGAGTACGGTAGGGGTACGGTAGGGGTAGGGTAGGGGTAGGGTAGGGGTAGGGTAGGGGTAGGGTAGGGGTAGGGTAGGGGTAGGGTAGGGGTAGGGTAGGGGTAGGGTAGGGGTAGGGTAGGGTAGGGGTAGGGTAGGGTAGGGGTAGGGTAGGGGTAGGGTAGGGGTAGGGTAGGGGTAGGGTAGGGGTAGGGTAGGGGTAGGGTAGGGTAGGGGTAGGGTAGGGGTAGGGTAGGGGTAGGGTAGGGGTAGGGTAGGGGTAGGGTAGGGGTAGGGTAGGGGTAGGGTAGGGGTAGGGTAGGGGTAGGGTAGGGGTAGGGTAGGGGTAGGGTAGGGGTAGGGTAGGGGTAGGGTAGGGGTAGGGTAGGGGTAGGGTAGGGGTAGGGTAGGGGTAGAGTAGGGGTAGGGTAGGGGTAGGGTAGGGGTAGGGTAGGGGTAGGGTAGGGGTAGGGTAGGGAAGGAGTGCACATAAGTCAAAGCGAAGCTTGACCGGGTCCGCTAGTTTTATATATAAAATGAATAATTTACTCGTTATTTTGATTTAAAAACACCCGCTAACATCGACATATTATTGCATTTGCATAAAGTTGTTCCAAATGCTAAGCGGGGAGCAATTATTTGACAAGATAACATAACATAATGATTTTGACGGTGCGGTGGATTTACATTACGGAGGTCATGGGTTCGATCCCCGGCGGGGCCGATTGAAGTTTTCTTAATTGGTACAGGTCTGGCTGGCAGGAGGCTTCGACCGTGGCTAGTTACTACCCTACCAGCAAAGACGTACATTCAAGCGTGTCGTGTACAGACTAAAAAGTTAGCCCGCTTCCATTTTAGATTGTATCGTCACTTACCATCAGATGAGATTGTAGTCAAGGGCTAACTTGTAAAGAATAATAATAATACATTTCGATTAATGAGCCAAGCGAGTGACAGTAATCATTGAGCGATTGACAGTAATCATTGAGCAATTGACACTAACCATGAAGCGATTGACAGTAATAATTGAGCGATTGACACTAACCATTGAGTGATTGACAGTAATAATTGAGCGATTGACACGAATCATTGAGCGATTAACACTAATCATTGAGCGATTGACACTAACCATTGAGCGATTGACAGTAATAATTGAGCGATTGACACGAATCATTGAGCGATTGACACTAATCATTGAGCGATTGACGCTAACCATTGAGCGATTGACACTAATCATTGAGTCTAGGAATCGTAGGTACAATACATGTCGTTACCCACTACCTCCTCGGCTATAGAGCTCAGCTGTGCGCTGTCGTAAACCTAGATTCGATGTTTGTTATAAATTCATTTATTCGTTTAGTAGCGCTGTAGTTTGTCTGTTTCATTCGCTTTTATACGTTCCTTTGTTTTATTGGCCGTTTTAAGTGGAGATTGGTTCGGAACAGAAAATTTATAGAGGAACTTTACTTGTATTAAATAACTAACGGTCGCTTGCTACTTCCTCAACGTGGAATTCAGGTTAAAGGTCATAGCTCGTTAAGGCCACCAGGTACTCGAGCGAGACCACAGAAAACATATGTGAGATGACGGTGACAATTTGGAGTGAACGTAGTGAGCGTATAGCCGTAGAAGCCTAAATAAATAATACTGCACATTAACTAAAGCAATGCAGGTCGCAGGTACTGGATTTTTCTAATGTGGCCCTAATTTTGAAAACATATTAATCCGATTTTTTGTTTCATTAAAGCAAACCCTATGTTTTGAACGCTCTAATCTACTTATTAAACCCCAGAATTTGAAAATCCTATACCTCGGACGGTTGACGGACGGTCAACGCTAAACAGCTTGGCGGTGGCACTTTGCCGATGGGGTGCTAAATAGCCACGGCCGATGTTTACCACCAGACCAGATTTGAGCCAATTTAGAATATAAAAAATCTTAAACCCAGTGCAAGTGGAAGGGCATTAGAGGAGAGGAAGGCCAAAGAAGAGATGGCTGGAGTGTGTGAAAGAGGAAATGAGTGTAAAGGGAGTGGATGATGAGTTGACGAATAATAGAGACGAATGGAAAAGATTGACATATTTTTCCAACCCCACTTAAGTGGGATAAGGGAAAGGAGTTGATGATGAAAACCTTAACCCGAGCTTGGATTCAGTGTATCTATACATCCATTCCATCTTCATTCCATTCATACCATCCAACACACAAACACAAAGACATTCATCTATTTCTATTGTTCTCCAAATGAAAAGGTCTAATGAATAACTCTATTTCATCGGTGTTAAAGGAAGCTAATAAAACCCACCTATTCGTTTGTTAGTCTCCCCCTCCCCATCTCGGTGGGTCCCGCCCGTGTCCCGATCGTGTCCCGCTAATAAATCCGGGACGTGCACATGCAAAATGCATAAAAATGCAGAATCAAGCTGTAAAACTTGCTTTTTATGAGCGACCACGCCGCTGTCTCCGGTGAGGCTTAGGGGAGCTACCAATGTACGTATTACAGGCTAGCTGACGTCGCGTGGTTTCACCCGCGTGGTTCCCGTTTCCGCAGGAATACGGTGATAATATATAACCTATAGCCTTCGTCGATAAATGGGTTATCTAACACTGAAAGAATTTTTCAAATCAGACCAGTAGTTCCTGAGATTAGCGCGTTCAAACAAACAAACAAACTCTTCAGCTTTATAATATTAAGTATGGATTTGTAGCTGTTTCTAGTATGTATGCTTGCTTCTATCTAAGACTACATCGTCACTTGACATCAGACGAGATCACAACCAAGAGCTAAATTATCATTTAATAAAATTAAAAAAAAAATGAAATCCACACGATTTCACAAAGCCCGTCAACAATTGAATCGGCGTGGTGTGTCTTACCTTCACATCCCCATTTAAGGCGCGAGAGACACACAAATACACACAATTTATAACATTTACTTTTGAAGTTGTCTTAACCAATAGTAATTTACTACATAAACCAATGATATACATAAGAAAGTGAGACCTTTTATGCTTTTGAATCGTGATAAAACTGAATAAGATAAGATAAGTTAATTAAATCCGTAGACTTAATGCTTTTATCTTGGATCCTTCAAATTAACGTAAGAGATTGGATATTTTTTTACTTATTTGATGCACCAATTGGTATTTTGAGAAGGCAAGACAGTCTGTTTTTTATCCGACTTCAAAAAGGAGGAGGTTCTCAAGTTGAGTCGATATGTTTTTTAGTTAATAGCAATTAAGCTCTATTATAAGTTTGGAAGGCAAAATTTACTGAGCAAGAAAGTCAGACATGTTTATTAACCGACTTCCAAAAAGGAGGAGGTTCTACGTTCGGCTGTATGTATGTTTTTTTTTTCTTTTTTTTTTATTATTAAAAACACAATTATAAATTTTGATCAATTTTTTGTTCATTTTCATACATTTTCTATATAAAATGTAGTTAATGATGTTTTTATTAAAAAAAAAAATATTAAGAAAAACTTCGTTTTTCACTCGGCATCAGCACATTTTTTTATTTTATAAAAGATTACCTATCTTTAGATTATGTTAAAATATTTTTTTAGGTTCATGCTTTCAATTAATCACTGTATTTTATAAACGTTATTTTGTAAAATGGCTAATAATAGATTATTTTCACAGAACCAATCTCACGCAATAAGAAAATTCGAGAAATATTGTCTGTTCGAATATTAACCGAGAACCCGTAGTAGCGCTCCACTTAAAGCCCTATAAAAGCAGGTTTCAATAAAATTAACTAAGCACTGTTGTTAAAGTGAACCAACTGAATATAACTACGGCAGTACTTCGCTAAATTGGTTCCGTTTAAAAATTATGAACTTTTACTTACAAAGAAACGAACTAACGGTTCAAAGTCACGTGATTTTGTTAATTTATACTGGTTTCTCTTTGTCTGTGTGCTTTATTTTTATTATTGCATTTGGAGAGTTTTGACTTTTTAGCATATTATGTATACGTATATGTATAATATATATGTATGTATGAAATATGTATCGCATTGGGCCAGCGTGGTGGACTATTTGGCCTAACCCCTCTCATTCTGATAGGAGACTCGAGCTCAGCAGTGAGCCGAATATGGGTTGATAATGATGAATGATGAATATGTATCAGTAGCGAAGGCTGAAATTTTCTAGTAGGTAATTTTCATGTGTTTTTTAGTTTGAATGACCAAGCGAGTTTCATATTTAGTTGCGCGGAGGCGTTTATTGTACAGATTGCAAAAATGCTGTTGTTATATTATACCTGTTTCGAGCGTATAAATACATTACATTAATGAAAATGTATTGGGTTTTTAAAAAGTAACCCGATACGAATCGTCTTGTTAGAACGCATAGCCCCTGATGCGAGTATGTATACGAATGTCTCATTAGGACTAACCAAATAGGTGTTTAAGAGAATTTTCCCGCCTACAGAAAAAAAATAGACCTAGAGATAAGTAAAAACAGACAAAATAGAATACGAGTTTTACTATTTTTGGGATATGTTCTCTATGGATAACATAATACAGCACACACGCTTACTTTAATCTCAATATCCCTATAGAAACGGGACAACATGTGGACAAACTCGTCTCATCATAATTTATAATCGACATAGGTCTCTTGTGTATATTCAAGACATCATTCTTGAGCCGCCTAGATCCAGTGGCTTCCTCCCAAAGAGATGTCTTCTGTCCATCTAGTGCGGGGTCGCTTTACTTTTTTACTTTTAATTCAAATTTAAATTCAAAATTAATTTATTTCAAGTAGGCTTACTTTAAAAACGTCAAGTCTGTCCGGTTGTGGTGATTAAGGACTATAACACCGGTTCGAAACTGAGGGTCTGCTGAGAAAAACCGACAATAAACTCAATGCTGTTTTAAAAAAAGTATTAAAATATCATAATCATCATTATCAACCCGTATTCGGCTCACGGCTGAGACTCCACCACGCTGACCCAATGCGGATTGACAGACTTCATACGCGCATAGAATTAAAAAAACTCTCAGGTATGCAGGTTTCCTTACGATGTTTTCCTTCACCGTTTGAGACGCGTGATTTTTAATTTCTTACAATGCACACAACTGAAAAGTTGGAGGTAGAATTGGAAGCAGAGATCATATCCACTGGGCTATCACGGCTCTATTAAAATATAGACTCCCTATAATTAGACTATAATTACATTTCGTAACCGTGACTGTTTGTTGAAATGAATATAATTACACCAATCACATGAATACCAACAAAGTTGCATACATTACATTCCGCCATAAATCGTATGGCCTTGACCAGGGTCAGTTGCATAATACGGCCCAAACACGCGAGCATGGGAAGTTATGGTAATACCCCTTCATTGCATGGTGATAAATAAACTAGCGGTTTACCTGATTTACTGTTGTATTACAAAACGAATTTTACTTTAATTGTATCCATCTACTCTATACATTACTCTCCAAACAATTTTAAGAAATAAAATATCACGTGTTTCAAACGGTGAAGGAAAAACATCTTAAGGAAACCTGCATACCTGAGAATTTTCTTAATTCTCTGCGTGGTGGACTATTGGCCTAACCCCTCTCAGAACGAGAGGAGTTAGGCCAAAAGTCTACCACGCTGGCCCAATGCGGATTGGCAGAATCACACACGCAGAAAATTAAGAAAATATATAAATAGGCCTAGGCCAATAGTGTGTGTGTGTATGTGTTATTTTAAGCCACGCAGTCACGGTTCCTTTACCATTATAAGTTGTTTAATTATATTTACCTATTATATTATTAGCTTTAACGCCTCTATGTTCTGTGAATGGCCTACAGGTCTGAGCTTCCCTCCTTATCATTATCCAAAAGAGTGCGTATGGGGATAAGACCCATCACGCTACTCTAATGCGGCTTGGCGGGCTTGTGCCGATAATTTTACACATGCTTAACGTGTTCTACGTAAGTGTGACATCCTGACTCCATGCTGAAGTTTTTTTAGCTCAGTATTTCATACCCCGAACCCAGGTCCTTGTGATCTAAAACCACACTTGTTAACCACTAGACGAATGAGGCATTTGTCTCTGCGACTTTCAAATGATACTGATGACACCTTCGTGCTTTTTAAGGCACGGAATTCTCAACTCCGAAAAATTTCATTTTTCCAGGAATAGAAAATACCTTTTTAGAAGTGACATTGTTCACAAAATACAAATACTTGAAAATATAAACGTACGAAAATATCTCGATACATTTTCCTTAGCCTTTCGGAGGTATAACGAGAATTCTATAGATGGTATTGAAACTAAAATCCTTTTGTCTGTGCAAGCTACCAAGCACCATTAGGGTCTTTTATCTAAGATATTGTTACAGGAAACTATTTCATAACGCAGAGAAAAGATATTGTCTGACGATACTCGTTCTGATAATATATAAGGTGAAATAAATCTACACTCTCTCTTTCATAAGAAACCTTATTTTATTAAAATTAACGTAGATCCCGTGAGAGCCGTGATAGCCCACTGGATACGACCTCTGCCTCCGATTTCGGATTCGGTGTGGGTTCGAATCCGGTCCGGAGCATGCACCTCCAACTTTTCACTTGTGTCCATTTTAAGAAATTAAATATCACGTGTCAAACGATGAAGGAAAAACATCGTGAGGAAACCTGTACACCAGAGAATTTTCATAATTCTCTGCGTGTATGAAGTCTGCCAATCCGCATTGGGCCAGCGTGGAGGACTATTGGCCTAACCCTTCTCATTCAGGGAGGAGACTCGAGCTTAGCAGTGAGCTAAATATATAAAGGTTGATGAGATCCCGTTATTTGGTGAATATTGCAATAAATGTAGTGTATCTATGTATAAACTCTTAACAAGTGGTTGGGCCAGACTATAAAAAATATCTGTGTCTAACTTGCATTTAGATCCGGCATGATGATGTTAGTATAACCAATAAGTTCATTGAAATTGTATTTTTGTTTACTGCAATCACAATCTGTACTAATATTATAAAGCTGAAGAGTTTGTTTGTTTATTTGAACGCGCTAATCTCAGAAACTACTATCCGATTTGAAAAATTATATCAGTGTTAGATAGCTCATTTATCGAGAAAGGCTATAAGCTATATTTTATCCCCGTATTTTTATGGGAACGGGAACCACGCGGGTGAAACCGCGCGGCGTCAGCTATTTATGATAAACAATGATGCATCCTATGGTGAAACGCGATTGCCTAGAAGATGCCTGTTCAAAAATTGCCTAGAAGTCTAATCGAAACACAGCATTGCTGCTTGGTTACAGAAATAAGCATGGCCTTTCTATGAATTTTGTAACAAAGAGCTACTCAGAATCGTCGTCATCAACCCATAATCGACTCACTGCTGAGCTCGAGTCTCCTCTCAGAATGAGAGGGGTTAGGCCAATTGTCCACCACGCTGGCCCAATGCGGATTGGCTTCACACACGCAGAGAATTAAGATAATTCTCTGGTATGCAGGTTTCCTCACGATGTTTCCCTTCACCGATTGAGACACGTGATATTTAGTTTCTTAAAATGCACACAACTGAACTCAGAATTACTTTTACTCAGAATACTATTACTCAGAATATACTACTATAATTATGTAGAACATACTTAAACGTAAAGAAAGACAATCGAACTTTACATTTTACAACCAGTTTACATTCAGCTATTTGTTTTTAAAATAAATTAACAATAGATTTTTAAATAATAAAATTGTAGATAGAATTTATATTTTTACTCTTTTTATAAAATGTATTCTATTATCTTCACTACTTTTAAATTAAATACGCGAATAATATATCATGCCATCTAATGAGAAACGTAAGAACTTGCAACTGAACTAGCTTAACTGAAAGGTTTTTACTGAAACAGTGATGCCGACGGGCTAGTTACCTGTAAGCCCAACAGATGGCGGTAACGCCCAAGCGAGGCAACTGAATCTCTACGATGTGCTACGAAAGGTCTACGAAATTATTAACGAAATATTTTTGCGTTTTCACAATAGATGTCGCTCTATTTCTTCTATATACACGAGACACATATTGTAAGATACGGCGATATTTAAAAGTATTTTTCAGGGGTTTTTGAAAAATAACACATACGAACACAAAGTAATACTCACACCATGACCTATTTATGAACACGCAAAAGCAATAGCATTTTTTAAAACAAAGTAATTATTAATTTATGTGTTGCATAAATACCCAACCACGTAAAACGTGTAAACTTCCTCGATGATGTCGATGAAAAAAACTCATATTAAACCATGAACAATTTATATTAAGTTTGTTCGTCGATTATCGTCGTCATACAACGTAGCTCGCTAATTAGAATCGTTCTACATGTACCGGAAGTCGACATAGCTTGTAAACGACGGAAAATATGCGGGAAATATTATCAGGAAAACCGAACGATCATTATACTTTACACCACTACGGCGGGAAAGGTTATAAATCATAACCTTAGTGGTTTCTGTATTTCTGTGTATATGTTTCTACGTAGTAATTCATACGATTTGGAAAATTGAGATGTCAAGCGATCGTTTTTCATTCGTTTTAGCGTTTTCTATGTTCTGTGATCTGTTGTGTGGTCTGTTGTGTGGTCTGACTCCGGCCTCATTACCGTTGAGCTATTGAGGTTTACAATATAGAATATTTTTTTTCTTGACGGCCTCCGTGGCGCAGTGGTATGCGCGATGGATTTACAAAACGCAGGTCCTGGGTACGATCCCCGGCTGGGCAGATTGAGCTTTTCTTAATTTGTCCAGGTCTGGCTGGAGGGAGGCTTCGGCCGTGGCTAGTTACCACCCTACCGGCAATTTAGCGTTCCCGTAAGATGCCGTGTAGAAACCGAAAAGGGTGTGGATTTTCATCCTCCTCCTAACAAGTTAGCCCGGTTCCATCTTAGACTGCATCATCACTTACCTTCAGGTGAGATTGTAGTCAAGGGCTAACTTGTATAGAATAAAAAAACAAAAAAAAAAATTTCTTGTGGTCTATTAACAGCTTCTCTGTCTACAGCCTCATCAGATATTTTAAAATTTGCATTTGAATAAATATTTAAGTATTTTTTAATAATATGGCATTTATTGAGTGAGTGATACCTGTCAGAATTGGTGATAGTACTCGCCAGTGAGACGTGTCTCGACTGAGTTATTGGAGTTATTGGATTCCATTCCAGTCGTCGATTGGAAAAGAAATAAAATTCCAGTCAAATTAAATCACGATTCGCCTTCGCCCTAATTCCAATACCCGTGAAATTTAGACTCCTCAATTATTATTGGACACCTTAAGGTGTGTTTCAATAGGCTTATCATATTATGCACGGTTTTCAGTTTTTTTTTCACTTATTCGCTTCATAGAGTCACTACTTACTCAAAAAACTGACAAACACTTATACAAATAAATGAATTTAATTAATTGAATTGCTTAGGATCAATGAACCCACAAAGCAAATTTGGAAAAAATATAAACGAACTTTTTGAATCATGGACGCAATAAAGATTTTTTTGTTTTGTTTACTGGTTGCACCACACTGGTCGCTATTTGCCGATAACATATAAAAATATCACTGAGTTTTTATTCGTTTCAATTTTATACAACGACTAGCGGACGCCCGCGACTTCGTCCGCGTAAATTTCGATGTCAACTTTACTACTACCCCTACCCTACCCTACCCAACCCCTACATCTACCCTACCCTACCCCTACCCCCACCCTACCCCTACCCTACCCCAAAACTACCCCTACCCTACCCCTACCTTACCTACACCCTACCCCCATCCTTCCCCTACCCCTACCCTCCCCGTACCCTATCCCTTTCCTACCCCTATCCCACCCGTACCCCTATCTCACGCCTATCCTACCCCTACCCTACCACTTCCCTATTCTACCCGTTTCTCTACCCTACCACTACCCTACCTCTACCCCTACCCTACCACTACCCTAAACCCGGCCCTAAACCTACACTACCCCTACGCTTCCCTACCCGTACCCTACCCTGTAACTTCTCTATCTTACTCCTACCCTTAGCAAAATCGGTCTAGTCCTTCGAGACTTGTGGTATGACCAAGATAAATAGAGACTTCTATTTCAAATAATATAAAGAGGTAAAGTTCGTGTGGTTGTAGGAGGTAATCTCTGGATCTACTGGACCGATTTGGAAAATTGTTTTACCAATAGAAAGCTACGTTATTTGCGAGTGTCATAGGCTATGATTGATCCCCATATTCACACGGGAACGGGAACTACGTAAATGAAAGCGCCGGGCGTCATATAGCGGAATTTCTGCGTCTTTTAGAAATTTTGTATTATCTCCGAAACTATTTAAGTAATTAACATACTGTAAAGGGCAAATCTTATCTCCATAATATCCTTGTGATTATTAAATAATTTATTTTAATAAGGATTAAAGTTTAGTTGTATAAATAATGACGTAAACCTAAGTATATAAAATTCATAATTTTTAAAACACAAAAGCTAATATACAGAAGATAGATATATGGTGTCGCGGACTTTTTTGTAGAACTTTTAAAGATACATAAGGTCTCCATACATTAATTTCAATTTTACACAGTAGTTAGGGCAGCGCATGCGAATAAGTCTGTTTAAGAGGATTTTCAGTCCGACCTGTATGACAAAAACTGTGATAACTCGGCTAATATTTATGATACCAATATAAAATATATATATGCCTATAGCACTCCCCGATAATGTAGCATTCTACTGGTGAAAGAATTTTTAAAATCGGACCAGTAGTTCCGAAGATTACCCCATTTAAAAAATGTGACAAACTTACAAACTTTACCTCTTTATAATATTAGTATAGATAACCTTAAATGATAACTGGCTATCTTACCTGATAAATTGAAAAGAGCACCTCAAAATCTATATGTTTTAGTTTCCCGAGCCAAGAGCAAGAGCCGTGATAGCCCAGTGAATATGACCTCTGCCTCCGATTCCGGAGGGTGTGGGTTAGAATCCGGTCCAGAGCATGCACATCTAGCTTTTCAGTTGTGTGCATTTTAAGAAATTAATTATCGCGTGTCTCAAACGAAGGAAGGAAGGAAAACAACGAAATCTCTATTCATATAGGAACAATTTTATAAAATAAATCTATATAAATACATTAGTCATAACATACATACAGTCGAATACGAGTCGAATATATTTTTTAATTACTTTCGTCGAAAACATTTCGTCGTATTTGGAAATTAGTTGAAAAATGACGTAGTGTGATACACCTTCGTCGTCGGAAAATTTATTTACTTCCGATATTAGGCCAGCCGGAATCATACAAATTTGGAAATTGGACTTTTTTTAGAAAAAAGTTGAATAACGTTAAATAAACAATGATGAAAAATAACCATCAATAATATTTTTGATACCGTTTTGCTGATATGGTAATTTGGAAAATTGAGGACGTTTGTAATTAAGCGTGTGTGTGTTTTAATTTAAAGCATTGCTATAATACAAATATCTATTTCTTGATATTATTATTTAAAAAACTTTATTAGATTTTTTGCACCACAATCTATACTAATATTATAAAGCTGAAGAGTAAGTTTGTTTGTTTGTTTGAACGCGCTAATCTCTGGAACTACTGGTCCGATTTGAAAAATTCTTTCAGTGTTAGATAGCCCATTTATCGAGAAAGGCTATAGGCTATATATTATTCCTGTATCCTACAGGAACGGGAACCACGCGGATGAAACCGCGCGGCGTCAGCTAGTAATTTATAAAGAACGAGCATGTATATTTCCAAAATTTAACCTCCCACCCCTAATATTCTTAGATATACACATAAATCATATTATTATGATGTTTTAGATAGTAGATACTGGCGCTGCAGTTGGTAGTAGATAGGTATAGTATTCTCAACAGATAGCTCCCATGTTTGGCTCCACGAGTCACTTTAGGATTTAATATTTTCTAAATTGGTTTAGGCCTGGTCTAATGATAGCTCAGACTATTATCGCACCCAAATTCACGAACAAAATGAGCTTAGATTAGCTCTTTAACCGACCAACACGATTACAACTATGAAACATCGATTCTATAGAGACCGTTTTTATAAACGTATTAGATCGTTGATCATATATTTTGAAACAAAAGTAACGCCTAGCGAGGCAGATCCTTATGTAGTTAGTCTGAGAGTGGAAGGCATCATCTTCACATTATAAATTCATATATAAATCACACTATATATCTTTACATCTGTAGTTTAATTGGTACTTAATTATTATTTTTAAACATATTTGCTGCTTCTAATTGAATTTAATTCACTTGAATTTGTTCTCATTTTTATTTTCTTATGTTAGCTGTGGCGTCACACGGGTCTCAGCTGAAAATCAGCGCCGTGTGTTATGCTTGTATATAGTACACGGCATATGCTGAGCTGTACACCCTTTCTTTTTTAAGGGTTACAGACAGACATGCTGTTTTTAGTTAAGGATACTGTTTGTAACTTTTAAATTTGAATAAATTTATTTTCTTTCTTTCTTTCTTTTCTTTATCTGTGACTGTGTGCTACTACCCTACAGTAAAACATCTAACAAGCTCTCGTTCTATGAGTAATAATTAATTAATGTTCCACTGTTCCACATGACGATAATCTGGTTAAAGCTGAAAAGGAAAAAGTAACAAAATACTTGGACCTTGCTCACGAGATTATGACGATTATGATGATATGATTATGATGATTATGATTATGCCATGTGGAATGATGAGTCAACTATTATTTTTCCGATAATTCTTTCAGTCAATGGTCTTATAGCGAAGACCTTAAACCAACACCTTAAAAAGCTTTCGCTTAACTGTTGGAACAAGAGTCGGATACAGAAGGATACAGTGATTCTTGAGACGGCGCGGTTTTGTGAGGAGGTTCCTCACTCTGAAGCCCTGACCACCGGTTCCTTGGGCACTCAAGCACCTAAGTATAAAGTAAGTAAGGTTTTATAAATGTTTACACAATAATAATGTTCACGAAAGTTTCGTTTAAGTAAGTTACGAGTACTTTACAACGCTATAAGCGTATCATTTTTGCGAAAAACAAATACAAGGTTCTTATAAAATGAGCAAAGGGATTTAGCCCATATCATATTTTCTTTATAACATTTATAATATAAAAAAAAATTTTTAGAATGTCTTATCATATTATCCATGTCAGTATTTATTTTTTACCATAATCTTTGTGCCTAATTTCTATGTAACATTGTCTAGATATTACACAAGCACCTAAAAACGAAGATAAATAAGATAACATAATATGACATTAACATATAACAATAACAAATTTCTTTTTCTTACAAAATTAAATATCACATGTCTCAAACGGTGAAGGAAAACATCGTGAGGAAACCTGCATACCTCAGAATTTTCATAATTCTCTGCGCGTGTGATGTCTGCCAATCCGCATTGGCCCAGCATGGTGGACTATTGGCCTAGCCCCTCTCATTCTAAGATGAGACTCGAGCTCAGCAGTTAGCCGTATATAGGTTGATAATGATGACGATGAATAACAAATACTTCAAGGAGTAGGTATATAACTGTGTACCAATATTATTAAAGTTAATAATATCTGTAATTTTGTAACTAATAGCTAAACCCCTTTTTTAACGTAGGGAAATCCTCATGGATACCTTCTCGCCACGGGGAGGCAAGAGTGTTATGTCGGACTTCAACCGACCAAAACCTGACAGTGTACTGACTCGTCACCTGTTGACTGCTGATCTTATAAAGCTGCTGGTATTTTGGTTGAGTAAAATCGTCTATTAGGTATTAATATTGTCAGTTAAATGTCCAGGGCCCTCTGAGAACGGGGGCCTGAGCATGGGCCCCGTGACCGTGAGCCCTTATGGTAAAGACGGTATTGCCCCTGAGCCAATTTTAATAAATTTTTGTATGGACATAAATGAAACCTTGGAGAAATAGACTTGTTTCCTTTTTTCTCGTAGACGCTGTAATTTTGTAAGCCAAAATATTTATTTATTTAATAAAATATTAAAAGTGGGAGAAAAATAAAAAAATAAAAGGAAATAGCGCTAGGTTACTTGGTTTCTGGGGACACTACAAGTAAACACGGTTTTGGAGTGAAACAAACACAGAGACTTTACTTTTTTGGCTGGTGGGAGGCTTCGGCCGTGGTTAGTTACCACCATAACGGCAAAGACGTACCGCCATGCGATTTAGCCTTCCGGTACGATGTCGTGTAGAAACCGAAAGGAGTGTGGATTTTCATCCTCCTGCTAACAAGTTAGCCCGCTTCCATCCCAGACTACATCATCACTTAGCATCCGGTGAGATTGTAGTCGAGGTCTAACTTGTAAAGAATAAAAAAAAATTCTTAACTACAAATACAATTTACTATAACTCTTCGATTTTAATCATTTAGAATAAACATTAATTACATTTTATTTGTTTCATGTTGCTGTGGGGTTGGTCGGTCACAAAATTACGATTTATGATCGAGTATGATGATGATAAATTATAAAAACGACAAATTCATGACACGAGTGGATTTTAATTATATCAGCGCGGAGCTGCAAGGGCCTGACTTCATCAATTCAAAAATGAAAGCACATTTAAATGCAGCGCCAGATGTTCCGGATTATTCCGCCCGCACGCGCGCCTCATCCCGGAATTTGTAATATCTTGTGTAATTATTATACTTTACTTTTATGTAGTGTTTTCGTGTATCTCTCTCTATGTTAAACTAGCAGACGCCGATGGAATTTCAAATCCCGCAGGAACCATCGATTTTACCGGGATGAAAAGTAGCCTATGTGTTAATCCAGAGTAAAATCTATTTCCATTCTAAATCGCAGTTAACATCGCTTCAGTAGTAGCGGCGTTTTAAGAGTAACAAACATAAAAAAAAAAACATCTATACAAACTTTCGCGTTTATAATATTAGTAGGATTCTGGTAGCTAACTGAGTTACCAGGAAATTTTCTAAACCTCGCAACGAGATAACGTTCCACATTGTGGCTGTTAAGTTGTAAAAATGTTCTACGGAACCCTGACTATAATCTAATAAGCAAAGTCAAGTATAATTTTAACAGCTTATACTATCTACACAAAAAGCACCGTCGTCTATGAATCTCTGTCTACGAATAGAGTAACAACTGCAAAACAAAATGGCGGAACAACCCCGGCGGGACTGTTACTTATAAAATTGAAGCCCGGAGGCGTTGTTTTGTCTCAGCGTAATTTATAAACTCGCCGAGTCAGTGTTTCATAGAACACAATGACACAGTTTTCAAATTCTATACTAGCTGACGCCCCGTGGTTTCACACGCGTAGTTCCCGTTCGCGTGAGAACATGAGGATAAAATATAGCTTATGTGACTAACAAATAACGTAGATTTTTAGTGGTAAGAGAATTTTCATAATCGGTTCAGATAACAACTACAAACTTTACCACTTTATAATATTAGTATAGAAGTTTAATAGAAGTATAGACCAAAATCGTTCATATTGTCTCTAGAAAAACATATTTCTTCAGCATCTGTAATCTCAGGAACTGCTGGTCCGATTTATCGATTTATCGAGGAAGGCTATAGGCTATGTAATGTATATATAAGACGATAGTATTATATTAGACAAATGAAGCTATGTATTGCTCTGAAAACAGAATTATTTATTACTTAGTATTATTACAATGATTAGACTAATACGCAATATTTATGAACACATTAACTCACCTGAAAACAGAAAAATGACGTTAAATGTTCCTTATTTTGTCTTGGTGTAATCAAATAGTTTCGAAATAAAAAGAAATAACCTCTAGCGAACAAAAAACTTCACGCTTTTTTCCCTCTTAAAAGTGACAGATGACATTTGAAAAATATAATATAGTGTCATCTGTCAACGTCACTGATCACAGACAGTCGATAGACACACCAAATTTAAATAGGGTATACCTACATACATGGTATACCCTTACATATATTATATATATTATCCCCGTATTCCCACGGGAACGGGAACCACGCGGGTTAAACCACGCGGCGTCAGCTAGTATAAACTATTTGTGATAACTCCCGCTCAAACTGTGCACAGAAAACCGAACCGACTGTAGCGTTTGAACAAACACAAAGTGATTAGTCGCTAAAGTTGTAGCTGCCAGCTGTAATAATGATCGCTAAGCGCTTCTAATCGACCGCGAAACATCGGTTATTGCTTGTTTAACTCATTATGAATTACACTGAACTAAAACTTTGTAATGCAGGGGTGGCAAATCGATGGCATTTGTTACAAATTGTTTTTGTATTATCAGTGGATTAACCAAAATGCTGGGCCGTTTTGTTCAATCAAGTATCATCGAGTATTAGAAAAAAGTTCACCATATTTGTGCCACTGCTACGTAGTCATCTTTAACTACCCATATTCGGCATATTGTAGAGCACGAGATTCCTCCCAGAATGAGAGTGGTTAGGCTACAGTTCGTACAGAGCCGTGATAGCCCAGTGGATAACGTCATGACCTCTGCTTCCGATTCCGGAGGGTGTGGGCTCGAATACGGCCCGGTGCATGCACCTCCAACTTTACAGTTGTGTGCATTTTAAGAAATTAAATATCACGTGTCTCAATCGGTGAAGGAAAACATCGTGAGGAAACCTGCATACCAGAGAATTATCTTAATTATCTGCGTGTGTGAAGTCTGCCAATCCGCATTGGGCCAGCGTGGTGAACTATTGGACTCTCATTCTGAGAGGAGACTCGAGCTCAGCAGTGAGCCGAATATGGGTTGATGACAACGACGAGGCTACAGTCCACACAGATCGAGAATCAAGAATTGGCAAACTTCAAACAGGCAGATAATTAATATCTCAACGCAGGCATCGTCATGACGTTTTTTCCTTCCAGGGCAACACGATCACAATCACAAGCTACACAGCGTCTTCGCCGGCGCAGATGAGGTCCCCGATATCTAACGTAACCCGGACGTGGGTTTTCTAACTCACAATCTTGGGGGCGTCCGGACTGATTAACGGTAACCCCCTCCCGAATGGCCCTCTAAGCCGAGGTACAAGTCTCATAGGAGACGCCCTTAGAGAGTCGTTCCGTCCTCTATCTTTATTTCAGCCTTCGGGTCTCATCAGGCGATGCTTCTGCGCTCGCCCAAACATCGGAGCCATCGGTACTTACTCAGTACGAAAAAAAAATGTTTTTTCTTTCGCCGTTTAAGACACGTGATTTTTAATTTGAAAAGTTGAAACTTCAGAATCGAAGGCAGAGGTAATTTTCACTGGGCTATCACGGCTATTACTTTTACGTAGTATGGTAGTAAATGTGGTCGTAGCGAAGACAAGAGAAACCACGGCGACCACGAAAGAGATTAACCTGAATATGTTATAGTCAAAAGTGCCAACTAACTTTTTGGTCTCGTTAACAGTTTGAATAATTAGTTTGAACTCGCTAACGAAGGTAATAGTGGAAAGTGGCAACCAGTTACTAAGACTTTGTAAAGTGTAACCAAAGTTTTGCGCTTTCAATCTTTTCAAAACACTAACTTTTGGTCTTATTCGACCAGCGAAGCAAAGTTTACTTGTTTGAATCTTACTTACACTAGGTATTGAGGAGAAAAGTAAATAAGGTTTAAAAATAAAACCATTTTCATGCATTTTAAGTTATTATCATCATCATTCTTTTTACTTTACAAGTTAGCCCTTGACTACAGAGTCACCTGATGGTAAGTGATGATGCAATCTAATATGGAAGCGGGCTAACTTGTTAGGAGGAGGATGATAATCCACACCCCTTTCGGTTTCTACACGACATTGTACCGGAACGCTAATTCGCTTGGCGGTACGTTACGGTGCGTACTGAAGCGATTTGGCTGAAATTTGGGATTGAAATAGATTTTACTCTGGATTAACACGCTACCTTTCATCCCGGAAAAATCTATGGTTCCCGCGGGATTTCTGAAAAACTGAATTCCACGCGGACGAAGTCGCGGTCGTCCGCTAGTATTACGATATAACACCGTGTGCTAGCTTCTGATCACTTTGAAGGAGGTGCGAAGCTAGTGGCGTAAAGTACCACGGAAAAGAACTGTCTGAAAATCCTACAACTTTATGATTTAAACGGCATAAGTTGCATCACTGTGTTGGCACCGCCTTCAAAGTGATCAGAAGGAAGCACACAAAAATAGTAGTTAGTAGTAGTTAACAATTAGTTTGACGTTCGGTATAACATTGTGACGTCACAAAATGGACGTTTGGAAAATTTAAAAAATACATGATTTTTAAATTAAGTAAAGGAAATTCTTAACTTTTATTAATTTAATCTATACTAATATTATTAATTATAGTTTGTTTGATTTAACGCGCTAATCTCAGGAACTACTGGTCTGATTTGAAAAATTCTTTTAGTGTTAGATAGCCCATTTATCGAGGAAGGCTATAGGCTATATATTATCCCTGTATTCCTACGGGAACGGGAACTACGTGGGTGGGTTCGGACCCTTACGCCATATACTATGTGAAACGAATATTGTTTATAATAAATTTTATATGAGTCAGCTACCCAATTACAAATAAATAATATTAGGTACCTAACAGACTGACAGAATGATTAATTGTATATACTTAATGCTGTACCAAGCTTATTTAGCATAGATTGACGGGCTCCATTCACTTAAAATATTAGGTTTCAAAAATGTTTAATTCCCAACCAATCAGACAAAGTGTCGCCGACCCCGCGTCTTATGTCAAAAAAATAATTCCCCAATTCTATTTGAATTAATTATTCCTTGCGTAAATATTCGGAAAGAAATTTCCGTAACGGTTCCGAACGAGTCTAAAATAAACAGAAAGTATTTTCAAGGCTCACCCGTACACCTGAAAATATAAATTTGTACGGAAAACCACTTAAGGATAACATCCTGATACGGGAAAATTTACTTTATTTACATTCGATATAAGGTATATTATAAGTTCTGTTGTTAGCGAGTTTTATACGCATGCGTGTAAACTTGTTGGGACGCGTGTGTTGTGTGAGATTCAGTAGTCGGGTTCAAACCGACTGTTGACAACGCTCCGGGATTGTCGGGATCCCGGAAAAGCGCGCGATCCGATCCCGATTTTTTTCGGAAGAAAATTATTTATTTAGTCCAGTTTATTCGTGCTGCTTAGTGAGTGTGTGGATTGTGTGGAATGTTTGTGTGTGTGTGAGATGGTAAGTATTGTTTTAGTTATTTTTCTAGATATTTTTAAGATTTTTTATTTATTATAATGAATTAAAATCACATGAAAATATGTAACTACTATAAGTACATTTTAATAACTACATTTTAGTTAAATTATTACGTTAATAAAAATAAAATATATTGTTTTTCATAATTAAATAAACTTTAAAATTAACTATTACTAACAAAAATCATAGCATACTTACTTATATTTTTAAAATTATAAATAAGTACTTGATTTCAATAACTTTACTAAGTATTTGAATTTAGTACAAATACACAATATAGTTATTATAATGTCAACAAATTATTTTAACTTCTTATTTCTATAAAAATCATTTTTTTTCTAAATATAATTAAAAGTATATAAAATAAACCAATTATTGTAAAAGAAAGCAGGTCCTTCCTTGATATAGTTCCTTGTAGGTAAATCGTATTATTTTGAAACTTTTAATCCGTAAATACTTGTCTACTTACTTTTTAACATTACATTTAAATTTTACTTGCCCTTACAGTTTATATTAATATCACATCAACCCCTTAATATCAATCAATATAATCGAAAATTATTTAACAAGGTTTTATTTTTTATGTAGTTTTTTTTTTTAAATTTCATGTTACTAGATTCCCTGGATTCCTCAGGCGTTGTCCAGCCTGGATCTTTAACTGGATAGTACATGCCTAATCGGGTTTTCGGTATCATTGGCAAAACGACTATCTACGAGCACCTTCTTTATTTTTCTTGAATATTTCGTATATTTTAATATTTTTATATCCTGAATTTCGGACCAAAGACAAATCTAATATGTAAATAAAAAGTCTTAGAAAATTAGTAAAGACGTTGTTGAGTTGTAAATAGACTACTATAATACTAATCTAACCTGAATTTGACACAATATTTTTAAACAGGATGTCCCAAGTTAACGGATCAAATTCATGTATACCCATTTATATAAAAGTAATTTGGCCAGTTTCCGTTTCACTACTTAGAGTTTGATTCACTATTTATAGGACATCCTATATATCAGATGTTATATATACTAATTTAATTAAAACCATTTAATTAAAAAAAGTCCTGTGAGCTACATTTTTATGTAGCTTATAGGACTCTATATAATTATAGAGAACAGATTTGAAAGAAAGAAAAAAAGAAAGAAAATTATTTTATTTGGACACACACGCACACACACACACGCATAATACATAGAAGACAAGTAATTTTTTTAAAAATATAGAAAACTAACAATTTATAAATATTAAATAAATCCAAAAAAAAAATGTTTTTATATTTCTTTGACTATTGGAAAGCTACATTATACATACAGAGGTATATACCTATTCCAGCATGGGGTGGACGCTAGTGTTCTTATTATAAAAATATTATATATCTAATATAACTTTTATAGATAGTCTGGGATACTAGTAGTTATTAGATAAATACATAATACCTACTAACTATACCTACCCAACTTACTAGGTAACCCAAACTTAGATTGAGGAAGTGGTTCCAAGATTTCACCCAGTGAAATCAGCTAATGTAAAAAAACTACTGCCAAGGATTACTGGCAGATATCTGTTATATGTATAGATATCATGTACATTGTTTTTCTTTTCTATGTATCATTAATGTTGTTACTTAATAGAAAATAAAAATTAAAAACCCAGTTCTAAAGAGATTTCGTCCAATATTCAGCAAGATGTAGCCTCCCCTTTAAATTCAATCTATTAGGTAATGGGCGCCGGCTATCTCCGATAATGATTTATTGCGCGCACCCTGTATAAGCTTCACTTAGTTTGCAGCTCATATTCCGTTAATAGAAACGGACGGACAATTTTATTACTATTAAATATAACATATTTTACGGTGTTGGATAAATGAGCAAGACTATAGATGTCACTAAAACTGCGGGACATTTCTAGTTAAAAAATAAAATAAGAAGAAAAATAGAACGAAAATACACTTATTAGCGGGCGAAACCGCGGGCGTGTTGCTAATTCTACTAATATTATAAGCGCGAAAGCTTGTATGAATGTTTGTTTATTTGGATGTTTGTTACTCTTTAAAGCTGCTACTACTGAAGCGATTTGGTTGAAATTTGAAATGGGAATAGATTTTACTCTGGATTAACACTTAAGGTACTTTTAATTTCGGAAAAATTCATGATTCCCGCAGGATTTGTGAAAAACTGAAATCCACGGAGACGAAGTCGCGGGCATCCGCAAGTGTCATAAATATGTCTGCTAGTTAAAAATTTACTTACTACTAAATTGGAATTACATCTACATTCTCATCGATTCGACTAACATTTCGATTAATTATACAAACCTGCACGGTTATGGAAACTATAATTATAATTGTGTTTCCAATTCTCAATAATCTAATACCTTTAAACGAGCAATTCTTGTTTATCCAACGATTTTCATAAAAGGGGAATACCCACAGGCCCATACAACGTCGGCCCAGGGAACCCAGGTATACCCCCGTATAAAACTATATGGAGATGATAATATAATGCATAAATAAGGATCTGGTTAAATAATTGGCTTAATAAAAGTATGTTTCTTGAAGAAAAATACTTTTTTTATCTCTCTTCTAGGGCATAATGTAATGTACCAAAGCGGCGAAGTTATATTAGAAGCTGTATTATTTTTTTTTTATTATTTATATCTGTTACCAACAACCTTAACAAACAACAAAACGGACAAACAAACTAATCATAAGTCTTCAAAAAATATCGTATAACTCAGGCTATATTATGGTCAACAATCTTAGCTTCTCCCCGTCGTGAACAAATTATTAAAGATGATTAAAAATGTCGTAAAACGTTGTAACAAATGTTTTTTTGATAAAGTAATGATTTAATTAAGTATTAAAGGTTAAGTTAGGCCTGGGCCGGGGATGGGAATATAGCTATTTTTAGAAAACATCGATTAACCAAAAAAAAAAAAACCAAGCAAACTTTGGTCATCATTAATATAGTTCATGAACAAATGAACAAAACTTATTTTACTTTAATTAATGAAGACGACAGTTATGGTGACAAGAAATAAAACAATTTGCTGGGTTTTAGGGAGGCGTGCGAAACCCCAATAGCTTTAATTTATTTAGATTTTACTCAATCATCTATTAAATTGCTACATTCGTCGTCGTCGTTATCAAGCCACATTCGGCTCACTGCTGAGTCCGAGTCTAACCTCATAATGAGAAGGGTTCGGCCAATAGTCCACCACGCTGGCCTAATGCGGATTGGCAGACTTCACACACGCAGAGAATTAAGAAAATTCTCTGGTATGCAGGTTTCCTCACGATGTTTTCCTTTACTGATTAAGACACGCGAATTTTTTTTTAAATTTTATTAAAATGCACAAAACTGAAAAGTTGAAAGTGCACCGGATTCGGACCCACACCCTCCGGAATCGGAGGCAGAGGTTTATCCACTGGGCTATCACGGCTCTTAAATGACTACATAAAGTATTCAAAAATACATTTAAGTTTAAACAGAATTAAAAAAAGATTCAGCTCGAACACCATTTCTTTTTAAGTTCAGACAGATTCTAAGTATCTGAGTCTGTGAATATCTGATCGGTATAACGTGACCTCATATTCAAATTGCGGCCCGGCCGTGCTTCGGAAATACGTCGAGACGTCGATACTGTTATCAATGCCAACAGCATGAATATAACAGTATAGACTCTTCAGTAGGTTCTTATTTCCCTGTGAAAAAGTACAATCTGTCTTAATAACCGACCAAGTACGAGTCCTCGTGCAAGAGGGTAATATACGGACAGACGGAGGGACAGATGACGGATGGAGGGATGGACAAACGGACGTACAGACAGACGGACGGACGGACAAACAACAGAGTCTTAGTTGGTCAAATAGGTTCCCGTTTTACCCCTTAGGTCATCGTCATCAGAAACAACATATTCGTCGTCGTCGTTATCAACCCATATTCGGCTCACTGTTGAACACGAGTCTCTTCTCAGAATGAAAGGTGTTAGGCTAATAGTCCACTACGTTGGCCCAATGCGTAGACTACACATACTTTGCTGGTGGGAGGCTTCGACCGTGGCTAGTTACCACCCTACCGACAAAGACGTACCGCCAAGCGATTTAGCGTTCCGGTACAATGTCGTGTAGAAACCGAGAGGTGTGTAGATTTTCATCCTCCTTCTAACAAGTTAGTCCGCTTTCATCTTAGATTGCATCATCACTTACCATCAGGTAGTCAAGGGCTAATTTGTAAAGAATAACGGACGGATGGACATATGGACGAACGGACAGACAGACAGATGGACAAACAGACGAACGAACGAACAACGGAGTCTTAGTTAGTCAAATAGGCTCCCGCTATACCCTTGCGTCATCATCATCATAAACAATCAATACTCGGCTCTCTTCTCAGAATGAAAGGGGTTAGGCTAATAGTCCACCACGCAGGATTGGTTGACGAAGGTAATTAAATTGTCAGGTATGCAGGTTTCCTCGCAATGTTTTTCCTTCACCATTTAAAGCACATGATGTATTTCTTAAATTCACATAACTGAAAAGTTTCAAACTTTCGCCCTCCGAATCGAAAACAGAGGTCATATCCATTGAGCCATCACGGCTGTATGAGAGAGGACATAGGCCTCTTGAAAAGACTTCTTAAAATCACAATTTTGAGCCGCTTCCTTCGCTTTCAGTGATTCCCAGCATAATGTCACCTACACGATTAAACTACAGGGGTCAGTATCTGATTTTACAATTCAAACGTTGTTAATAACTATATTGAAGTTATATTTCGCCAGTCAACATTCAAAAATTCAAAAAATTCAATCCTATTCAGCGAGTTTTCCCGTGTTGATTAATAATTCAATTAAGTATTGTTACACTTTTACAAACACGTAACGAAAAAAACATTTTTTTTCTGTAAACATGCATTTTAATTGCCCTTCGCCGCTGTATACCGGAATACTTCGTCGAATGTAAATATAAGCAGCTTACCGTAACGGAAGGGAATGGACACTCATTCCGTTCATACATATTTCATTCACTCGTAAATTATTAATATTAATGTTCTGTTGAATTAGAATAATTCAAAAACAAGCGTCATCCTGCGTCTTCTGCTGACCGTATTTTTATGATAAGCCTATGTTATTTTTGGATCACAAAAGAACGAAAGACTTAGAAATGACGTTTATATTAACGTATGAGGAACGTATACGTATAAACAAGCATACATACAGAGCCGAAACAGTCATTAAATGATGAATAATCCGAATTTAATGAGTAAGTTGTCAATCGTTTCGTTAATTTGGTCCGTTACATAGACTATATCATTTAAACTGTCTAACAATGGGAGAACTCAAGTTTAACTTTCTCTTACATGTTAATATTTTTGTCGTTGTCGTTTTTAAAAGGATTACGGTACCGGTAACGGTATCGGATTGTCGGTTACGTTACGAGGTAGCGTCATATATTGTAATGAGAGTGTGACGTATATATTTAGCAACTTTGAAGATCTCTTCTTCTTCTTTAAAAGAATATTGGCCATATGTTTTTAAATATAACCAAAAAAAAATCTTACATATCTAACAGATCCCCGCGACGCTCAAGCAAATAGAAAAGCATCACGGGTTCCAATAGCATTAATTTATTCTTTAACTGGGTTTGCGTTTCTTTTAGTATAGAATGAAGGCCCATAAAAATATTAAATACTTTTTTAAATATACCCGACTACAAGCTAAATAAAGTATTCAATCAGTTATCACAAATACAAAACTAGTAAGGAGGATAAGAATTACTAGATCCTGCTCACTGTGTATTTTATTATTTGAGCAGCTAGACACGGCTCCTCTATTATGCTGGGTTTAGTCTGAATGAACGATTTCAACTGAAAACGTTGTTACGCTCGCTTTTATGTTCAACAGCACGACAGGGAGTCGCTATTGAACGCTGTTTGTACTCGTATGTGAAGATACCCTCCAAAGAATTGAATGTTTGTACAAAAATAAACACTAGCTATTCCGAACTAGCATTTAGATATCAACATCGTCCATTTCTTTTTACTGGCCATTGCAGGTCACATGCATTCGCTTTGCTACAGTTTTTGTGGTTCCGTAGCTCAAAGGGAATATACGGAACCTATATATTATCCCTTTGTTATCCGCCTGCTTGTTAGTCACGAGCAACCAATTTTGTTAAGATATCATAAACGGGTAGAGATCGTATCCAGTTGACTACTAAACTACCGTCGGATGAAAATCTGGTACTGGCACTTTGGTAGTACTGTGGTTCTCAACAGAGAGGTCATGGATTCGATTACCAGATCGGGTCAATGTAGGATTTTATATTTTATAAATTGGTTCAGGTATGGTCTGGACTCTTTCTTGTGCTTCAGAGTTAACTTATCATCATTATCAACCCATATTCGACTCACTGCTAAGCTCGATTCTCCTCTCAGATTGAGAGGGGTTAGGTCAAATAATAGACTACGCAGGTCCAATGCGGATTGGTTAACTTATTACAGGTTAACTTATCACTGAATAAAAAAATAAACTAAATAAAACAACAAGTCATTTTTAACACCACTACGGAGTCCTCTCACTAATAGATAAGGGGCAGTTTATAACCCACCACCTCTGATTCAGTTTCGTGGGTTTAAGGTTATTATTTTTGACTTCATCACGACCTTCAGAAGGATGGGGAACCGATTTCGAAGACATAACAATCTCTCCAAGCATGAGGATGCTACACCCAATTCCCAACACTGGGCTGCTATTGACAATTTCGTGGAATCTTGGTAATATTCCATTGTGAACCTAGTACCTTGATTAACGGTCAACATCCGAACAAACAAAACAATAGTGCTTAAACGATATTTTTAACCGACTTCCAAAAAGTAGGAGGTTCTACGTTCGGCTGTATGTATTTTTTTTTTATAACTCGATTGTGAGTTTCGAATCCTTCTCCATCTATCTCAATCTCAAGTATAGTTTTAGACAGAGATATTTAGAGATAAATTTGAATTTTACACTGTCGAGTTATGAAAGCATCATTATAGAATAGAACCTCGTCATATTTAGGAATAACTTAATCGTTACAATGAATATATTTTGTAACTATCCACGAAAACCCGCGCTGGTTTTATCCAAATTCGCTAAGACGAGAAAGATGAAATTAATAATGTATCTAGATCAGTGTTAGGATGTAAGCTAAGATAGGATTTTTGAAATTTTCAACATCAGGAAATGGGTGGGAAACTTCATATAAAATTTTGTTATTTATAGGTGAATAACATGAAAATCACAGCAATTTGATCATACATAAAAAATAATTTAGGTTTTCTAGACCCTTAGCTTTCATCATCATCATCATCATATCAGCCGATGGACGTCCACTGCAGGACATAGGCCTTTTGTAAGGACTTCCAAACATCACGATACTGAGCCACCTGCATCCAGCGAATCCCTGCGACGACTCGCTTGATGTCGTCAGTCCACCTGGTGGGGGGTCGGTCAACACTGTGCTTACTAGTGCGGGGTCGCCATTCCAGCACTTTGAGAACCCAACGTCCATCGGCTCTTCGAACTATGTGCCCCGCCCATTGCCACTTCAGCTTCGCAATTCGTTGAGCTATGTCGGTGACTTTGGTTCTTCTGCGGATCTCCTCATTTCTGAGGAGATCCCTTAGCTTTATGTCGATATTTTTATGGAAATCGATACCCTCTCCATACACTAAACAACTTTCTTCAAAGGTACTTTACATACTGCACATAATAATAATAATAACTAGACAGTATCTACTAATGACTAACAACATTAGTTTATTATGATTAAGAATATTCTCTATTGACTTTGTAAAATAATTTTCTCTTAAAACAACGATGTATGAAAGCGCAGAGTTGGTCGACCCTCCACTAGGTGGATCGCGGACATAAGCGGATTGCAGGGAGCCGCTGGATGCTGGCGGCGGAAGTCCATGCAAGAGGCCTATGTCCAGCAGTGGATGTCCATCGGCTGATAATGATGATGATGATGACTACAAATTTTTCGAGTAAAAAATAACTTTATAATGGCTCCTCCTACTGCTTATGAGAGAATTACTAGAAGATACATTTAGAATTTATTCGTAGACCCACTTCTCTACTACTGGCAATTGAGCCTTTAAACTCATTGACTCTATGAAGATCACTATCACAAATGTTAATATGATAATAACTGGAAAACCACTAACTAAATAAATAAAATGCACTGTACAGAATAACGCTGCGGGACTCAAACCCAAGTCCTCGTGATTTGAAGTCATAGGTCAACCATTCAATAGCCAGATAAGTTAGATAAAGTGTTGTACAAGCTAAAGTTGAACTGAATACTATTATCTATTCTTTAGTTTGGCGGCCTTTGTAATGTATGCACGTTGGATTTACAAGAGGTCCTGGGTTTACGGAGGTCCTGGGTTCGGTCCCCAGCTGGTCCGATCGAGGTTTTCTTTAATGGTCCAGGTCTGGCTGGAATGGCGCTTCGCCTAAGGCTAGTACCACTCTACCGACAAAGACGTACCGTCAAGCGTCTTAGCGTTCTGGTACGAGATCGTGTAGAAACAGAAAGGGGATTTTCATCCTACTCTTAACAAGTTAGCCCGCTTCCATATTAGATTGCATCATCACTTACCATCAAGTGAGATTGTATTCAAGAATTAACTTGTCATCATCATGTCAGCCGATGGACGTCCACTGCAAGACATAGGCCTCTTGTAGTGACTTCCAAACATCACGATACTGGGCCGCCTGAATCCAGCTAATCCCTGCGACTCGCTCGGTGTAGTCAGTCTACCTGGTGGGGTGTCGACCAACACTGCGCTTTCTAGTGCGGTGTAGCCATTCCAGCACCTTGGGACCCAACCGAAACTTAACATGTAATGAACAAAAAAAAAGTTAAGGTATCTATGCTATCATTACAACAAAATATATAAATATGGTGAATTTTCCAGAGCCGAGAAAAATTACATAAGCAAGGCCAATGGCAAATGTTAGTGACAAATAAGATTACATTATCCGAGGCCATTATGACAAAGTAACTTTTATTTTGTCACGTAGTATTTCATGTTTGTCGTTCTCTAGAGGCGCACGTAACAACGAATTGAGTATTACAAGCAAGACGCTACGTATTATGGACCGAAAGCTTGACTAAGCCAGACCTACTTCATTTTAAAGAAAAAATTGTCATCTGCTACCATAGGCAAGTATAGAGAATAGGGTAGTTGATTCATATTAAATTTAATATAAACAATATTATTTTCGTATAGTACATGAAATAAAACATTATACGGATATTAATTAATAAAATTTTTAAAACTTAATTTTAAAAATCATGTATTTTTATAAATTTTTTTAACGTCAAAAACGTTGTAGCCTATTTTATGAAGTCACAATGTAACTTAATGTAGTAAACGTCAAACTAATTGTTAACTAATATTTTTTTCAAACGCTTCATTTGTAAAGAATTTTTTATAGTGACGTCATTAAACAGTTGAAATACACAGTTTGGACTATAAATGATTTGGAAGGTAGCAGGTTTCAAGGGTTCAGCATGCATGATTTCAAACACTAACATCATCATCATATCAGCTGCTGGATGTCCACTGCAGGACATTGGCCTTTTGTAGGGACTTCCAAAAATTAAGATACTTTGCCACCTGCATCCAGCGAATCCCTGCGACTCGCTTGATGTCGTCAGTTCACCTGGGCGGTCGACTGCGCTTACTATTGCGGGGACGCCATTCCAGCACTTTGAGACCCCAACGTCCATGGGCTCTTCGAATTATGTGCCCCGCCCATTTCCTCTTCAGCTTCGCAACTTGTTGAGTTATGTCGGTGACTTTGGTTCTTCTGCGGATCTCCTCAAATACTGTGCCGAGGAAATATACATTATACTTGAACGGTTGAGGGTTTGAATACTTGGAACCACTACCTACCATCGCAGTATCTCCATAATAATTGGCTACAATACTTACTTATAGTAATTCCTATCAGCCCTACAATGAGGTATGTGTGGCCATCACAGGCTCTCGTTTCACAAGAAGCTACGTATTATAACGGGAGATACGAATTTGTTGTTTATTTAACGAGCCATATTATCTCAGGATTCATATGTCTGGCTGTTTGTAACGGCGTAAGATGATATTTAGAATAAACGCGAATACGTGAGAATGTGATTAAAAGGTTTTAATTATGCTAGCGTTTGAAATAACGTAGATTTTGAAGAATAATATAAGGCTAAGGACCTACGCATACATTTTGTTCAGACGACTGAGTTCGGTTTTTTTCGGGAACAGTACTTTCTGGATTTCCCTTTGAAATCCGTGTTTTTGTTAAACTAAATGATCCCATAATTAATAATCTATACTAATATTATAAAGCTGAAGAGTTTGTTTGTTTGATTGAACACGCTACTCTCAGGAACTACTGGTCCGATTTGAAAAATTCTTTCACGCCTCGGCTACTGAACCTAATCACCTGGAATTTGAAGTAGAGATAGATTATACTCTGCATTAACACATAGAATACTTTTCATTCCGGAAAAATCCATGGTTCCCGCGGGATTTGTATAAAACTGAATTCCACGCGGACGAAGTCACGGTCGTCCGCTAGTTTTAAATATTGCTTCAAATTTTGTTTAATTTATAAGTTAAAACTGTATAAAGAAAAACTTTTGTTTTGGAGACTAGTGACAAAATTCAGACAGACTGACAAAAATATAATCATCGTCTTTTAATTTTAATTCATTATTTTCAATGTACAAAAACTCAATTTTATAATTGCATCAATTTATTGAGTTCCAAATAATTCCAATTACTCATTCAGATATCTGCACAACAACGATATTCGTAAACAACATTAATCTAATTTAAAATCCGACTCGTTGTTGCTAATGGCGCTAAAACAACAGTATTGTTTATCAAACTAATTCTATTACGATGGTAGTAAAAGAGAAGTTTTGTAATTTTAACTATTTATGTTTGTATGGCTGACAAAATCTAACTTGTTTTCGAATTTACTTATCACCATAATGACATAACAACACCAGGGGCTTTAGCCATATGGCACGTCGATTCTCTTTCTACAAACGCTAACGCTTCGATAACTAACAAAATGTATGGGAATGACAGATCCGATCGACAACTTGATCACGTGACCTGTCGACAGTAAATGTCATTCCCATATATTTTGAAATTTTCGAAACGTTAGCGTTTGTAGAAAGTGAATCGATGGCTAAGGCTCCTGAATTTTCAAAAGTAAATATAAAGCCAAAGTTAATTTATTTCAAGTAAGCTTACTGCTTGAAATAAATGAAATTTGACATTTGACTTTGAAGTTAGTTGTGTTTACCGTTGACCATGCAACGATTCATCAAGTTAATCTTTCGATTTAATAGTCAGTTCCAATAACGATGTAGTGAGATGATGCGAACGGTGTAGTATGTCCCAAATATAAATAAAATATGACACAACATTAACAACTAAAAGTCGTTAAAAAATCCGCGGCTGAAACCGCGGGGCATGTGTCACTTTTTACTACTTTCTTTCCCTCCATTATCATCATATCAGCGGCTAGACATCCTCATCCTTTGCAGAGCATACTCATTTTGTAGGGACTTCAAAACATCACGATCCTGAGCCGCCTGCATCCAGCAAATCCCTGCGACTCGGTTGATGTCGTCAGTGCACCTGGTGATAGGTCGGCCAACACTCCGCTTACTAGTACGGGGTCGCCATTCCAGCACCTTGGGACCCCAACGTTCATCGGCTCCTCGAACTATGTGCCCTACCCATTGCCACTACAGCTTCGCGACTTGTTGAGCTATGTCGGTGACTTTGGTTCTTCTGTGGATCTCCTCATTTCTGATTCAATTACGCAGAGATACTCGGGGCATTATTTTACTAATAATAATAATTTGTACACCACAAAAATAATAAAATAAGTAAAAGTACGAAATAATCAGAATATAAAGAGGGTTTTTTTAGTTTAATCGGTTTTTATCAGTCGCAGGCTGGTGGGAGGCTTCGACCTTGGCTAGTTGCCTATCGACAAAGACGTACCGCCAAGCAATTTGGCGTTCCGATACGATGTCGTGTAGAAGCCGAAATGGGGTGTGGATTTTCAACCTCCTCCTAATAAGTTAGCCCGCTTCTATCTTAGACTGCATCATCACTTACCATCAGGTAAGATTGTAGTCAAGCGCTAACTCGTAAAGAATAAAAAAAGCATAAAAAGAATACTGTAGGTATTCAGCATAGAAGTCTCCAACTTATGCGAAGTTACTCTAAGTTTTCGAATTTTTGAATTTCGAACTGTCATTACGAGTTTGCAATTCAAAGCGCGTCCGCAGCATATGGCGCTCAGAGCAGCAGAGAGACATACTCTATATCGAAGATTATGGGAGTTGTTTACTGAACTACTTCAAAATTATCTATATTTAAATCTCGATTCATTTATTTCAAGTAGGTTTAGTTTAAGCACTTTTAAAACATCAAGTTTGACTATTTGTAAAGAATCTATACGAGAAGAGTTGGTTAGAAAATTCATCATTAGCCTATTGACGGCCGCGTGGCGCAGTGGGTAGTGACCCTGCTTTCTGCATCCACGGCCGTGGGTTCGATTCCCACAACTGGAAAATATTTGTGTGATGAGCGTGGGTATTTTCCAGTGTCTGTGTGTATTTATACATTATATAAGTATTTATATGTAGTATATAAATTTATATGAATATTATAATATCAACTATCTTAGTACCCATAACACAAGCTACTCTGTATGCTTACTTTGGGGCTAGATAGTGATGTGTATTGTTCAAGTATATTTATTTATTTATATAGCCCTAGGCCAGGGCCCATTTATATAGATAAATAGATATGGAGCATAGACCCACCAGGCTACAAGGTTGGCGGGCAGGGATATTTTTTTACTGACGAACACTATTAGATGTCAGTGATAATCAATGCGACCAATTTTACGTGCTGTCCGGTGCGAGACACGGGGGTGTTACAAGATTTTTACTAGTAATTTTTTGGTACAAAGACAGTATTTCACAGATCAACCCAGAATACATATCCAGACAGAGGGAGAGTTTTTAATTTTAGAAAGGAAAGCATAGTATTCAGTTCGACTCAGAACTCGAATTCAAAAGCTCGTAATCCGAATCTCTATATGCTAACCGCTGGACCAACATAACAGTTACCTCAAAATACGAGAAATAATCGTATCTCGTCATCCACGAGGTAACTTTGAACTTTTGAATTTGTAATAGTCGTTACGAGTTCTAAATTCAAATTCGGTGTCAGGCACAAGATGCAATTACCGAATTATAATTTTGAATTTCGAACTGTCATTATGAGTTCTAAATTCAAAATCAAATTCAGTAAACAGTGTCGGGTGTCGTTCCGTAACACGCAATCGATTACGATTGTAATTCGAATGTAACATCGTTAAAATAATTGGATTGATGTTGGAAGTTCGGCAATTAGGTACAGTCGGCGACAGAAGTTGCTCAACTCGCGACAACGGTTGATGAAACTTTATATATTGTTATTTGTTATTATAACTGTTAGTTACTGTAGCGACTTTGCGTAGATTTGAAGGTTTAGTTATAACAAGATAAAGATTGATTGCTAACATATAGTTATAACCAGATTACAGATTAATATTTAAAAATAAACCTAATAGAACTGTTAACAACGAGTAGGCTATTATTATCCCCGTATTTCCAGGGGAACGGGACCGGAAATTTATTTAATTACTTCTAAAGTAATATAACTATATTATATCTTTTTATTATTATCATTAATACCAATGCCGTAATAACCCAGTGGATGTGACCCCTGCCCTCAATTCCGGAGGGTGTGGGATCGAATCCGGTCCAGGGCATGCACCTCCAACTTTTCAGTTGTGTGTATTTTAAGAAATTAGATATCACGTGTCTCAAATGGTGAAGGAAAAAATCGTGAGGAAACCTGCATACCAGAGAGTTTTCTTAATTCTCTGCCTGTGTGAAGTCTGCCAATCCGCATTAGGTCAGCGTGGTGGACTATTGGCCTAACCCTTCTCATTCTGAGAGGAGACTCGAGCTCAGCAGTGAGCCGAATATGGGTTGATAACGGTTATTATCGTCATTATCATCAGCTTAAGTATTATTAATAGTCCTTGTTTGGCATATACACACCATGCTGCTCTGATTCAAAATGGCGAGCTAAGAACATAAGAGCTTAGATTTATTATTTAATTACAAGTGTGTGCCATTGACTTCTTAACTCCAGACTGCTTTATTAATGATATTAAATAAACATTACAGCGTACCTAAGATCCGTGTCCCTAGTGGGAGTTTTCAATATTTTCATACTGTTACTATCGCGTTGACGTAAACGCGAATTTATATGTAATTGAAACAGTTGTGCAATAGTGCCACTAGATGGCGCTGTTTCAATTCCTTAGAAATTCGCGTTCGAAAAACGCGCGTCGCGCGTGGAAAAAACTGCCACAAGGCCCTCTTTTTTTTATTCTTTACAAGTTAGCCCTTGACTACAATCTCACCTGATGGTAAGTGATGATGCAGTCTAAGATGGAAGCGGGCTAACTTTTTAGGAGGAGGATAAAAATCCACACTCCTTTCGGTTTCTACACGGCATCGTACCGGAACGCTAAATCCCTTGGCGGTATGTCTTTGCCGGTAGGGTGGTAACTAGCCACAGCCGGAGCCTCCCACCAGCCAAAAAAAAAGCCCTCTGTAAAGTCAAACATACCTTTGGTCCAACAAGCCAATTGGTTCATATCTACATTCTTTATCATAAAGAATAACTCAGCACATGCATCATACTTTAATACGTAAATGTATGTTGTAGATCTTTTATATCTTTCCAACAAAGGCGAACTGGGCCAAAGAATAGAATAATATTTCGGTAAAGTTATCGTGGGAGCGTAACTAAAAGTTTTCGCTTTTAATGTACATAGTCGAAATTTCGTATCTGTATTTTGTAAACAGATAGCTATTGTACGATTTACGATTAGAAATGCGTACATAATACACGCGCTATAGACAGTATAATGTACGCAGTGTACGCATTTCTACACGCAAGTGAGACGCAATCTATTTTTTACATGAGACAGGTTTGCGCTGTAAATGGTAAGATGATTTTAAACCATTTTTTTTTCAAATTGCTTTAAAAGTAAAAATAAATGTAAATAAAGAAATCATCATGATTCATAATTAAAATTATCAATCCATATTCGACTCACTGCAGAGGACGAGTCTCCTCTCAGAATGAGAGGGGTTAGGCTAATAGACCACCATGCTGGCCCAATGTGGATAGACAAATTTCACACACGTAGAGAATTAAGAAAATTCTCTGGTATGCAGGTTTCTTCACGATGTCTTCCTCCACCGTTTGAGACACGTGATATTTAATTTCTTAAAATGCACAAAATTTAAAAGTTGGAAGTGCTCCGGGCCGGATTCGAACCTACACCCTCCGGAAACGGAGGCAGAGTTCATATTCACTGGCCTATCACGGCTCTTAATATAAAGTCTGGAAGAATCTATGGTTTCATTGTATTTGTGAAAAGGCGGCCTTCTCCTATCAAAATTCTTATATAATATACAATTTTATTAACATTGTTAAAAATTAAAAAGAGAAGGACTAATAAATGAGAGAAAATCGAATTAATGAGAAATAAATATATGCGCCTTAATAAAAAGAGCAATATTAGTAACATCCTCATTTCCCGTATCATTTTGGGTCTGTAATGAATTCGGGGTTTCAACATAAAGAATAAACTAAACATAATAAACGGTATAACTTTATATGAGCCCAACATAAACGTCTTTTTACATAAAAACCGGGGGTAGGTATGATAATTTAATCCACTCCCCGCAAGTAGGCGACTACAGTTTACTGCGGTCGGTAAAAACGGATCAATTTAATACCCGCCGTAACCTCCGCATTACCGCTCTTAATTAAATACCGGTATCGGAATGCTGCGACGGGGAGGGTAGTTGTAAATATCTATTAACGAGACCTCCCAATGAGTCTATTATGTATTGATTATTGTTTTAACTTACGAATTACAAGAGGAGTGTTGTAACGCCAGCCACAGACGGTCATGTAGAAATATGGTTAAAATAGATGACGCCGGTTTCACCCGCGTGGTTCTCGTTCCCGTAGGAATACGGAGATAATATAGCCCATAGCCTTCCTCGGTAAATGGGCTATCTAACACTGAAAGAATTTTTCAAATCAGACCAGTAGTTCCTGAGATTAGCGCGTTCAAACAAACAAACAAACTCTTCAGCTTTATTTAGTAGTATAGATATAGAAGTATAGATAAGAATGAAGTAGGTAAAAGTATAGTGTAATAGTATGGGTTCGATATTTCTTTCACAGCCTATATATCGCAGCAGACACTTTTTTGTACTTTACAAGTTAGCCAATAGTGCACCACGCTGGCCCAATGCGGATTGGCAGACTTCACACACGCAGAGAATTATGAAATGCAGCGTTCCTCACGATGTTTTTCGTACACCGTTTGAGACACGTGATATTTATTTTATTAAAATGCACACAACTGAAAAGTTGGAGGTGCATGCCCCGGACCGGATTAAAACCCACACCCGGAAACGGAGGCAGAGGTCATATCCACTGGGCCTCTTAATATAAAGTCTGAAAGAATCTATGGTTTTATTGTATTTGTGAATGTAAGACGCGGGCATCAGCTAGTCAGAAATAATTAAATCTGAGCCCAAAAAGGCAAAGTTTGTACCTCCCAAATCCATCCGATTTCATTATAGCGTTCGATACGGGTTTGCAATTTTAGTAACAAATAATTTAAACTTCCGGCAGTTAGTGGTTTCCTTCGGATTGAGGAGTTGATTAAAATCTGATAACTCCACTGTAATTATGGCGGGCGGGGGTATCGAGGAGATATTGTTTGCCTGTTTGTCGGTATTTGTATTGTTTTGCTTATTTATTCATTCAACCCACCCCTGGAACAGAGGAGAGAATATAATACTTCCGCCCAATCAATTCTTGAGAATCAAGATAGTCCGGTGGATATGCCCTCTGCCTATATGATTCGGAGGACGTAGACTACCCAATTTCGGATCACTGTTAAGCACGTGTCTCTTAGAATGAGAAAGATTAGGCTAATAGTTCACCACGCTGGCCCAATGCGGATTGGCAGACTTCACACACGAGAGCAGGTGACCTTCCAGATATAAATCCAGTTGGGGGTATGAGCCTCCTTGCCCGGGAATTGCGCAGGAGACATTGTTTCTCCGGTCATGTTCTTCTAGCCCCTTACCCAGTGCTACCCCTAGCGGATTTTTTTGAATCCTTCTCTCTCTTTTTTCCTGATTCTGATTCTAATTTTCAGGTATGCAGGTCTTCTGACATAGTTTTTCCCTCACCGTTTGAGATTCGTGATAATTAATTTATTAAAAATTAGTAAATAATCATATCCACGAGGTCATATCCACTGGGCTAATACGAACATTTGTAGTTTCACTACTAAACAATAGACGCATAAAAGAACGGAGCGAAGTAGTGTGTATTCATTCACTCATGTAAACTCAAAATAAGTTTGCAGCTTAGCCCGCCTTACATGAATAGGTACACAATAGGTTTGTCGTATGTGAAAAATAATATCATAGCCAATAAGGCCATGACTCGAAACGTGTTTAAAATCGCTTCAGGCTGAAAGGACCCCTTTTCGAGATGATGTGATTGTGTTTTATGACCCAAAATCTGCTGCCACATGCTGAGCATTAAAAATGTTAATTGGCCTAGTTTGTGTCGGGCAATGTACAATGTATTGTTCCGTGATTGCATGTCACCGAATAATGAAAACCACATCTAAATTGGACCAGTAGTTTTAGAGTCCAATGGCAACATTGGTTTGGACAAAGATTCTCTCATCCCAAACGCATATAAAGTACCGTTCTGGTTAAAAAATAGTGTTTACTTTATCTTATTAGTTTTCACGGTATTTCTACAAAGTTTGACTTCTTCAAATGCACGTTTTTATAAATTCGACTAAACTCTATAATAGTTTAACTTCTTCCGTCACAAGAGATGTTTCACAATTCCTACTCATTTTTTTTTTTAATTTATTAACTACTAGCGGACGCCCGCGACTTCGTCCGCGTGGAATTCAGTTTTTCACAAATCCCTCGGTAACTATGGATTTTTCCGGGATGGAAAATAGTCTATGAGTTAATCCAGAGTAAAATTTGTTTTCATTCCAAATTCCAAATTTCTCAACTTTAATCAAATTTCAGTTTTTTAAATTGAAATAAAATTGCTTTAATAGCCGCAGTGTAGAGGAACAAATATACTTACACATTTTCACACTTACACACAAACTTTCGCCTTTATAATATTAGTGTGGTTGCTAGCCACTCACGGTGCTATGCCAACATGCTTGCAGCGTTGCTGGCATGACGTCCAAAACTCATCGTATGTTGGTCGCAATGTGCAAGAGCGCTCAACTTGAAGCAAAAATCGCGACCAGCACACGATGAATTCTACCGGATGTCATGCCGGCAGCACTGCAGGCATGGCTAGCTTATCACCATAATTACAAATGAGAATTTAAAATTGTTTCCGATAAAAACACTTTAGAATAGCAGTCAAGCGGAAAAGTTCCATGGCCCAGAGGCAACTGCGTCTGTAGTGAAGGCTGCTTGTGCAAACATTGGTGTTTGCTTCACAACACAATATTTGACCGGCGAATAAAATACAGTGGAGTAGAGCCGAGTATCGGGCGTAGTAAATAATAACTTAGAGTGCATTCTAATTTGCTTTGTCTTTAAATATTTGTGTGTGTGTGTAATTTTTGTGATGCCAAGAATTATTTTCTATGAATGTTGAAATTTTTTCAGTTCATGCATGAACCCATAGATTAAAGAACGCTAAAGCTTACGCAATAGAATTCCGTGGTGAGTGTTGAAAATACGAGAGGCGACAATGGGGTTTGTGGTAGCTTTGAATGATAACGCTATTATATTTGACTTTGCGATTTATTAAATAATTATTATAAATAATAGGTAACTAAAAATAACCGATAAACAATTATATATTTTTTTAATATGACCAATATTCCTATTCTACTCCAACTTCGGGAGTCGATCTAGCGGGCGGGGATCGAACCACCACCTCTCGGTGATAAGTTCAACCCCTTTACCGTTGAGCTATTGAGGCTTTCTATATCATAATATACAATTATAACACTCTGTTGCTAGATCTGCCTATTATAATATTATGCTCTGCGAGGAGTTCACTTGAATTTGAGTTGTCAATAATCGAACATACCATTTACCCACTGCTCCAACCCTGGACCGGACCTACGATTCATAGACATACAAAGAGGCAATTTTTACACACTAACATTCTTGAAGTTAGAAGTTTAGCAAAATTACGTAAAAACCAGTCTCCTTACCGGAAATCAAACCATTTTTGGGTGACTGACGAAATCCTTGCACCAAAAAGCACCACCTGGAACTGAATTGATCGAAAACTTATAACGGTGGAAACTTTAGTCATTAAAGTGCTTGAGCTTTTTTGTGAGGATACTTTGGGAACAAATTTTCTTCCCCCTTTCATCCCCTATTCACGCCTTCAATGGAAGTTGGGGTAACAAATCGGAACGATCGGCCCGTAATCTTAACATAGACTTTACAGAGATCGCCTGTTAGGTAACACTTCGGAAAATTAATTATTATTTTGTTAATAAAAGATTTCGACGAATTCAGAACCTTTTCTAGAGGGCTTCTTAACCAACCGTACCAATTAACTCTATCTGTATATTAGTTAGTCCGTGGTTTTCACTTTCATAGAACATTAGCGAAGCAAAAACGCTGAATACCGTCCATAGATAGCGGGCTAATACCGAAATTGGGCGCTCGAAACTTTACCACCCGTAATTTTTCCTTCATTTAGCTTTTACAGTGTTTGCACCCTTACGAATATTATAGTATACTAAAATTTTGTTAGTATTTTGGGAGCGGAGCGCAGTAAAAAATTATTATCACGAAAATGTTATTAAGTAAATATTTATTTTGTTATTAAAAAAGATATTAGGAGTAATTATATTCTAAATTTAAATAATTATAATTTTTGAAATAGATATAAAGTAGTGTAGCGATCTAACAATAGGTTATTTATTTGCTAAGTGTATTATGGTGACTAAAGTCAACCGAGTTTTTAAAATTGCCGATAGTAATAGCAAAATCATTATCATTCGATGAACGTATACTGCTGGACATAGGCCTCTTGCATGGACTTTCAAACAAAACGGTCTCG
This sequence comes from Bicyclus anynana, assembly GCF_947172395.1. Lineage (NCBI taxonomy): Eukaryota > Metazoa > Arthropoda > Insecta > Lepidoptera > Nymphalidae > Bicyclus > Bicyclus anynana. The sequence continues at coordinate 15,346,978 of NC_069098.1, forward strand.
AGCCGCCAGCACCCAGCGGTTCCTTGCAGCCCGCTTGATGTCTTCGGTCCACCTACTAGGGGGCCAACCAACACAGCACTTTCCGGGGCGGGGTCGCCATTCCAGCACCTTGGGACCCTAACGTTCATCGGCTCTTCGACCTATGTGGCCTGCCCATTGCCACTTCAGCCTCGCGACTCGCTGAGTCAGTGACTTTGCTTCGTCTGCGGATCTCCTCATTTTAGATTCGATCACGCAGAGAAACTCCAAGCATAGCTCGCTCCATCACCCGCTGAGTGACTTTGTGCCTTCTAATAAGGCCCATAGTTAGCGGCCAAGTCTCGGATCCGTAGGACGATAACAAATTCTCCATTGTAAACCATTAAAATTAAACTTAACATTTTTATTGTATTAAAGAAATTCCTATTTTAAGCTTTCAAACATGTGATGCTTTTGAATTTTATTTTAAATTTCATTTCTTTCAAGATATTGCGAAGGTGGATAATTTCGTGAATATAAAACTAAAGCTATGTGGTGCGCGAATGCTTGTCTTTGAAACTTTAAAGATAAATGAAAGATTTCTAACATTTTTATCGTTATTTCTCTCAGACACTAAAAGGCAATCATTTTCGCTAAGAACCCCGCGAACGAACAATGCGCTCGAAACTTTACAACCCGTAATTTCCTGCCGTTTAGAATTTAGATACTTACCTCCACCTCTAATACCTCTTTCAGCGTCTACTTGAAGCGTAGGTACTTTGGAAACTGATAAAGTTTTTTAGTTGCTACTTTTATTTTAGTAATATAAATCATATTATGAAAATTCTAACTGATATTAGAAAAAAATAAAGTTTGTGAGGTTGTGAGTGTCATGGGTTATATTTCATCCCTATATTTCCACGGAAACGGGAACTACGCAGGTGAAACAATGCTAGTACCTTAGTATATTGCTACTTGAAGTAGCTCAGGGGTTAGCTTATGAGGCTTAGGATTACAAGGCTATGAGTTCGAGTCCTGGATAAACCCGGAGTTGGGAAGTTGGTAGAGATACTGCCTTAGAGAGGACGTTAAGCCGCCAGTCTCAATCATTATCATTAACAGTGATAAGTGGTTATATATAGTGATAGTGGTATTATAGAGTTAACGTTATCACCCTAAGCCCGTCAATCCGCGTTGGCACAGCGTGGTGGGTCTAAGTCTTATATTCACCCTCCTCTAAGGAGGGTAGCCTGGCCTTGTGGTAGGCCGTTAAAGTAGGCTGTTATTGATGATGAAAATACTACGATTAACAGATCAAGATAAAATACGTAACGACGTGAGTGTTGCTAAATCTCTTGAGAAAGGAGCGAGTATTATCTCTGTCCTTATCTATCACTAGCCAACACCCGAAACTCAAAAACAACAGTTATGAAACTCTAAAATAACGTGGCTTTCTAGGGGTTAAATAATTTTTACTATCGGTTCTTTTGATCCATACACTTTTACTTTTATAATATTAGTATAGATATAGATCATGTCGCTAACTACGGGCCTCATAAGAAGGCTCAGAGTCACACGAGGGGGGGGGAGGGCACATAGTTCGAAGAGCCGATGGACGTTGTGGTCCCAAAGTGCTGGAATGGCGACCCCGCACTAGTAAGCACTAGTAACCCCCACCAGGTGGACTGACGACATCAAGCGAGACGCAGGGATTCGTGGCTCAGTATCCTGATGTTTGGAAGTCCCTACAAAAGGCCTGTGTCCATCGGCTGATGTGATGATGATGATGATAGATCATGTGGTAAATTGTTTTACATTAATTATATAAACCTGACATTTATTTACTGCGACACGGAGCAACATCCCAAAAAGAAGTTTCAAAGTGACACAGTTGACAATGCCCATAAAATTAAACTTTTAAACCTGAATTGAATCGACCCAGACGGTGAAGTAATTAAGAAAATCTGCCTTCCCTCTCCCTTACCCCTCACCCGCTCACCCCGTGAAGTGGATCCTTTTAAACAATAAAGCGGAATCGTGCACTTAATTTACAAAGTATTTTTCTGCTTACCGTCCTTTTCCACTAAGTCCTCGGAAAGTTACGGTAATTGTGTTGTGCGAAGGAGAAATCGGATTTTTTGTGTGCCTTAACAGTGTTTAGCGTTTACGATGATTTACATGATTTATTACATCACCCATTATCTTAATAATCTATACTAATATTATAAATGCAAAAGTAACTCTGTGTGTCTGTCTGTCTGTTACTTTTTCATGGCTACACGGCTGAACCGATCAAGAAGAATTTTGGTATGATCGTAAATAGGACCTTGGCCCAAAACAAAGGGTACTTTTTGGCTCTTAAATAAAAATAGAAGGGGGTGAAATAGGGGTTGAAAGTTTGTATGGAAAGTCCTTCATTTTTAGAGTTACTCTTTTTATTGTTCATCCTACTATTATTATAAACGCGAAAGCTTGTATGGATATTGGTTACTATTAAACGCCGAAACTACTAAACTGATTTAGTTGAAATTTAAAAAATCTTTTTATCCCGGAAAAGTCCATAGTTCCCGAGGGATTTGTAAAAAACTAAAGTTCACGCGGGCGTCTGCTAGTAAATAAATAAATAAGCCATTAATTATTTCTTAACATTTCTAATTTACCTAGATTTCAAATGTTGTTTGTTAGAAGTTTTCTTAAATTATGTTAGTAATATTAGTTAGTATATTATTGTTAAATATGGACTCCTGAAAGGGTAAAGGCCATGTTTTTCCACAGCTCCCTGCCTTTTCCAGAATTTATCCATTCGCTTCCCGCTGTCTGATTGATATCATCAGTCTAGTTGGTGGTAAATCTTGTTGTTTCAATAGTCCATCTTTTCCCCATATCTTGAGATGTGTCCGGCCATCCATTATCATAGTTAGCCTATATTAACGACCCAGTGCAGAGTCAGTCCATCCTAGTTTTCCCCTAGTCATCCTAGTTGTCCCCATATCTTGAGATGTGTCCGGCCATCCATTATCATACTCAGCCAGTATAAACGACCCAGTGCAGAGTCCATCCATCCTAGTTTTCCCCTAGTCATCCTAGTTGTCCCCTAGTCATCGTAGTTGTTCCTATATCTTGAGATGTATCCGGCCATCCATTATTATACTCAGCCTTTATTAACAACCCAGTGCAGAGCCAGTCCATCCTAGTTTTCCCCTAGTCATCCTAGTTGTCCCCATATCTTGAGATGTGTCCGGCCATCCATTATCATACTCAGCCAGTATAAACGACCCAGTGCAGAGCCCATCCATCCTAGTTGTCCCCTAGTCATTGTAGTTGTTCCTATATCTTGAGATGTATCCGGCCATCCATTATTATTCTCAGCCTTTATTAACAACCCAGTGCAGAGCCAGTCCATCCTAGTTTTAGGAAAGGGAAGGTAGCTTAAACTTCACGTTGGTCCAATACTCGTGCGTGCTGGCGAACTTAATATAAAACTCTTTAAATTTTAATCAAATTTAATATGGACCGACGGCCAAACGTCCACTTATCTGCGTCGTACGTATCGGACCCATCGCATCAAACGGACAATTGTACGGTAGATAAAATCCGATCGATGCGATCCGTACGATGCGGATCAGTGGACGCCTACCGTAAACGTGCTCTCCGAGGCACGGGGGTAAACCACCAGCTTTCCGACTTCGGGCTGAATATTTTCTGAAAATTATCAAAAGTAAAATCTCAGAATTTGTAAAAATCTGTTTTGCATACAAACAGTTTTCTTCTTCATTTTCTTATTCTATTTTTGTAAGTAAGCTTTACTGCCGAATTTTTTCAGTAAAAGGGAGTGAAAAATAGTTTGGCTTACTGTAAAACTAACTAAAGACATAGTAGGCATAAACGATGGACTCACCTGGATTATACTGCTAACATAAATCACTCGAACCCATTGAAAAATAGGCTATAAAAAGTTCAAGGTTCGACGCTCGAGCCGACAGGATCGTGTGCGTATGGAATTGTAAAAGAAGTCGAAAGCTTTGGGTGATTTATAGGGAAGCGATAAAAGTAAGACTCCTACGGTAAGGTAAGGTAAAGTAAAGTAAACTGCGGATATATTTGAGTGTCGTGATGTACTCACGTGTTTTATGTTACTTTGCCTAATCTTGATGGAAACTCATTTTCTCGAGTTTCCATCAAGCCTAACTCGATAAGTTTTCAAGTTAAATTTCATTTTGAACTGTTTTCTCAAATTATTACTTTATGTACTTGGATCTTTCGAGTATTAAACTAAATGTAAGTAAAAGTTATTTTAGGCGAGTTTTGTCTGGTAAAGATCACTTAAACGGTAAAACCGCCTTTGCGCATTAACGACTGTAACTTGACTAGGAGTTAAATTGAAAAGTTAAAAGAAGACCGTCTAACCAGAAAGACATCTTTTCTATGTAAAATAAACATTTTTCATCTACTAAATGTATGTTAAATTTAAAACCATTTTAGATAAAAAAGTAGATTGTTCAAAACACCGTCTAGGAATACAGTGACAGCATGTGTTACGCTTATAATGTAGCTTTCCTCAAGTGAAAGAATTTAATAAATCGGAATATTGGTTTTAGACCTAAAAGCTTAACAAAGAAACAAACTCACATTCACATTCATATCTCTAGCCAACGCCTCACGTTCTCATCTGCGTAGTTCCCGTTCCCGTAAAACAATAAAAAATAGCTTATTGTTTTACGGGAATGTTTCTCGGTTTTTTTTTCACCGGGGGGTTTAGGCGAACGCAGAAGCATCGCCTGATGAGACCCGAAGGCTGAAATAAAGATAGAGGACGGAACGACTCTCTAAGGGCATCTCCTATGAGACTCGGACCTCGGCTTAGAGGGCCATTCGGAGGGGGTGGGTTAGGGAGGTTGTTTCTCGGTAACGATGTAGATTAGTATTGGTGAGTTTTGAGCTAAATAAGAAAAAAAGAAAAGTTTACGATAAAATAGATATCAGTTTAAATGTATTAGTTAGGTGGATATCAGTGTAGAGGAACTAATATCTAGTGCAATAGGTGCAGTGTGGTTGACTCTAGCGCTATGATGTCGTGTAAGCTCGCCAGGTGGAGCCGGCGACACGTGGCTCTTCGTGCTCCAACTATTAGCGTCAGGATTAGCGTATTTCTAGCTATAAGGAACAGTTCACACTACACGTACTTCTAAATGTAGATAATTATATACCAGCTTTATCTATATTTCATAGCTTCATAGTTCAAAAGTTTTAAGAAATTATATATCACGTGTCTCAAACGGTGAAGGAAAAACATCGTGAGGAAACCTGCACACCAGAAAATTTTTTTAATTCTCTGGTGTGTGTGAAGTCTGCCAACCCGCATTGGGCCAGCGTGGTGGATTATTTCATCTAACCCCTCTCAATCTGAGAGGAGACTCAAGCTCAGCAGTGACCCGAATATGGGTCGGATTATAGATAATGAACAAGAAGATGGTTCACTATGCCAACGACATGTATCTCGTGAAGAGAAATATCCAAAATGTCAACCAATGGCAGCGAAGTAGATCCAGTCTTTTTCGTGCCGACGCAACGAGAGAAATAGCGATATTGCGATTGCGCTGCGATTGTTTGACATTGTTGTATTTCTAATCGCAAGATAGTCGTTTAGTCGTATTTAAGACTCTACTTGTATTTAAAACCATTGGCTACAAAGGCTTGCAAAGAACACGTCCTAAAATGTGCTACCTGGAGCCTCTTAAACCTAGGAATAGGTTTAAAAGCCATATGTGCCTGTTAAACTTCAACGCATTTTGACAGTAAAAGCTTGACGTAACCGGACCGTATACTGGACGAGCTGTATCTAAACGAGCTTTTACTTTTGAGCTACGGAACCCTCAAATGAAGGTAACTTCACCACAACTGTCTATCTCACAAAGCACCCGCTATGCGTATATTCCGCGCCGCTAGCTTTGCCCCTTCAATTTTCCACCTCAACTGAACCAACTTCATTATCCTGCCACTCATGTCATATTTCAGCACTAAATAAACTGTGAGTAATGCTTCCAACACATTCAGAGCGTATGCTATAAATGTAAATAATACGGGAATTCTGATTTTAGAGAATTTTGACTCGTTGCAGAAGAGTCAGGAGTAAGGATCACTAATCACTATCGTAGTGACCGGGACAACAAATTGATTCTAAAGATCATTATCCGATGTCAATAATAATAACAGAGGCCAACTCGATAACCAACGTGCCCTCTTAGGCACACTACCAGCGTTCAAGACCTATAACTTGAGAATATCTATATAAAAAAACTTAGTATTTCAGAGCTCAACCCCAGGACTTCGCGATCCGAAGTCGCATAGGCTTACCACTGAATCAACGAGGCAGTTATTATCAAACTAGCGGACGCCCGCGACTTTATCCGCGTGGAATTTACTTTTTCATTAATCCTTCGGGATCGATGGATTTTTCGGGATAAAAAGTAAATCTAGACTATAATCTATCTCTACTTCAAATTTCAGGCGATTCGGTTCAGTAGCCGACGCGTGAAAGAATAACAAACACTCGTACCATCAAAATCATAAGGTTTTCGTAAATCTCGTAAATCCAAGGATTTTTTCGGGATAAAAAGTAGCCTATGTGTTAAACCAGAGTAAAATCTATTTCCTTTCCAAATGTCAGCCAAATCGGTTCATTAATTGCGGCGTTAAAGAGTAACAAACATCCAAACATCCATACAAACGTTTGCGTTTATAATATTATAGTAGGATACAGTATCATTGTGCTACTAGTCTACAGTACTGACTGACTACAGACTGATTGTACTGCTGGAGACTGACTGATCAACAGATACATCACTACTGAGTATAAATAAATACTGACACTGATTGGGATAACTATTAACATTGCAGACAATTGCACATAGCTCCGCTTCAACAAACGACACTGCAGATATGTACGTCAAAAATCGCACAGATAAATCCTGTCCCGGTGTCAGCGACACAGTTATTTGTTCAGCCGATGGAAAATCGTGCGATGGAGTCAACGGGCCGGAACGCTGGGCCGCCGGGCGCATGCAGCAGGGGGCTATTCTGTAACGATGTTTTTATGACTCGCATGCGAGTTTCGAATTCACCTCTATCTCTCTCTGTAGATACTACAGGATCAGAAAGATAGGTATAAGGTCCCAATTCCCTTTTCAATAAGGAAATCTTCTAGTGGGCCGTTAAAATAATCTGATATGATGATGATATTTAAACACGAGGCTAGACATGACTCCTGTTTTACTCTGTATTGGAAAAAAATTGTCTTATATAATTATTTAACCGAAAAAAATTTTGCAATTATTTTATATTAAAGGGCGGCCCGCGAGGGCCTTTTAAAAGTGTTTGTAAAATCATTGAGCGGTTAAGACATAGATTGCGATGTCCCTAATCAGCATTATAATTTTGAAGAAAAAAAACAAACACTAGAAAACAATTTATTATTGTTAATATGTCACACATCGGTAATAAAGATCCAATGTATTTTATGTATTATTAGAATATACAAATTTACATGGAAAAAATTGCAAGGTGTGTCACATAATACAAATAAGAAAACTATAAGTTAATTATGCTATATAAATAAAGTAGAACAAAAAAGATCTCCCTCATTCGTCGGAGGACCAGCGCGAAAAATAAATAACAAAAAAGCCGTCAGCATCCAGCGGCTCTCTCCAACCGCTTATCGTCGGTCCAACTCTTGGGGGGTCGTCCAACACTTTCCTTAGTCTTGATTGCAATGCCCCTAATGTCGATTAACAATGCATTCAAGGGTTATATCATGTATATTTAGATCTATAATACATGAGGCAACACCTTCGCTTTTAGTAGATGAACACAGTTTGCCACTTGTCTTTTGCACACCCTGAAGAGTTGTAGAGTATGTTAATAGAATGATAAAGCTATGGTTTTGATAGCCCATCATGTGGGTCACATACTTATTCATTTTCTATCAATTATTACTATAAAAAAGAAAACCATGCGATACAGTCAACGGGGCGGAACGACGAACCCCATGTCGCTTGTCGACGAACCATTTGTTATATCCTACGAAAGGATAACAATGTGACGTTAATACATTACTGTTACATTCATTTGTATCATTCAAACAAAAGCTCGATAGCTCCACCGGGCCGCAAATTCGAGACAAAAGTTACAATAATGTATCCCAGAGGTCTACTCTGCGGTACGTTACTTGTTTATTTTTTTTATTTTTCAATGACAAGTTATCCCTTGACTGCGGTATCGCTTGATATGAAGTGACGGTCTAATTTAAGATGGAAGCGGACTTACTCGGACGAGTTGCAAAGTATATTGTTCATTATTCTGAATGAAATAGATTTTACTGTTGGTTAACACATAGGCTACTCTTTGTCCCAAAAAAATCCATAGTTCCCGAGATTTGCAAGAAACTGAAGGGTTTTCCGCAGAAGAGTCAAAGTCACCGACATAGCTCAACGAGTTGCAATGAGCGGGGTACATAGTTCAAAGAGCCGATGGACGTTGGGGTCCCAAAGTGCTGGAATGGCGACCCCGCACTAGTAAGAGCAGTGTTGGTCGACCCCCCACCAGGTGGACTGACGACATCAAGCGAGTCGCAGGGATTCGCTGGATGCAGGTGGCTCAGTATCGTGTTGTTTGGAAGTCACTACAAAAGGCCTATGTCCTGCAGTGGACGTCCATCTGCTGATATGAAGGTTTCGTTGGTATGAATGCTTGTTACTCTTTCACGCAACGACTACTGAACCGAATTAACTCAAATTTGATATAGATATAGATGATAGCCTGGAACACATAGACTACTTTATATCCCGAAAAAATTCATAGTTCCCACAGGATTCGTGAAAGTTTGGCGGGCTTAGAGGAATCCCTATCTTAGTGCCCGCACCATCTGTGAAAAAAAAACTAAATTTTACGCAGATGAAGTCGCGGACGTCGAGTAGTCAAATATACTTACGTCGATAATCCTAAAACCAAAGTTTAACTGTCATACAACATACTTTCGTTCGTTGTAGTACGTCGTAAATAGCTGAGGCAGCGGTTATTATACGGAGATAACTTTGCCAAATAGCTGGAGTTCTTGCTTCAATTATGATTTGTACTTCGTGTAGCCAGGTGTACCGATTTTCGAAGGACGTCCCGATTTATCTCTATTTTGGTACACTCATCGAGTTTTCAAGCAAACCGAATGTTTTTTGTAATTCTTTGTTTCTTGGAAATGAAATAAAATACAATTAATTGCATACTTTACCAAAAGAAACACACAAAATTATTACAAGAATTTAAGAAATCTTTTGGAGTTCTAGTAAAATATATTATAAATATTTTATTTCACGAGTTTGTTGATTAGTTAATGTAGATAAATAATTAAGCTACTTTTCAGCTTTCTAGCACTAATGGATTTTATTTATTTATTATCCTTATCTATACTAATATTATGAAACTGAAGAATTTGTTTGTTGGCTTGAACGCACTAATCTCAGGTCCAATTTGAAAAATTCTTTCAGTGTTAGATCGAGGAAGGCTAAAGGCTATATATTATTATCTCACGGGAACAGGAACCACGCGGGTGAAACCGCACTGCATCAGCTAGTCTTTATATATTCTTGAAGCTGGCAACACTATTTCTACCCAACAACTTAATCTCTAAATTTCTAATTATCCCCGCAATGTGCCTGCAAATGGCTGGAATCTCAAATTTTAGGCCTGAGACCGTCTTGTTTGTGAATTTCGCTCTGATTATAAATAGATTAAGTTGTGAAGGAATAGGATAGGGCTTACATAGCAGTGAATGAAATTATATTGCCAAGTGTTGACAAGCCAAGGTTGAGTGATATTGATAATATAAAAATAAGTCGGGTTCCACGGTTTTGCATTCGTTGGAAAATTGCAAAGAAAATTCAGGAAAATTTTCAACAGAAAAGCGGGAAAGGGGTAGGGTAGGGGTAGGGTAGGTGTAGGGTAGGTATAGGGTTGGAGTAGGGTAGGTAAGGGTATGAAAGAAGTGCACTAAAGTCAAAGCGAAGCTTGACCGGGTCCGCTAGTTGATAAATAATTATAGTAGAGCTCTTTAAGATAGAGATCGTATTAAATGTACTCCCCTAGAACTAGAGCCTGCAATAGCTAGCATACCTCAGTTTATGAAAATATATTGTTGTCAGCCTCAGACCAAAACAACCTCAATGGCTCAACGGTAAGAGCGATCGGAGTCATCACCGAGGGGTGGTGGTTCGATCCTCACCCACTCCTAATACAGTCTTTTCCGACTAGTTGGAGAATGGGAATATTGGTCATATTTAAAAGATATGACAAATATTCTTTAAATAAAAAAAAATCAACCTACTTCTAACTCAAAAATGAACTGTATAGTTATTATTAATATCCAATGTTATGAGGATATCCGGATACCATGAGAAATCATGTCATAAATCGCCAAAATCTTCATGTAAACCCTTACTGAGCCCTCATTTGTACTAAGGCTTTTTAACGGACGTTATTTATATATTTATATAATACATCAAATATACAATATAATAAATGCCAAGTAACCTTTATAAAATATCCATTTTAATATATTTGCTTATATCTAGTATATTCAAGTCTAATTAATTGATAATAACACAGACGAATTAAAAACACTTGATTGATTTTGGCATAGGAGCGTGGTGGTTCTGTTCTTCAAAAAAGGTGACAACACCTTGCTGAAGAATTACAGACCCATCTCGCTGCTAAGCCATGTTTACAAATTGTTCTCGAGAGTCATTACGAATCGTCTCGCTAATAGGTTTGACGACTTCCAGCCTCCCGAACAAGCCGGTTTCCGAAAAGGCTTTAGTACCATAGACCACATCCATACGCTGCGGCAGGTTATACAGAAGACTCACGAGTATAACCAGCCACTTTGCTTAGCGTTTGTGGACTATGAGAAAGCCTTCGATTCGGTGGAAACCTGGGCTGTGCTAAGGTCATTGCAGAGATGCCGAATTGATTACAGGTATATCCAAGCGTTGAAGTGCTTGTACGAAAACGCCACTATGTCAGTCCGTATTCAGGATCAGACTACGAGGCCAATCCAGTTGCAGCGAGGAGTGCGTCAGGGAGATGTGATCTCTCCGAAGCTATTTACCGCCGCACTGGAAGACGTCTTTAAGCTTCTGGACTGGAGCGGACTTGGCATCAACATCAATGGCGAGTACATCACTCAACTGCGGTTCGCGGATGATGTAGTCATCATGGCACAGACTCTGGATGACCTTAGTACCATGCTCAATGACCTCAGCAGCGTTTCTCAACAGGTGGGCCTGAAAATGAACATGGGCAAAACAAAAATAATGTGTAATGCTCATGTATCGCTCCACCCAGTTATAGTTGAGAACGCTGCACTCGAAATTGTAGACGAATACATATACCTAGGACATATGATCCAGTTAGGTAGGTCCAATTTCGAGAAAGAGGTGAACCGTCGAATCCAACTCGGCTGGGCTGCATTCGGGAAGCTTCGCGACATCTTTTCGTCCGAAATTCCTCAGTGCCTGAAGACAAAAGTCTTCGAACAGTGCGTGTTGCCAGTGATGACCTATGGTTCCGAGACTTGGTCGCTAACTATGGGCCTCATAAGAAGGCTTAGAGTCACACAGCGGGCGATGGAACGAGCTATGTTAGGAGTATCTCTGCGTGATCGAATCAGAAATGAGGAGATCCGCAGAAGAACCAAAGTCACCGACATAGCTCAACGAGTTGCGAAGCTGAAGTGGCAATGGGCGGGGCACATAGTTCGAAGAGCCGATGGACGTTGGGGTCCCAAAGTGCTGGAATGGCGACCCCGCACTAGTAAGCGCAGTGTTGGCCGACCCCCCACCAGGTGGACTGACGACATCAAGCGAGTCGCAGGGATTCGCTGGATGCAGGCGGCTCAGTATCGTGATGTTTGGAAGTCCCTACAAAAGGCCTATGTCCTGCAGTGGACGTCCATCGGCTGATATGATGATGATGATGATGATTGATTTTGTGTGTGATTCCCTGCTAGTTGAAAAATACTACACTTTAAAGAAATATTTTACATTCCCGTTCATGTAAGTACAAGTGCTCTACATTCAAATAATGTAACACAAGATTCAAGTATTTGAGAAGAGTTTAAAAATTCATTTCAGCTTCCCAAAGTTTTGAAACGATTCGTGCCGAGGCCTCGCTCCCACATTGTTTGAGAGGAGCCGAAGTTTTGAAACCAGTTTCTCAATTATCCCCCTCTATACAAGTTGATATACCTACAGGTAAGTTCTATACCATCTATTACTTTGGACCGGAATCCGAATCATTTATTCATTGCTTTTATATAAGCTAAGGTCGTGACACGGAAAGGTCGCTGACTTTAATTTTGTACGATCTTTGTGTTTTGTATTGGTCCACTTATTAGTTGTTGTTTTTAGCAGCCACTTTATTCATTTAGTTAAAATTAATTATAGCCTGTATTGAGCACATCTTCATTTTTTCATAAAAAACTGAAAGATTTGCAACCCATGCTCTTATCATGGGTAGCTGTACGAGCAAATACGGTTGGGAATTAAGGAGTTTGGATCCTGGTGGTTATGGGAGGTAGTAGATTTCACAGGTCCAGTTTAAATCCTTAGTCAATGCATCATCACTTAACATCAGGTGCGATCGCCGTCAAGGGCTAACTTGAAAAAGAATTAAAAAAAAGGAAAAATCACAATAACATATTTTTTGTTTACCTAAACCTCGGGGTTCGAATGGACCTGATTCGGCTACGAAGCAGTTTGAACAAAGTTTACATGTTACGCTTAAAACGAGCTTATTAGAATTCATCAAGTTGATTAATAGATTGCTAGATTAGCAACCCACTATAACACCCTCAGATATAGATAGGTACACAGATTATCGCAATTTAATAATAGCAGATATGACAGGGCAGGCCGACCACAGATGCTGTAGGTATGGGCTCAATCTAATAATAGGCGGGGTCCCACCCTAAAGACCTGCTCAGTTATCGATTCATGTATTACGTATTATAAAAGGGAATGTACCCTCTCTCATTATCTGTTTAGGAATGCTCAGCATATTTCCTCGAATTCGGTAAATCTCTTAATCCTCTTGGATCGTGGGTATTTTTTCACTGTATATTATATACAGGTTGTCAATTCGACAATATTCATTCATCATTTAGGGGAAGTAATGATAATCTGAAAAAGTATCAAAATACTTGGACCTTGCTCACGAGATTACCTCCTCTTTTTCCTTTTCTATTGTTCCTACGACAGTAATTTAGGATAGAACTTACAATATAAGTTGCATATCCACCACTAACTTATTATTGAACACGAGAAGAGACTCTCAGAATGAGAGGGGTTAGGCCAATAGTCCACCACGCTGGCCCAATGTGGATTGGCAGACTTTACACACGCAGAGAATCAAAAAAAATCTCAGGTATGCAGGTTTCCTCACGATGTTTTTCCTTCGCCGTTTGAGACAAGTGATATTGAATTTCCTAAAATGCACATAACTGAAACGTTGGATGTGCATACCCTGGACAGGATTCAAACCTACGCCCTTCAAATCGAAGGCAGAGGTCATATTCACTGGGCTATTACGTCTCTTGATTTTTAAATTATGCAGTCTTAATAGCTTAACGGTAAGAGCAGTCATACATCACCGACGGGTGGTGGTTCGATCCCCGCCCCGTTGGAATATTTGTCGTACCCACTCCTAGCACAGTCTTTCCTGAATAGTTGGAGGGTAATCGGAATATTGGTCGTATTGTATATACTAATATTATTAATGTGACGAGTTTGTTTGTTTGTTTGATTGAACGCGCTAATCTCAAAAACTACGGTCCGATTTGAAAAATTCTTTCAGTGTTAGATAGCCCATTTATCGAGGAAGGCTATATATAGGCTATGTATTATGCCCATATTTTTACGGGAACAGAAACCACGCGGGTGAAACCGCGCGGCGTCCGCTGGTAAAAGAGATGGCAAATATTCTTAACTAATAATTATGATCGTTGTTTAATAATACATCAATCACATTTTCATCTCTCTTCATTTATCAATTCGTAGGTAATCGAAAATCGACACAACTCTGGATATTTATTATTTTGTGGTTTAATAATCGCTTTTAAGCCTTTTAAATATTTTAGTTTTAAATATTACTCAGCCACAAATTGCATTATTTCTGGTCTCGACAATTTTGTATTTAAAATAAATAAAGTATAATTATTGTTGGTTAGTTATATAATAACTGTCTCACTGATCCAGTTATTAGCCGATGTGGCTTTAAATCACGAGGCCCTGGGTTCGAATCTATGGTTAGGCTCAGAGTTACTAAGCTTTTCTTTATAAATATTAAATTTCTCAACGTAGTACAATCCTACTAATATTATAAACGCAAAAGTTTGTATGGATGCTTGTTTGTTTGGATGTTTGTTACTCTTTAACGCCGCAACAACTGAACCGATTTGGCTGAAATTTGGAAAGGAATTAGATTTTACTCTTGATTTTACTTTTCACCCCGAAATAATACATGGTTCTTAAGGGATTTGTTAAAAACTAAATTCCACGCGGACGAGTCGTTACTAAATTTAAACATTAACATCCGAAGCTCACTTGCATTGGAGCAGAGTGGTGGGTCTTTGCTCCATATATCCTCTTCTAAAAGAAGGGAGTCCTGGCACAATGATTGGCCATTAAAGTACGTTGATAATCTATACTAATATTATAAAGCAGAAGAGTTTGTTTGTTTGATTGTGATGTTTGTTTGGTTGAACGCGCTAATCTCAGGAACTACTGATCTGAATAGAAAAATTCTTTCAGTATTAAATAGCCCATTTATCGAGGAAGGCTATAGGCTATATATTATCCCAATATTCTTACGGAAACGGGAACTACGCGGGTGAAACCGCGCGGCGTCAGCCAGTGATGAATAATATATTAAAGAATCAATTTATCTAATCCTAGCGATAGGTATAACATCAGTATGAGTTACAGGGAATTTATCCAGTTAGGTTTATTTGTAACGATTAGCAGAGAGTGGAAAATCAAAGGCTGGAGTCAGCGGGTCGGAACGGGCGCACCTGGCGGCGCACTCTTTGTGCCTCGGAGACTCCATCGCTTTCCTTGTTCTTAGGACAGCAGTAAACACTTCTTGGAGTGGATGTGGCACTTTCTTGCTGGAACAATAAGTGCAATGGAGATGGTATTTTCCTTATTTTTTTAATAATACAATATATTACGTTTATGTTTATTTTATAGCTCAAACTACAAACAAACGATCATACGGGTCACTTGATGTGATGTGATTACTGCCACCCATAGTTATTTGCTGAGGTAATGCGTAGCTGGCCTTTGCGAGTTTAGTTTAGTCTCTATAATAACCACTATAATAACAACCAGCAGGATGTTGGATCCATAATTTATAAATGCGTAGTAGAAATAATCAGGTACCTAAATTGGTTGGTTGTTGAATACCAGAAAATTAGGTGGTGATGATGGGATTTGTATTTCATATATTTAGATAGATATTTTTGTTAAAAATTTTATTTAACCGTTTTGAATCCAAAATTACAATTCACTATTCTATTATATTATTTAGGGACGATTATATGTATTTTCCTTTATACGCCCCCAAATAATATGGATTAAATTGCTCATTTTTTACCCAAAACAATAATTACTAAGAGGTATATAATCAGAAAGTGATAAAAAAGAAATAAACAAAAATGTGAATTTACAGAAAAGATAACTTAGTAAATGCTTGAATTAATTGAATACAATTAAATATTGAATTTGATTAAGAATTCGCTATTGTCGGAGAGGTGTGAAGAACATTTTGACAACAACAACAAGAAACTTTTAATAATAGTCTGTGGTCATAAAGTCGTCAATTTGCAGTTTGCTGTCAAATGCAAGTCAAACGTGCTATCGGCATCAAATTGAAAAAGATTTCAATGTGAATAAGGGCTAAGTTCTGCACAAGCTAAATCAGGCATTCCATACTCCTTGCGATTTTTATTGGAAGAAATAGTAATCATATTAAAAAGTGAAAATATTTTAAAGAAAATAAAAATCTATAACAGCAGCGTTTTTCAGAACTCTCGGATAACTTTATTATGTCAACTAACTATTTTATCATAAAAAAGACTATTGTCGCGCCTATTCCTTGCACTTAGTTGGATAGAAAAGGACGGAATGGGGATAATATTTCTCAAAACTTGTAGAGGAAAAAATGTCAATTCATTTTACCTTCAATTTGTGTTTGTGACACTTATTTCATATCAACAGAATTATTCGATTGAAAATATTATCCTTTTGATGTACGAGTCAACTCTACGTCTTTATCTGTTCCGAGTTATGTTTGAGATCCAAAATACATAACGTTTTGGATGACTTATTACAGAGATCGTTTGAGAATAAAAGCACGCTTTACTTGATCCAAAACATAAAGGAAAACTTTTAGTGAACATGACAGCAACGTACGGAATGGAATTTTTATTATTTGTTTTTAGTTTATTTTTGTAATATTATTTGACTTTGACTTTGTCATAATAATATTTATGATTATCCTCCCAAGTTCTTACCTATATCAAAAGCATGTACTTAGAATAAGTACGAAAAGAATGCATCAATTCGTGACTAATAGTACTGGAATAGAAATAAACAGAATTTTAGTAGTAGTGCTCTTTGTAACAGAGCTCGTACGGGGAAGTACTGCCACTGTGCTTATTTCTGTCGCCAAGATGCGATAGTACCAGTAGGAAAATTACAATACACAATTATTTGTGATACGCTGGATGGCACAAATACATACACAATCACACAAAATAGTTTACCTATTGATAACGATTGAACATATTTATATTAAATAAAAACACAGGACTAAAAAATTCATTGAATAGGTAATTTTTTTATTATTTACTAGCGGACGCCCGCGACTTCGTCCGCCCTTAGACCTCTTTAATCCAGCCCTTACAGTAGTATCGCTGTAAAAATGGAGTAACTTCTCCCGTTTTCCCAACATTTCCCTTCACTGCTCTGCTTCTATTGATCGTATAGGTATACTTTAACCTGCCCAGGAGTGTGAAGAATAATTGTACCAAGTTTCGTTAAAATTCGTCGAGTATAGTTTTGTACAGAATTGACCTCTCTACAGATTTATCAGTAGTGTACATATTTATACGTTATTTGTACACTACAATAACAAAACAAAAGAAATAGAATTAATTATGAAGATAGCCGTAAACTCAAGGCGGCCTTATCACTAAATAGCGATCAAGGCAACTACTATTTTTCATTGTAGAGTTCTAGCTATTCCATTTGTTATAAAATACTAATAAAAAGAACTGCAAAATAGAGGCATAATTAATGTAAAGGTGGACGGAGTCAGAACCGCGACCTATCGGATTTAAATCCACCACTATATCACTGAGATATTGCGTCTTCAAGGAAGCAATAGGTATTAGCGCGGTACATATCTATATCTCTCGTCTCCACATTTACGTATCATCTGCCGGCAATACGAAATAAATTGTGCCGAAAATTCAATTTCATAGGTTCGCCGGCTTTTTATAGTCGAGGTTACTTGAATAGGATTACGCGAGTCAAATTGGAAAAAAATCAGACGGGGTCAAATTGGAAAAATAAATGCGATATGAATTTTACTATTTGCGCCCTCCGTGTACCTAATATGGGGTTATGGCTGGGTTATGGGAGTTTTTTATTAGGAAAACATCTCGAGTCGAACGAAAGCAGACGTTACTTCGCGAAAATCCTCGGCAAGTTTACTTTGCTTATGCGTTATATTGGATTCGCCGCGCTCTAGGTCTCTAGCGTCCAATACACTCTGTTTCGTTTTTATTGCGTTTTCGCGAAGTTTGCCCAATTTTTTATACCACTATTTTCGATTTCCAAATAGCCTTGAAAAACCATGGTCTCCTATGAAAGTTTGTCGGCTTAACTTTGAACGTCTTAAGGTCCCAGACCTTTGAAACCTGCTACCTTCCAAAGGATCCATCATCTAAGCTCCATATTTTGCTATCGCAGGCTAAGAACTAGTCTGACTAAGGAGTCCAGTGTATCTAGACGTATCCTATATAGGCGACATTTTAAGATCAAAAAGGAAACTTATGACTTAGCCTGTTATTGCTACACCTCTCTCATATAAAAGCTGACAGCTAGTCAGCTTACGGTACGGTATATTTTCGTCGGAATAGAGAAATCATGACGCCATTCGATAGACACTCAGCTTTATGGCAACTCTTTTCTTACCAAATCTTCAAAGGGAAATTAATACCTATTTCTTTGGAAATAGCTTGCACATCAAAAATTAGGAAAAAATACAATAGTTTTCGATGTCATTCCCCGACATTATTCTACGATTTAGTGACAGTAAAATATCATAGATATCTGCACGATACTTTATGAGGCAATAAAATTGAGCAATAATAGTCGGAAAGCCATCATTGTGTCAGCGCTCGCTGTTTTATTGAATCCTGATATCAATTTGCCATTTTGTCGGGGTTTTAAATTACCGCAATAATTATTATGTATCGCTTGGGTTGTTGTCTCCTATTTATTTGACCTTGAGCATAGTTAATGGCTAGTCTATGGGCCTCATAAAAAGGCTTACAGTCACTCAGCGGGTGATGGAGCGAGTTATGCCTTAGAGTTTCTCTGCGTGATCGAATCAGAAATGAAGACATCCGCAGACGAACCAAAGTCACTGACATAGCTCAGCGCGAAAGAGTCGCGAAGCTCAAGTGGAAATACGCAGGTCACATGGTTCGAAGAGCCGATAGGCATTAGGTTCCCAAGGTGCTGGAATGGTAACCCTTTACCGGATAACGCATTGTTGGTCGACTCCAAGCAACATCAAGCGAGCTGTATGGAGCCGCTGGATGCTGGTGGCTCGAGACCGTGGTGTTTGGAATTCCATGTAAGAGGCCTATGTCCAGCAGCAGTGAACATAATGATGATGTTGATGATAGTTAATGGCCTAATTCAAAGCAAGGCCTCCTCATAGCAGATATTTGAAGGCTTACACTCATCATACTGTTATAAAAGACTGCTCTTTCTTTAATAAAATCTACTGAAGAGTTTATAGGTTTGTCTTAGAAAAATCTGCATTTAAGAATCGAAAGAAAACTCACATTTCCTCGGGTACTAAAACTATTCATTTGGAATAAAAGATATTATCAAGCTAAAAAGTTTTGTATTATAGAATCCAGACACCATCTTACTTTGGCTTTCAAACGAAGGCATCTGTAAACATGGCCACAAATCCATTTATCACAGTCAAACTTGCTTCACACGTTTACACTACCACTATTATGCTCGACACCTATTTAATACTTAGTAAAAGTCAATACAACGTCAAATATACCGCTGTTTATCCCTTTATCTCGAGTCGTAGCGTACATTATTTACAAGAGGAAATTAAGCGAGCGCGAATGATTACGTTCAAAGGAATCCCAGCTATCCTCGAACCTTGATAAATTATTTAGAGGCCTGCGCCTGAATAATGGCTACAAAATGGCTTGTTTAAATACACTGGCGTAGTTTATGGTGTTCAGTGACGGCGGTGACGAACAAATTGAAGTGTTAGACCCGGTATATACGGAGTGTACTTTAGCTGACGCGTGCACACTTCATCTGACATCTGCTCGTAAATATGTACTAGCTGACGCCCCGCAATTTCCCCTATATAGTTCCAGTTCCCAAGAGATTAAGGGAATACAATAGCCTATTGCACTGATAAAAAACGTAGCTTTCTATTGGTAAATGACTTTTCAAAATTAGTTCAGTAGATCCAGAGATTAGCTCCGACAAAACAAACTTCAGATCTTTATAATATTAGTTTAGTCTAGCCGTCGCTCCGCGGTTTCACATGCGCAATTCCCATTTCCGTGGGATAACGAGGATGCAATATAGCATCTCGTTTGATAGAAACAGAAGGCTATATAGAAACTACATCATAGGCCTATAGAGGTGCTAACATGCGAATAGGTGAAGAGAAATTAACGCAATGAAACAGATAACGGTATTTCCGTTTTGCACCGCCGTATTTGTCTAAATCTCTTTTCGAAAATATCTCATTGGACGCTAGCGCCACAGGACGCGCAAAAAAAAGTCCTTTAATGCTCCGTGCATGATAGCCCAGTGGATATGACCTCTGCCTCCGATTCCGGAGGGTGTGGGTTCGAATCCGGTCCGGGGTATGCACCTCCATATTTTCAGTTATGTGCATTTTAAGAAATTATATCACGTGTCTCAAATGGTGAAGGAAAACATCGAGAGGAAACCTGCATACCAGAAAATTTTCTTAATTCTCTGCGAGTATGAAGTCTGCGAATCCGCATTGGCCCAGCGTTTTAACCCCTCTCATTCTGAGAGGAGATTCCAGCTCGACAGTGAGCCAAATATGGGTTGATAACGACAAATGCTCCGCTGTCTGGCTGTTAACTTAACACATGGGCACCTAATACGTATTAGACTGTGCCAATTCACCGGCACCCTTCAGTCTTCAACACAGCAATGCTTGCCTCAGAAATCAGGTCAATATACCGTCAATATAATATTTGCTTTGTACTGTTTACTCAGCAAAGTGCAACTATGCCACGAGTAGGTATTTGAGAGAGTATTAAGTAGATGTGTTGCTCAGCAAACAGCAATCTGTGTTCGCTTAGCATCTAGTGTGTTTGTTTGTTTGTCAAGTCTGATACGTATGCGAAAGGCTGCAAAATAATGAGTGCTTGTACAAAGTTTTGAAACGGTTACTGAGTTTCATCACATTTAGTGGGAGACTAACATTCCGAAGGACCACAGTATAAAAGTAAATAAATATTATGACCTAACAAATGAACTAACTAAAAATGGCTATGTAGTTAGTCTGTACGCCGTAGAAGTAGGTGCGAGAAGATTACCAGCAAAATCTCTCTATAACTTGCTTAAAGACCTTGGCCTCTCTAGAAGTGCAGCTAGTTCTATATTAGAACGAGTAGCCAAAGCTGCTCTAGTAGGATCTTACAAAATTTGGCTAGGCAGGGAGAACAACACGAACAGAGAACGGGAGGAATTCCTTAACCCTACATCCTGTAGTCACAAGTTCAGGACTCTGCTCGGAGTTCTTCTCTCTACCACGCGATGGACCCGGCACCCGCACGGTGAATCCATGGAATGCTAAGATATTCGTCTCTCTTTGTATGGAGGAGCTTTGAATAGGTAGGTATACTTGAGTTGCTTCATAGCCTACGGCGTCCATAGCACAGTGGTAAGTGCGGAGGACTTACTAGACGGAGGTCTTGGGTGCGATTGCCGGCTGGGTTGACTTAGGTTTTCTTAATAATTGGAGGCTTCGGCTGTAGCTAGTTACCACCCTTCCAGCAAAGACCTTCCAAGCGATTTAGCGTTCCGATACAATGTCGTGTAGAAATCGAAATGGTTGTGGATTTGCATCCTACGCCTAATAAGTTAGCCTGCTTCCATCTTAGATTGCATCATCACTTATCATAAATTTATAATGTAACTAAATATATTATTGGGCATGTGTGCGCTCAGTGGAGTAGCTGAATTCAGATTAATTATTTGTAGGCAACATATCTATAATTTAAAATATCGTTGTATTGCATTATGTAGGATTTCCAATTTTGTTAAGTTTCTTAAACTAAGCTCTATTTAGCAAGGTATGGGATGACCTACTTGCACTAGTATTTTAGATATATTATGCTAATCTTAAATGAATATTGAACGATGGTATCAGTAGATTTACATTGTCATACAATCAGTGTAAGCTGTAATGGCTTTAGGAGTAATTAACTAAAGATAACGGGCGTGGGATTTGCGAGATATGTATCAATCAGCTTTGTATGAATAATTGCGAATCTCTATGAATACTGTTTGATGGTAACCTAACTATAACCTACTTGAAGCCTTTTTATTTTTTTAATTTTGAAAACGTGTTATTTTTTTAAATATCACTAGTTTTTTAATTCCCTATTCATTTAATTGAGATGATTGGAAGCTATTGCCAGCTTCACACAGGAAGTAAAAAAAATGTAATGATTTTATCTATAGGTATATATATAATCATAGAAATAATGTATTGTATTTCTTCTCAGCAGTAAGCAGAGTCTTGTAAATACTTGACGTTTGGAAAGTGCATGTAAATTAAACTTAGTTAAAATAAAATATTATTGAGTTTGATTTTTTTCTCCAATGAGTCGTAAAGAGTTTGTTGTTGTTGTGTTTGTAAGGGAGCCAGGCTCGACATGGTCATGAGTTTGACTCCCGCCCGCTGCACAGTGGTTGCACCCTTTTAAAAATAGTGTTCGCGACGCAGTAGCTGAGCCCCGCTCCGCTTCGCAACCGCTAGTATGATAAGGCCCTAACAGTTTAATAAGCAAACTTATTCAGTTTATTTCTTGTCATCTGTAATTTGAACGAGCATCCCAAAGCGGTTAGTCAAAATCAGAGCCGAGTCATATCTCACGTGATAGCGCCAAACAAATTATTTTCCGAGCCAGTGGCGCGGCAAACACTATGCTTAGTTTAAAGTTCACAACGGCGAAATGTTCAAACGTATCCCTAGTGAGATATTCATACGAAAGGTATCAGAATCATTTTCGAATATTACGACTTCAGAATACCATCT
This sequence comes from Bicyclus anynana, assembly GCF_947172395.1. Lineage (NCBI taxonomy): Eukaryota > Metazoa > Arthropoda > Insecta > Lepidoptera > Nymphalidae > Bicyclus > Bicyclus anynana. The sequence goes on from NC_069098.1 coordinate 15,369,622, forward strand.
ACAGTTTATATACTCGTAAGTACAGACAACTGTAGAGGTTAGATCATGATTGTCACTGCTGAGCTCGATCCTCTCAGAATGAGAGGGGTTAGGCCAATAGTCCACCACGCTGGCCCAATGCGAACTGGCAGACTTCACACACGCAGAGAATCATAAAAATTCTCTGGTATACAGGTTTCCTCAGGAGGTTTTTCCTTTACCGTTTTGAGACACGTGATATTTAATTTCTTAAAATGCACACGACTGAAAAAGTTGGAGGTCGGTTCGAATCCGGTCGGGGCATGCCTTTGGGATCGGAGGCGGAGGTCATATCCACTGGGCTATCACAGTGCAGAGGTTATATAGTGGTGACTTATTATGTCAAACCCGTCAAGGGTTTTCAGACCCTCAGCAGTCCAAGTAGGTACTAAGTGTATTTTCATGTTTTCTTCGATGTAATATGAAAAACCATGTCATCACTAGCTAGACACAAATAACTTCGTGGTAATTTTTTTTAGAGAAGTCTTTAGAAAGCTTTCCAAGAAGCTTATTATTGAGGATTTGGACTCTTGAAACCTGCTACCTACCAATGGTACTACTTCCTAACTGCATAGTTGTTCACCATTATTATTTACCCATGGGCTGACAAACTCTCAGTTATTTTTAAAAATGAGAAAATGCTAAATAACAGCCTCTTAGGTAGTCAACTATAGATTAACATACTGTCTTAGTTTTGCTAGATACGCGAGGAGATTTCGAGTTTATACGCGCCATTCATAGAGTGATATTGTTTGACTCTGTAACGAGCACTAACTACCAGATACCAATGATAATAACCGGAACCGAATCCAATTGCTCTCTCATATAAAGACACCTGGCCCAGTTTTGGTGTAACAAAAACTCTGATGATGATTTAAGCAAAAGAAGTGATATAACGTTGGTAATTTTACTAGAAATTGGAGGTAAAGAACAAGTTACCTTAATTCGACAAAAAATTTAATCAAAATTCAGGATTTTATTCAAGCGGAATTTTCAAAATGTCTTAGTGTAAATATATCGCTTAGGATCCAAGAGTCATTTTCGTTTAAATTCAGCAGTCAGTGATCCTAACTAAATAGAAAGCAGCGGCACACGATATGATACCTTAAACATAGGATGGTAAAGATGTTTTTGCTTTGTTTCGTAGTACTCGATGGCGAGAGTGCAAATCTCTCGCTAAGGTACGGGAGGGATGTGAGAGGTTCGGTTTACAACGTAGGCATCTCTTGAATAGTGTTACCTTTTTGGAAACGGTCCAGAACACTAATGAACGGCTTACCAGCTTGAGGTAAATAGAGAAATTTATACTACAGTGTAAAAGGAAAAACGGGAAAACTTCGTCAGAAAAATACAATGCATTTATAGTACAAAAACCCCATCTAGGTCATATTAATTAGTTTTCTGACGGCTTCCGTGATGGAGTGGATTTACAAGACGGAACTGGGTTCGATGCCCGGCTAGGCCGATTGAGGTTTTCTTAAATGGTGCAGGTCTGGCTGGTGGGAAGGGTGGGTGAAAATTTCAAAAATAATTTGTTTACGTAAATATAACGTAATCCAATATATGATTCAAGTCTCGTAACGTTTAATAAATAAAATACACAGCTAATAAAAAAAACATAACATGTGTACAATACCACTCGGCTAAATAAAATATTATCGCAGTCCAGCAAGCATACAGAATGGATTTTTCTAAAACGACAAAATACGAGTATGTTAGATAATTTTGACGTATCGCTACAATACTTATTACTGTGCAATGGTAGGAGCATAACTTACTTTCAGTATTCATAAAATCAAGTATGTCTGACTACCGCTCACAGTCTTGTCGTTTTAGATCGTATGTCAACTTATTTATATTCTCTTTTTACCAAGTAATTTATGTACTTTACTTAATTTATGTACTTTAATATACTCTTTTCACTAAGTATTTTTGTATTTATTTTTACTTACTGTATTAGGTAGCTTAAGCTAACTTATCAAAATGACTATAAAAAAATCATGCCCACGTGGAATGGTGGCAAGAACTTATTGTTGAATTTTTAAACGAACTGTATGATTGTTAAGTTAGGATGTAACACTGAAAGTAGGGCTCATGATTATGACGGGATCAAAGGCTTGCGGGTCGGAACTCTTTGAGGAGAGCGTGGCTTTATAATGAGTCTAAGTGGTTTTTTACGTGCCCTTGAAGTGAGAAAGCTAATTAAATCAGATACGGGATAGTTCGTGAATTAAGAACCCTATGGCTTGCTTTCATACGACTGTAATTACAGTGTTTATAAAATAATATATTTTGCCGTATCTTTTAAATATGACTTATATCCCTATTCCTCCAATAGTCGGGAAATACTGTATAAGGAGTGGGTATGACAATAAGTCCCACGGGGTGGGGATCGAATCATCACCCTTCGGTGATAATTCCGACCACTTTACCGTTGAGCTGTTGAAACTGAAAGTTAGCCTAGTGGTTGACTTGTTTGGTTGCGCATTATTAGGCCATAAATTCGAGTCCTTTTTCCAAAATATATTTATAAACAATAGTTATACGAGTATGAAAATGTAAGGAAGGTAAAAATATATGAATTTTCATCTAATTACCATAAAAGATTTTTAGTAGATTTTGAAATGTTATAATCTTATTTATTATGCAAAGATCCAGACAATCTTTGTGTATTACATATTAATTAGTTATTTTCGACCTCATCATCCCCACTAAGCAAACTCAAAGGTCTTCCTTGTCTTTTATTCTGAAGGCGTAAGTTAAGCAATAACATTTTAACTAATTCATTCATAAAAGTTTTTACCCACACAGCGTGGAATATGAAAAATTCGTTTGTACCCTTTTTACACCCAATTCGGTTGATTTATAACTAACTGTAGCACGCGGGTCCATTTAGAATTCCGCCGACGAAGCTCAACTGAGGGCAATTAACGAGGGTCCGGCCTTTGGACAATTTTTAACTTCTAATTCAGCCAGTATTTGTTTAATATTAATTACTGAAAAAAACCGCTTTGTTTGTGGAAACCGCAGAATAAATTAAACAAACCGGACAAGCGCGAGTCGGATTCGTCCACCGAGAGTTCCGTACACAGGATCATTATAAATAGTTCAGGAATCTAAATGCACAGTTTTTGCCGAGCTGTTTCAGACTCCCTGTTTTTCAAGATTTATGTATACTTTTAGATTTATATTGTGCCTGTCTATAACTTTGTTACTTGCCAAATTTCAAAGTTCTAAGTTAACGGGAAGTGACCGATGAGTTATGATTCCCTTGAGAGTGTGAAATATGCGGTTTTGTTTTGCTTAATAAATTGCTGTGTCTTTTCTTACGAACTTGGAAGTTTATCACAACTTAATGGAACCGTGTGTTCCGAAATGGGTTCCGTATTTTTCTTTTGATGACGGAACCCTAAAACCAAAATATTCTCGCTCAATTAGAAGCTTCAATAGGACTTATTCATGCCATCAAGCATACTAATTGTTAGTTGCAATAAAACCTTCTAAGTAGATTAGGATTACACCATCACTTAATATAAGATGAGATCGCAGCCAAGGTCTGACCTTGTCATTGAATAAAAATGGACGCCGGTGAAATTAATATACACAGAAAACATTAAACAAAATTATTTATTATCGGGTCTGTCGTAATAAACATATTATTTCAACTCCATCCGCCTCCAGAATGTCCGAGTTGTAATTTAATTCTAAATCATTGTACTCGGAAAATGGAAATTGAAGATAATAAATACCGAATACCATAATATTATCAAGTTTGCGGATCTTGGGGAGGGTCCGATATGAATTGTGGACTCAAATTTCGCGACTGTATTAACTGAGGACTTTATTTCTTTGAAACTGGTTAAATGTAATTTGTAATTTCGTCCAAACTTGGCGGGATCTTTGGTTGGACGAAATAAGAAAATGGTTTGGTTTTTCTCAAGTTACAACTTACCGTAAAATTATCCGTAGTTAAATACATATTCAGATTTATAGAAACTTAGAATTTAAAAAATAGCGTAGGGGTAAAAGGACGTAGCCTAAAAATAAAATATAATTTTATTTTTCAATTGAATTATATCCTAATAATAGAAGCTTATCACTTATTCAAATAGTTGGTGATATTCCATTTCTTACAATAGCAATACTTATTGACTCTGTAACGACCACGCTGAACAAAATAAGGGTTAGTAACCTTGCCTTCCCAACCCCAGCCTAATGCAGAACGTTTTGTGAAAAAAATAATCTATTTTCAAAGCATCGCCCAGGACTCGAACCCAAGTCCTCATGAGCAATGATCCACTGAACAAACGAGACAGCAAAATAAAATCTAAAATTACATTCCCAGATTGTATTCGTCTCTAATCCTGTTTTCCCATTTTCAGGTACGTTTCACATAATTTCCAAAAGGAAAGTAACGGTGACTGGCGCGGAAAATGAGTTAAGACAGAAAAAGAAAATAAGGTAAGGTAATACGGGTTATTGCCGTGCTAATATTCTTCAAGAAAAACTTAACGAAAGAAATATAAAAGACCGGCGCGGCGCGGCGAGGGAAACTTAGATGCTAAGTTAAACATTTAAAACACTTTTACGTACTCATACTTACTTCTCGCGCCGGTATTATCCTAGTTGTTGGCATCTTCTTTATATAAATTCCGATTTTTCACTGTATGCTTACTTTGTCTTAAACTGTCTTCCAATATGTTTACTTATTTGTGGGCGCGAGGGAGGCTCGTGTCGTTATGAGCCGCGATCGTACGAAGTTAAGTGAGTAGTGGGAGAAATACTGCTGGTGATATAAGCGGCTTCTCGGGCGGTCTACTCGTAGCTCATTCTTGTCTTCGCGTTCGATCAGTCCACACCTATTATTGGATAATAATTCTTTATGGGATAGGCGGCGAGAGTGACTTGAGTGGAAAAGGGGAGTGTTAGTTAACTGTCAAGGACGTAATTAACCCTACATACAACGTTCACATGTCCGTGACTCTACTCAAGGAATTTTTAGACGCCAGACTTTCATTCAATAACTCTGTTTGTTTTCTCTTTAAATCCGCTTATTTAAAAAGAAGCATGTGTTGTAATCTAAGGACCTGTATGCGCCTGATCTTCGTCAAAGATAAAATCTGAAAGTTTGCCATTTGTGCTCCTTCGCAAGCTCGTACCATAGGTAAAACAGGCAAATATATAGTTTGGAACATGGTGCCTAAGGGCAGGCAGTAGTTAGAGTTAGTTAAAAAAGCGTTCACATATAATATGAAGTTAAATGAACGTCTATTTCCAACGCCCAAAATTGAAAATGCAACACTACTCGAAAAAAAGCGTCGAGTTTTTAAAACGCTGACGTGTGAACATATACTTGGGAATGTATTTGTTCTATATTCGCTCGTTTGAATGGGGGCTTATAAAACCATAAGAAGGTGGGAAAATCGGTATTAGAAAATTAGAAAGCTAAGTATTTGGCGACTGAGGACTGAGGACATCTTATAATTAAATACATATTTCAAACAATATGGGCTGAATATTACAATTATATGATGGAACTGGCGCATTGGGCATGGCCTAAGAACCTCTCTTATAAAATTACGAAGGTCTAACCGTGACTGTCTCTCCCTCTGTCAATATTGAGAATGCGGTTACGAAAGACTCGGGAAAAGAAGTAACAAAACAAGTAGTTCTAGTGGTCCAATACGACCTCACTGACCTTGAAGGATTCAATATCCTGCCTCCGTCCGTTTATCTTCAGCTACCCTCGTTTGCGTTGCGTTACGGCCGCCATTTTGACGTTATAAAAATTGAGCCTCTTTTATATGTTATACATGCCGTAAAACGTTATGGATAGTTTCTGAGTATATTTTGTTTAAATTGGCTTTTATAGTGACTCAAAGTATGCCCAAGAGTCCAAAGAACTTTCATGTAATGTTTTCTCGAATGCGTCACATTTTTAATATTTCTTGTTTGATATCTCACTTCTACCCTATTGTATGGATTAGTGGCGTGCACAAGGTTTTTATATAGAGTAAGCACTATAGATACGTATAAATAGTATAAAATGGAAAATTCGTTCTTCGATCATTTGTTAAGAGTATTCGGAGTAGGCAATGCATATTTGGATATATGAAGAGTACGATACTGGGATTAAATTAGTATATTTTTAATTCAAATTCTCATCATAATAATTATGGTATTATTATAATATAAGTATCAAAAGACACAAACACACACACACACACGCAAACACACACATACACGCGCACACACAAACACCTAAACTTTACCTAATTTGTTTTTTTTTTAATTCACTCACACTTTAATGTTATAATTATAATTAATCCGAGGGAGAGGGCTGCTTGTCCTTAACACAGATAGATCCATAAAATCTAGCTAGTACAGCCAGTTCTTGAACTTCAAAACAATTGTAATACCTTTTTGTGTGACAAATAAACGAAACGAAACGCTTTTTGCTATGTATTATATTAGGTATTTGTGTAACATTGTCAATGTATTAAAATGTAAATTATTTGTATTTGTGTGTATTACTAATACTATGGTTATTTTTTGTTTTATACCAGCTCGATGGCCTTATGTTTTCCTAAACTAAAGGTTGCCTGGAAGAAATCGCTAATTAGCGATATCTAAGGCCGTCTTTTGTATGCTGACCTCTTCATAATATGTTTCTACTTCTCTTGTATTTGTCATTGTGGTGTGCAAATAAACTATATATAATAATAATATACTGTTAAAGGTAATATAAAGTTGGTATTTTAACTTTTATTCGTACCTAATGCTCTGTCACCGACATAGCTCAGCGAGTCGGGAAGTTGAAATGGCAATGGGCGGGGCACATAGTTCACAGAGCTGATGGACGTTAGGGTCCCAACGAGCTGGAATGGCGACACCGCCATTCCAGCGATTTATTTGTGTGAGATTCATAAACAACATTTTTTTGAAGTGATAGTTATCACTTCACAAAAATTGGGTAAATCGTTTCTTAACGTAACGCGTTACGGTGCCACTCTGTCTGGCTTCTCTTTCTTTCACGCGTACGGCAGCAGCTTTAAGTTATCACTTCTGTTTAGGGTCCCGAGACGCACACGTTTTCATTAAAATCGCAAATTAACGTAAATATTGAAGGTTTCGATTAGTGTCATTATCCCTAGTAATTGCTTTTATTTCCCACCCCATTACTACCCCTCTACGTCAATTTCGATAGGTCGTTAAGGGTTTAATGAACCTACTTTATGAGTCGATGACTTTATCTCCCTTATATTATCGGTAAAATCTTAAGGGCTGAAGGGAATGATTTTTATAAGCATCTCATCGCATTATTATATACTTAGGGAGATATTTATATGACTATAAAAAATATAACATCATCAGTTTTTCAAATAAGATACTAACTAGCAAACTCCCGCGACTTTGTCCGCGTGGAATTCAGTTTCTCACAAATCCAAAAAACTTATCACAAATTACTAATACTATGTAGAACTCTCCGAACGCACAACGTTAGAACTGGTATATATACCGCACGATGGAAAACATTTCTTTAGCGTGAGTTAGGTTTTTTCCAAAGTCAACTCAGATTTATAAAAAAAACATTCAAATTCAATTCATCTGCTTTAATCTGTGAACAATAACACGAGCATATAATATTAATTTTATAAGCGTAGATACTATGTTTTGACTACGGCGTGCAAATTGTACAGAATCACATTTCTTAATTTATTCGTTGAATCTATGTTCAATTCAATTCAATTCTTTGTTTGCTGAGAACAAATACAATCAAATGTATTCAGCTATTTCTGGCATACAACAATTTATATTACAGATGAAAAAAAAAATATTGACAAAACATAAAAAATTAAATTTAAGAGCAAATGATTAAATAAAAATATAAAATTAAATAAAAGGTTTAAAAAATTACAATCTGTGCAGGTACATATGTCAAATAATAATAAATCTAAACTATAATCATTACAATGTCAAATTATATACATAATTAATAAATAAATACAAAAAATAACACATTATCTACATGTTTTTTTCATTTATTTTTATAGTTAAAATATCTCTGGTTGAATAAAATCCATAATTAATGACCCACTTTCTAAGTGCAGGTTTAAATGTTTTATAGGGCAATTCATGTTTTGAGGCAACGAATTAAATATTTTAAAATGCAACACCCATACATTGGCAACTTTTCAAGTATGTTACTCGAGAAACGCCGGGTAGCAACAGCTAGTGTTCCACAACAAATCACAGCCCACTTAGGGGTGGAAATGTGTCGCGCTTATGGCGTTAGTGCTGGTTCACCGCGCCCCGTGACCGCGTATGTGTCCGACCCATCGCTCATCAACGCTTGCTGACAATGTATTCATTGTATACTAGCGGACGCCCGCGACTTCGTCTGCGTGGAATTCAGTTTTCACAAATCCCGCGGGAACTATGGATTTTTCCGGGATGAAAAGTAGCGTATGTGATAATCCAGAGTAAAATCTATTTTCATTCCAAATTTCAGCCAAATCGCTTCAGTAGTCACAGAGTAAAAGAGGAACAAACATACTTACACACTTACACGCAAACTTTCGCCTTTATAATATTATAGTAGGATAGTAAGACTAGCGGACGTCCGCGACTTCGTCCGCGTGAAAATCAATGTAAACTTTCAAGCCCTATTTCAACACTTTAGGGGTTGAATTTTAAAAATTTTCGAATTACATTATCTTGTATTTTTTTTATGATTTATGAACAAATTTTAAAACTGTAACTCTAATAATAAAGGAATTTCCATACAAACTTTCAACCCCTATTTCATCCCCTTCTCATTTTATTTTCGCAATAAAAAGTATCCTATAAACTTTCCCGTATTATGGTCTTAAACCGTGTTAAGATTTATTTGAATTAATGCAGTAGTTTCAGCGTGGTGCCCGAATAACAAAAAAACACGGACAGACAGACAAAAAATCGAAAAAAATTTTTTTTAGCTTCAGTATCGATTATATAATGCCCCTGACAAAAATTTTCAAAATATCTTCAATGTACAGAACGTACAAAATGTACAGATTTCGTATTATAAGTAATAAGTATAGAATCTAGATGGCGCTGGCGTTTTTTATGCCACGCTAACGTTTGTTGTTACAAATGGCATAAGTAAAATCTCAAATTGCACAAAGTTGTATAGAATTTGACCAGTTTTATTATAAGTATAGACTAGCCCGCCCCGCGGTTTCAACCGCGTAGCTCCTGATCCCGTGGCAATATAGGAATAAAATGTAGTTTATTTACTTGTGAATAATGTAACTAAAACTATCCATTGGTAAAAGAACTTTTTTAAATCAGTGAAGTAATTTTTTGTATATTTGTTACATACATAAATACAAATTTTTCCTCTTCATAATATTAGTGTATACCAGCTGCGTAGCTCCCATTCCCATGGGAATGTAGGGATAAAATATAGCCTATGTTACTAGTTAATAATGCAGTTTTCCATTAAAGAATAAGTGTTCCGGAATATGCATCCATAATTTTCTAAATATATATATTATAGGGTTGCAAAGATCGCTAAATAATACCATGTCTGATCTCAAGAAACGTAGTCACGATGCCACATGTAATACAACCTCAGACCAATTATAGAAGGACCTGTATCGCACTCAATGTCACGAACAAAATTGTCTGTCATTTTCTAAGGAAAACGAGCTTAGATTTTGTATATATCTTATACTAAACTAGAAGTATTTGCCCGTTTTTTTACACAATTCACTTACACAAAAAGGTATTTTTACGAAGCTCTATTACCGACGAACACGATTACAACTATTTAACATCGATTCTATAGAGACAGTTTTTATAATCGCATTAGATCGTTGATCATATATTTTGACAGAAAAGTAACGATCTAGCGAGGCAGGTCTATACAATAATTGGTCTGAGAATACATCATTCCTACCAAAAAAGACCCATTTTCAATGCAAGACATATTTTTGTTATTTCTTTCTCCCAATATAGAGCCTTTCTCGAGTAGTTTTCCCTCCGTTCATAGCGGTAGATGAATGGTAAACATAAATAAAGCTATACAGAAATGTTTATAAAGGAAACCTTCGGTATACCTACACCATACCTCGCAGCGAAGATATCACGGGATATAATTTGATATAGCTTCGGGACAATGGGACAAGCACTTAACTAACATTAATTGTGTAAGAGCGACAGTAAATATGGCCACTTCTATGTAATAGCTATGTAGAGTGTGCCATTTCTGTCCTTTGTCTTGTGTATCTCGCTACATGGACGGACAGAATGTAGTCTTGGAGATATTTACGTTGTGGATGACAATTTAATCAATTAAACATGATTTATCATGATGATGATAGGAATATATGTTAATAGGCAGTTTATATTTTTTCTTCTTTTAATTTCTACATCGTAAATGCCTGCGATTGTCAGCCATCACTCATGATGGTAAATGAATATACAGCTTAGAATGGAATGCCTATATAGTAGATGACTATTTATTTACTCTTGACTTATAGACCAAATTGAAATAGAAGTAGTATTATTTAAAAAAATATGTCTTTTCGCTTTTATAATGGTTAAACTGGCACCATTACACACTGTACACTTGAATAATCGTAACACTAAGCCCTCATTCGCACGAGAGTTTTTTAACGTATGTTAAAAAGCGTTCAAATAAACTATGAAGTTAAATGACGGTCTAATCCAACACCCAAAATTAAAAATGTAACACTGCTCGAAAAAAAGCGTCTTGTGAACATAAATACTCGTACTTGGGAATGCATTTGTTGTATTTAAACGTTTTTTAACGTCCGTTATAAAAACTCTCGTGCGAATGGGACTAAAGGCTCCGAATTGTCAATGCGTAGACAGCTTTTGAAGAAATTATATGTGAAATATTAAAGTATAGAAAAGATCACAGCATGAAGATGGTTCCATAATTCCAGAAAAGATTTGATAAATCGGTCAACTAGTGACCATGTAAGTATATATTGCTTTTGGCTCTTCAGAACACTTACCATTGCAGATGATAGATCATAGAACTAACATACACGGCTCTGAAATCTCCAAACTATAAATTGGGATTGACAATAAATCACCTTTATTAGCAAAATTCGTCATAGCATTAAATTAAAAAAAAAAAAAAATTAAGGTTAAGTAGTCTGTCTGTACCTGTCCATCAATCGAATATTCGTTTTTACTATTCCGGTGTTGAATAAGCTCAAAAAACTGCTTTTCGGTGAAACTAATACGTCCGTTTTACCGGTCCCTGGTATGATCTCGATACTCGAACGTGACTCACATGTACAGTGTACACTTCAGACATAACTGATAAAATGCTGATAAATTATCTGAAAGCCATTCTCAAAGAACGCTCGAATCGATTCCTTTCATCCTTTATCAAAGGAAATTGTTTATATTGACAGCTTGGAGAATTTCCGCGATGGCTGACTTGGGAGATAAGCGGGAAACAGAAATATTGCTGAATTAAACAACGCTGAGGAATTAAATACAATTTTACGCGATTGTAAAACGTAATTGTTTATATAGTATAGTCTCTCATTATTCCTGCAATCTATACTTAGACGTTAAGCTGGATGTTAAGTATTTTTATATTAAGGCGTGTTAGGTGCTAAATTCAGTGAATTTCTCAAACATAATTGTGTCTTTTTTATATCATCTTGTGGTGCTCGTCTCTTGAGCCTTTCCCAAAAATATAACATTAGATAAAATAAGTGTCCACCACATGAGCACATTCCAATTTCTTCGTCTGACCTGTGTGGTGAGTCTAAGCTCTATGTCTTCTCTCCTTATGGAGGGAGACCTGGCCCTATAGTGGGCCTTTAAAATAGTCTGGTACTCGTAATGATAAGTAGTCGAACTGATGGCATCTCATAACCCCATACTCACAGAGCTTTTAACTAAACTAAAAATATTTGAACTAAAATTATCAAAATGTTAATATCGACTAAAAATTAAATTATTCCTCAGAGTGTTTCCGTTTCTCACTATTCTTTGTATAAAGCTGTTTCAGTCTAGAAATCTAGATTATAAATGGGTCTAGTTCTTCATTCAGACGTGCACCGTAAATCTTCAGGAAGCATATCCTGAGGGAAAGCTCTTAATGGACACCGCCTTGTGTGATTTGGGATTTGCGGCGTGGTTGAATTATGGTATGATTGTATTCCTTTGACATTTTCAACCCCGAGGAAGAATGTACTTTAGAATAGTTGATATATTGTGAAACTTTGCAGTTTTAATCTCGTAGACCGAGAACTAAATGGACAGACAGAAAACTAAAAATCCATCGCATTCCTTCAAAAAAGTGATCAAATTTACAAAGATACTATATTATCTATTCGCTATTATATATTCTATTCGCTATTCTTTGAATGCTATATTGTGATGATTTAATAAAGTATAGCATTAAGTAGGGATTATTATCATTAAGTAGGTAACAGACGTTTAATATTTTTACTGTAAAATACCTCAGATGATTAATCAACAAACTGTATTCTGAGATGAACACATAAACAAATGTATTGTGTTTTCGAAATGACTGCCATAACGTGTTGCAAAAAATAAAGATACCTACATACCATAACAAGTTAGCTTTATGTAAAGGTAACACAGTAAATAAAAAAAACAGGCAGGTCGGTTTTAGCTTGTAGTGTGATGTCCTTCCTTTATTTATTTATTTTATTTATTTAAGACAACACCCGATCTTCAACTGACATTTTAAAAACAAGTTTTATAAGAAGAACTTCCAAAATATTTTTAATTAGAAAATAGAAAAATACCAGACGGCTATAAATGAAGAGGTTGAAAAGGAAACCGTCGCGGATTCAGAAACTTTGAAACTTTCTTATTTTCTCAAAAGAATTTTCCTTTTTAATTTATGAGTAGGTATCTCATTAACGCGTTTCCGTTTTTCCTTTGAATCAATGTGTGGCGAGTGGAGTGGGTTGTGTCACTCGTTTTGCCTCTAATTCATGAGGACGGTTGGCTACGGATTAATCATTTGACCTCTTTTTTAAGAACCAAATAGTAGAAGTGGTTTTGGAAAGAATTCATCCATAGAAGTATTAGAGATATGCTTACTCGTATTTCCACTGTTATGTAGTATGGCCGATGTGGTGCCGGAGAAATAGTAGACTTAAAGCTGAACACCTATATACTTCAGATTGACGCGAATAATATTACTAGAAATTCGAGCATGTTTTGCAAAGTATTATTGTTATAGACGGTTTATTATTATTTAATTAAGAACGAAAATCCAAATTGCTTCTTAAACATGCAACAATTTAATTATTACAATCAGTGGCTTGCATTTCATACATGCTATAAATGCAGTAACGTGTCTCTGATACCTATAATTTAGAAGGAATTATTTTCTATCCAACGAATACCTGCGACTCGCTTGATGTCATCAGTCCTTCTGGTGGGGTCGAGTAACACTGCGTTTTCTAGTGCGGGGTCGCCATTAGGACCCCAACGTCCATCGGCTCTTCTATGTGGCCCGCCAATTGCCACTTCAACTAGTTTTAGTTAAACTTACCTAAATATATCACTTTTAACAACAACTTTGAAGTAGTTGTTAGGATAACTAAATCTTCCCGGTCCAAGCTATTGAGGCTTAGTGCTTGAAGTTTCAATCTCCGGTTTCGTATTTCGCTGGAACAGAACTATCACAGATAAAAAGCGAACAGCAATAAATGCCAGCTGATGTTTTACAAATGGCAGATTTATTTTTCAGCTCCACTGCATGCAACAAGCTAAGCTATTGGATTGTATTCAACCAAATCTGCTGGTATTAGTTGAGCACATGTTTGGCATTTAGAGCTTTGAAACTGTCTTTGTTTTAACAGGCCGATTTTGCAACGATTATTATTGATACCCACATTACAATACGAGTAAATAAGTGCATTAAATACTATGTGATATAGCATGTCCGAAGAAAGAAGCAAATTATACAGAAAAGTAGAAATGCTGTCTCTATCTAGAATAACATGAAGCTTATCATCAATTTTGTCTGCTTCTGAAAGTCTATTTATTTTTGGATGTCGTCTAAGATTAGAGACACCGACATCCCTCAACGAGTCGCGAAGCTCGGCGGGGCACATAGTTCGAAGAGCCAATGGATGTTGAGGATCAAAGGTACTGGAATGGCGAACCCGCACTAGAAAGTGCAGTGGTGATCGACCGACCAGGTAGACTGACGACATCAAGCGAGTCCCAGGGATTTGCTAGATGCAGGTGGCTCAGGATCGTAGTGTTTGGAAGTCCCTGCAAAAGGCCTATGTCCTGCAGTGGACGTCCATCCGCTGATATGATGATGATAATGATGAATTATGCATACCATTATTAGTGTTTTGGTAACATACGTTCCTCATCAGGTATTTTTCTATCTGAGAAATAGAAAAGAGATAAAAGCCCGTAAAAATAATAACTCGAAGGCGTCACATCAAAAGGCAACAAGCACATCCCATTATTCAAACACTCCCCAGAATAACGAGTTCTCTACATTTGTGATCTTTTTATATCCGACGCAATAAGGAATAACTTCCGTTTATATCCGACATGTTGGGGGAAGAGTGCCAACAGAATTATTGCTATCGACTGATAGGAGTGTCCGTGACAGCCAGACATCCCCCATTTTCGGAAGGCAGAAAATTTGTCAGTCAGTGCTCTTACTATAGGTAAGTAGAAAATAAGGGAGTATGAACCATGGTGGTAGTGGTGAAAGGTAGCAGGTATAAAAAGTAATTTTCTGACATTTTCTCAGGAATAATATGTGGGATCATTCGTTTATTTTTCCGAAATATTATGAGGAATTACTCCTCCAGTAGCCAGCACCTTAGCTTCGTGGCATCACCTCGCTAAATACCTATGAAGTTATCTTAAAAAATCTTTTACAGTGTTTTTCAAAGGGTTGCCGCGATGCTACCTTACAGACACAACTCCACAATACTTACATAATTCGTATACGGCACAATACAAAAAAAATACGGCGGGCGGTTAGGGCCTGGACCCTTGAAATCTTCCAAAGCCACCACAGTCCAAACTCCGTGATTGGCTACCGTCTATTATAGATGCATAAGCTGTAAAAATTTCTGCCTTTCTAAAATGAAGTATGTCTAGCAATGGCAGGCTCTCGCTCCACGAGGGTAGTTCGAGTTTCCTCGGTTTGAACATTTTCATACAATCTGATTTGTATGTAAAAGGTATTGGTGCGGTAAAAGGGTGTTGTTTTGTTCCTTATTTTAAGACGAATGCTGTTTCGTAATGTATTTACATCGCGATCGTGTTGATACGTTCGCGTATTTTTGTTGTCTATATGGAGCATGGAAAAGATGAGGAAATATCCTAAAAAATATTCCCATATTTACCGTGTTGGCAGTTAGCAATAAATATGTCAGAAACAAACACGAATTCCAAGGGAAATGTTTTATTATTTAATCTATCCATCTTCTTGATAAATTCAAAAAATGTTAGATGTACTAAAACTTAAGGGTTTGACCGAATTCATTACTTATTTTTTGTTTTATTTGTAAACAGGACAGTTGTAAAACAAGGAAATCAGAAAAAACACATATGTACTTTGACTAGTAAGATCCTACGATAAGCAATTTTGGAGTTATCTATAATAATATTATAAAGCTAATCTCAGGAACTACTGGTCCGATTTGGAAAATTCTTTATTGTTAGATAGTCCACTTATCGAGGAAGGACTGTATATTATCCCCGTATTTCTACAGGAAGGGAAACCACACCATGCGGCGTCAGCCAGTATAAATCATATCCTCAGTCAGTTTTGTAGCAATTTATACTTTCAGCCATCGCCCTATTAGTTGAACATAACTGTCTGAAAACTTATCGATAAAACTATAATGGTAACCAAAATGCATTTTAGTGAAGACGTTAAAACGACTAAAGCTTCTAAAGGTCATTCCGGGCTCGTAAACCTTTATCTCAACTCGCTGGACTTTATGTCGGGACGAGGTTGGGACCAAATCGGACTTTATGTCGGGGCTTTCAACTAAACCGTCCCAAGGCGTTGACACTTCCGCGTATTATGTCGGGGAATGCGCAATTTGTTAAAGTAAATTTTTTAGGAGTATGTGAATATATGGGAACGGGAATGTCGCTTTATGTATTTTCAATTGTATCGTGTTAGTAGCTGACGCCCGCAACTTCGTCCGCGTGGAAATCAATGTAAACTTTCAACCGACAGTTCACTACTTTAGGGGTTGAATTTTAAAAATTCTTGAATCACGTTATATTTCATATTTTTTATTTTTTATGATATGAACAAATTGTAACTCTAAAAATGAAGGACTGTCCGTACAAACTTTCAACACCTTTTCACTCCCCTTTGAAAATTAATTAGTATAAAATATTATTTGTCTATTTTTGCCTCGTTGGCCCAGTGATAAGCTAATATAAGCGTATAAGTAATATTTTATTGGGTTATAAAATATTGAGCTTCCCTTTTTTCCGAGAATTTCTCAGTTGCACATTTGGTAGTGTTTTACCTCGTGATTCGGAAAATTCGTTGAGCCGTCTACCCTGGTAATTTTATATCAACTAATAATGATCTTTACAAATCAAACATTACAACTTTAGGCCCATCAACAAATCACATTGTTGCAGAGAGGTGGGTTTAGCCCCAAATTTTAAATAGCCTTGATTATTTTAATATAATAATTAACACAATAGTGGACTCGCCATCCTCACAAAAACGTCAAGCTTATGAGGATGACTAATTTTGTAATAAAAAAATTTGTTACACTTTTTTTTGTTCTATAAAGAGAAAATGAAATTATGATTCTTTTAGAAAAATATATTCATAAAAAATAGTGTTTTTAAAATTATTTTCTATTTTGTATTGCAAAATACCTTAAAAATAAACATTCGTTACAAAATAAGGTCCAAATTTCCATTCCCATCCACTGGGTCCTTTAGATCGATGACACGCTCGCTATCATCAAACAGATATATAGGATGCTCCAATTTTGTAAAAAGCCCTCTTTTGTTGCCTTTATTCACGGATACAAGGGTTGAAACAAGGTACACCTCCCGAGGGACACTAAAACATGCCCCATTAATGGGGACAAATGGGTATAAACATGCAGATAGAGGGACAAATCGGTGACGCTGACGGCAACTCTCAGGTAATGGTTTTTTTTATATGAAATGTACCCTTTTAATATATTATTTAAGTCTTTGTTTTTGTGTTTCATCCGTCTATGTTATACCTTCGACTCTGCTAGCGAAGTTTTAACAGAAATATAATGAGTTCGATTATCAGCTCGGGAAATTTTTGGCGGTAACTAGCCATGGCCTAAGCTTCCCAACAGCCAAATTTAAACAAAAAAAAATCGATCACAGTCATATAATACGTCGATAAGTAAAAGAAGAAATATTTATGTAATGTGATAAAAATAAAATATGGAATAGACATTTAGTTCGCGGATAATGCCATAGCTTCTTATTGTCCAATGAATGAGAGATGAAATTCAAAGTTTGTGTAAATGCCGACTCAGCGATTTATCAACTGGACATGGACCCATTGGAGGAGGTCCATTGTCCGACGCTGGGCCGCCAACAAAGCTTATTTTGAAATCTCGTCAATCTTCCTTTATCTTGTTGAGTCAGCGGGCGGTCCAGTTTGTTTCCTATTATTTGCTTTTAATAGTAACGTAATAATAGAAAACAGAATTTAATTATACTAATATATCGTTACTGATATTGATATCGTCATCATTATCTGTACATTTTAACGGCCAATCTTAGGGTCAAGCATCGTTGGCGGGTTTATTTCTTAGAAGAAAGAAAAGCTTAGTGTTATACATACCCTGACTTAGGACTCGAAACCAAGGCCTTGACATTATAGATAAACTAGCGGACGCCCGGGACATCGTCCGCCCTTAGACCTCTTTAATTCGGCCCTATCGCAAAATATGTTCGTAGTGGACCTACTAACTATAAAATACCTCTAATTTCAGCGGTACATCATGCGATTTTCGAGATTTCGTGATGAATGACCTTTCGCATTTATATATTAAGATAGATTTTTAATCAATAAGAAATCGGTGATTTCATTTTAATTACAAATTTTTGATTTCATTTTCGTGTGACAGTGACCGTCAATTGTCACAGGAAAATGAAAAAAATTACATAAACCACAACTCTATATGATCAGATTTAGACAACTTCCCTGGAGCATTTGATACAATAAACGTGATACCTCTTCCAAGTGAGCCAGCTTTCATACTACATCTGCACTTAACATCAAGTGAGATCGCAGTACGCAAACATTTACCTTATCAGCCGATAGACATCCACTGCTGGACATAGGTCTCTTGTATGGACCTCCAAGCACAACGGTATCTATATGAATTTCTTTTTCTTTAGGGCGGCTTCATCATTTCAACCCATATTGGGCTCATTGCTGAGCTCGAGTCTCCTCTCAGAATGAAAGGGGTTAGGCCAATACTCCACCACGCGGACTCAATGTGGATTGGCAGACTTCACACACGCAGAGAATTAAAAAAATTCTCTGGTATGCAGATTTCCTCACGATTTTTTTCGTTCACCGTTTGAGACACGTGTCATTTAATTTCTTAAAATGCACACAACTGAAACGTTGGAGGTGCATTCCATGGATGGATTCGAACCCACACTCTCCAGAATCGGAGGCAGTGATCATATCCACTGGGCTATTTAAATTCCATTCTTCGCCACTGATAGGCAGTGTACATATAAATTGTACGTAATGGAAAATACTTCTTCAGTTCAGGTTCGTAACTCCTCGTCGGTAGACGGTGGATTTTTGTATTTTTTTTGGCTTTTTTTCTTCCAAATATGTAAAAAACCTGTAATAGTGAATATAATTTACCAGTGTAGGTGAAACCTACGATATTTCCTGACCTACTGAGGCTTTAAATTCGATTCTTCATGATCACAAAACCGATGTCGTCTGTAGCCGAAAACGCTAGGTTCCAGTAAATGTTCGCCTCTCATAGCCACAAGTATTATAATAAATCTGGTCTGCCCTAGATCTTTATCTAGATTCGAGCTTTCAAACGAACTTCTGCATGTCAAGTACTTCCCACTCTGCGATTAAGTTTTATGAAGTTTTTATTCAAAAGTCGAAATTGAGGCTGAACTAAATTGACTCTTAGAATAGAATTTTTTGATTTCTCATAACGCTAAAAGCTGACGCACTGGCTTTCGAGGGAGGTTTTAATTATAATTTTATATACAAACAAAATAAAATTAAAGTGGTTTTGGATACCGAAATAAAGGCTTATTCTGAAACTCATATTGTTTGTCTAAATATCATCAAAATCTAAACTCATAAAATTTTATATGTATGACTGTGCTAATTTCATTGCTGACTTGAACTATATTGGCCGGATTATTATAGTTTGCAATGTAATACAAAGGTATACCGACCATTATCATTAACCTATTTTAATGGCCTGCCCTATATGGATAGGCTTCCTTCATTATGAACGAGATTTGGATATTAGACTCAACATGTTGCTGCTATACGAATTGTTGCAAAGATTTTATGAAGATTATTAGATACGTTACGTGCATACAGAATCACTGACTGCACACATGCACAACTTTGTGTTTACTTACGTTATACAGAGTCCTAGATAACTAAAAATGTTCAGGAAACATGTGTTCTAAAATTAATATGTTCGGGGTAAATAATATTTCTTTTGTAAATAGAACCCATATGTGTCCCATAAACGCATCCTTGTAATTAATACGTAGCCAAGTTTTACGTATTTTAAAATGCAAGGATAAAAAAGGTGTGTGTTACATGAATAGTCGGAAATATTTGAATTACATTGTATGTAAACATAAAAAGGTTTTTTTTTAATATAAATCATGCAGTTCAGCTCCTATAAGTGGACTGGTCAACACATTGAAGTTATGGAAAATTCTCCCGAGCACTCTGTATATATTTATGTAGGTATACATAGCTTATACACTTCCTGAATACACAACTCGACATTGTAAACAATAATTATGTATTATTTATTTATATGTATAACTTTAGTGATTTACAATGGCGACTAAATGAAGTTAAGACAATTAGCCAATTTAGTGCGCGTCAGTTTTGACGCACTAGTGACATATCTATAGTAAAAAATATCATTGGGTTGTCGGGCTTAGGGTGTTTGACTCTGCAATGATCTTTATCAGCTGATGTTAATAATATTGGCCGAAACCTACGGCTTAACGCTTTCGTAAAGGCAGGGGATGTAAACCCATCCTTCCAACTTTGGACTATGAACTTCTCCGAAGAAAAATTCTTTTAAAACCCAACCCAGTAAGTACTGCAAGTCAATAATTTTTGTAAACAAATTGATAATTGATTGTCGTTAAAAGTCAAAGTCAAAATTGTTTTATTTCAATTATGCTAAGTTTAAAAGCACCTTTTAAAAGTCAGGTAATTATTAGATAATGGTGACAAATAAAGCCGAAAACTTAAAATTAAAGTTACGAGAGTTCCAAATTAGCCATCTTACCACTACATCCAAAGCAAAATCTGTAAAGGTTTGTATCGAACTTTGAGACGTGTTATGCTTGAAGAACTTTGCTTTGCAATGCAAAAGCCTTCCAGGATCCGGTGAGGCATCCTGGGTTGTGTTTACAGCGACTGAGCTGCGCTCGTAATGGACTGTATGAGACTAGGGCGGTGCGAGCCGGGCGATTGTAGTCTCTATAGGGTGACTGTGACATTTGCTATGGTCAGTCTATTCCGGAAAGTTTTTTTTGGTGACTTGTACGGACAAAACTTTGACAGATGCAGCATAACACGTTTTTTACAGTATACGTATACACTTCTTTTATATTTTATTCAATGACAAGTTAGCTCTTGACTTCGATCCCATCTAACGTTACGTCTAAAATGTGCGTGTTTACTTTTGGAAGAAATACAAATTTATTCTACCAATACCTCTGACAGTTTCCACGCAGCACCGCACTGGCACGCTAAATCGCTTGGCAGTACAGCTTTTCCGGATAATCGGTGTGGTTTTGAATGGAAGTGCATTTGTGTGTGTAAACTGAAGAAGCGTCATAACTGCTTGCATACACAAACAACAAACACATAAATATTTACATTATCTTACTTTTTTTATTTCAAGAAAATACTCAGAATTTATCTCGAACTACGTTGTGGGCGAAAAATGTGTGGTGTCAATGCTGGACAACAGTCGTTCCATGAAAGAATCCCAAAAAGTCCTGCTGATCCTCGAGTTTAATTCTCGACATGGTGACTCTACATCCATTTTCAAATACAGACAGTGCGACATTGACTTTGAGAGAAATTGCTTTTCCATCACAACTTGTTGCATTCTAGGTATAGAAGGGGGGTTTGGGTAAAGCGTATTGTAGGAGGTTACGTTTCCAGAACAATTTCAATATACCATGACAACCCCTGCAGTGGGGTACTAATTATATTATATATCGTGTGATATAACTCTGAAAGCGTATGTATTTTTCTACTCGAGTTATATTTGTATTTTTGAGGTTTTCAAAGCTGGAAACCGTCATTCTCCCTTTGGCAGAACCGTGCATATATTGCTTCCGTAATTAGAGTAGAAGCTACCTACGCCTAGGAATTTTTAGAAGGGCATTGTAATTTTGGTCATCGTATTTAGACCAATACTGAACCAGTCCTCTTTTCGTATAGGCGAGGGTGTTAATAGACCCTCCACGCTGGCCAGAGCAATTGGGGTGATAATGTTTGTAATTATTAATATAGGATATTGATCGTGACCGTGGGGGAAGGGGGCTGGGTTTAAAAGAAAACCAATGTAACATTGTCCGATCCAGGATTTCATGATCCGATACGCTTTGATTGATAATCCAATCAAATACGCTTCAATTAGATGATCCAATGGATCACCGAGGCAGAGAAGTCATTTACCTAACATTACTTACATTATTTTTAAATAACGTTTATTTTTTTATTCTTTACAAGTTAGCCGTTAACTACAATCTCACCTGATGGTAAGTGATGATACAAATACAATCAAGATGGAAGCGAGCAAACTTGTTAGAAAGAGGATGAAAATCCTCACCCTTTTCGGTTTCTATACGACATCGTACCGGAACGCTAAATCGCTAGGATCATAACTCGGAATTAAATATTGAAAAAATATCTGCCTTATATCATGTTTATCATCTTGAAATATTATAAACAGGCTTTCCAATTTCATTTCTTTCTATAGAAGAAAATCTTTTACGCTAAAACCGAAAAAGATTTAGCACAACTCTAAATAGGTCACACACATGCATACATACATCAATAAATTATCGCAGCCACATTCCAATCTGCGGTTTATTTCCGCCTGTCTCCCTGCCGCGCCGAACCGATTTATCGTTCTCCTCTTTGGTATCGGTGTACCTATTTATTGTACGGTTAGCAAAAAGTTTGCTTGCACTTGGCGGTGATCCAATAATTATTTATTGTTCCGGATCAGGGGATGGGGGACCAGTTGAGGTTGTTTGGCTACGGCTACCCGTATTGGATTGTGATGGGCTTAAGCCCTTATTTATAACCACTGGCTGACCCG
The DNA here is from genome assembly GCF_947172395.1 of Bicyclus anynana. NCBI lineage: Eukaryota > Metazoa > Arthropoda > Insecta > Lepidoptera > Nymphalidae > Bicyclus > Bicyclus anynana. Next base: position 15,392,256 of record NC_069098.1, read on the forward strand.
GCAAACGGTGTAGCGCCATATTATGAATTTAATTCAAAAAATAATAATGAAAATGCGATTTTTAGTTATCGTAAAAAATACTGTCTGATTGACATACCTATCTCATACACAAAATAATCCCTTACATAAGGAAGCTTTACATAATAAATAAGCTATTTGTCTTTTACGAAGACCTAACACATATTTTGTCGGCATTTCTAGCAATGAAATAAATTGTATTTATAATATTAATAAGTGTTAATTTTATTATTAGGTATGTAATAATTTAGATAATATTAATGATTATCTTTCACAATAAACAATAAAGAAGAAGTGTTTATAATCCACGTTTTTGAAAACCTGGGTTCAAGGTCTCCTTTATTTATAAATAATTTATTTGTTAAATAATATTTTAAATAAACAGAAAAACAAAATAGAACATTTTATATCATTCTATTCAGCATAATAGTGTTCATCATAAAGGTCTTCTGGTAGGCTTCGGCTTTGCCTAGTTTCCACCTAATCCTACCACCAAACGATTAAGCATTTCGGCACGACGCCTGAAACTAATCTTGATAATCTCTTGTAAACTGAAAAATTATTATCGTTCTGGGATAAAATATTGCCAGTCCAAAGTGGCGAAAGTATAATATTATAAATTTATACAAAACAAATCCCCAAAGTTTGACAATCGCTGAACACAGATGCTTACGCCATTTGTAGGCTTCGCTTAATGGCGGCCATCTTTTATATCTGACGCGTATTAATGGTGATTTTGTCTAAATGTTTTGTATTTACACAAAGTGGGAAGTTTTAGGTATCATCTCTTATACTATGTAATGTGTCGTTGGTCAAATAAATGCAGAAAAGTATAAAAAATCAACGGTTAATGGAGCGAACGCAAGGCCAAGAAGTACACGGTTCGATCCCCGACCGTTGGACTATTGTCGATCATACTCCGGCGACAATTAGGGGTAAATATTGATCATGTTTCAGGAGAGCCACCTCTGTCTCCGATTCCGGAGGGTGTAAGTTCGAATCCGGTCCAGGGCATGCATCTCCAACTTTTCAGTTGTGTGCATTTTAAGAAAATATCACGTGTCTCAAACGGTGAAGGAAAAACATCATGAGGAAACCTGCGTATTAGAGATTTTTTTTAACTCTCAGCGTATGTGAAGTCTGTCAATCCGCATTGGACCAGCGTGGTGGACTTTTGGCCTAATCTCTCTCATTCTGAGAGGAGACTCGAGCTTTGCAGTGAGCTGAATATGGGTTGATAATGAATGAAAAGGCAGAACTGCCTAGTTGATCCTCATTAGACGTGTGCTTTTCGAGTAAAGGAAATCTATTTAGCGCTCTTTGAAATGCGAATCTAAAAATGTCCAAGATCTTTATTTTATTATCATTCATTGCAATACATTTAAGGAACATTTAATAAAACAAATACAGACGATAATTCTCAGCTCAATCGTGTTATAATAATATTTTATACCGACAGACGGCTCGAGGCGCGCTGTGAATGCTAATTATTATTTGCATACTCGTCAAATACATTTACATGAAAGCTTTTAATTCTAACTCGTTTGGGCAACGTGAAATACCCTGAAAAGATATCCTGGCGTTCATTAAGATACGCGGCGGAGAGTAGACATCTGTCGTGCGTACTCGTAGATTTATTGTCCATGAGATAAAAAATGTTATGTTTATAACAGTGAAAATAGAAGGTGGAAGCGCGTTAACAGATTAGGTGAATACAAAGATATAGTCGTAGATTTACTAAGCAGATATAAGTAAGGTTGAGTTTTCCTATGGATTTACTTATACATTTGTTGTCATACATGGTCTTGTTCAGGTCCTAGGTCGGGTGTAAAGTATTGGAAAGTCTTTCTTTCGATAAAAAGTTAGACAGTAAAAAGGACAAATAATACAAGAATGCATGCTAACGAAATGCTTATGTTAAGATGTAAGTGTGGCGCCAGGAAGGAAAAGTTTAAGACTAAAAGGTTAGATAAATTTGTATGTACCTACATATGATGCGGAAGAATGAAAACGAGTGTTTGAAAGATGATATTAGATTGTATTTAAAAGGAGTTGATGTTAAATAAGTTGTCGATTGATAGAAGCGAATGGAAGAGATTGACATAATGTTCCGGCCCTACTTAAGTGGAATCAGGAAAAGTAGATGATGGTTGAGTGCGAATGTTTCCCATAAATAGTTAAACTTTATTATCTTAGAACTACCAACCCTGCTTCTATAATGGACATAAACCTGCTTCTATAGAAAAAAGGAAACCAGTATTGATTACGTTTTAAAAAAAAAATCGTATGGTCTGGTTTTTAACAAAAAAATGCTTATAGCTTCTCCCCATCCATTGAGTATCGGAGCTTTATGCCGGTATACGTGACGGAGTAATGCTTGGCCATTAAGTTAAGGTGGGTCAAACAGAAAAACCGTTACAGGCCATTCTAAGTCATAAACAGAATACTATAAAGCTCACAATTCTGTTTCATTAAAAACAGCCTGGCACATTAGGGGAGCAGGATACGTTTGTACGAATTTAAATTTTTTCCTCCGCACTCGTAATTCTAAACCGTTTTTCATTCGTTTTCTTTTAAATGATAAGCGCTTTGCAAAAAAAGCTCTTTGTGACCAAGTTAGTACGTGACGAATCCAAATTTCGATTAGATTTAATTGAGGAAGGTTTTACGCCGAAGCTTTTTTCAAATTCTTTTGATCATTAAATGATCCTTTTTAAGTAGTCGCTGCAAATAAAAAACTTCGCAGAATAGCTCGTAATTATTCTAGGTTTAATTGGTGTTCAGAATTTTGTGATGAATCAAAGAAACCGTAGTTGGCTTCTTTACGTATTAGCCTGTTAAGATAATCTTTTGGAAAATAGTTATTGTGTTGAAGAGATCGATAAGTAAGTACTACAAAACTTACATTAAACTAAACCGCTACCGCTAAACATATCTATGATCCACTGTTAAGAGTAGGTGTAGTAATGAGGCTTAAAATCAAGGCTGATTTAAGCCTCATATGATAATGATCAGCCTTGATTAGATGGTCACAGAGCAGCAAATTTTATCATATAGCTTTGCGGGGTATTTCTATGTTATAGACGAATAGCAAACACTTGATTGTCGTTCTCTTAAGAACACGTTTATAAAATATACATGTTACTCGCTTATAATGTAGCTTTCTATTAATGAGAGAATTTTAGAAATTTGTTTAGTGGTTTAGCCTCGAAAGTTTAATAAAGTCACATTTCCAGTTAGTATAACAAACATACATCCACAAACATTTACGTTTACAATATTCGTGTGAAGTATTGACTTTGTATACTCAAAATACAGTCTCAGATAAGAAGTTACATTAACTTTGATACGTCGTAATCCGTGTGATTAACTAGTGTCGCCTGATGGAATCATTCCACAATAATTTCTCATCGGAACGTCGCGCGTGTCACGACGTAACAGCGTCGATCCATCACCCGACGAGTGAGGTTGTAAGTTGTATCCACTGATGTGTCGGCAGACGGGGATATTTCTAAAGGACTTGTAAATGTCTGTCGTTTTGTATGAATCTTATAGGTATTCTAATACCTCATTGGCCTTTTGCATAGAGCTCCAAGCACAACGAGCCGCCAGCATCCCGGATATCAAGCGGCTCCCTGCAACCCGCTTGACATCCTGGGTCCACCTAGTGGGGGGTCGACTAGCACTGCGCTTTCCGGTGCGGGGCCATTCCAGCACCTTAGGACCCCAACGTCCATCGGCTCTTCGAACTATCGCTTCGAACTCGCTGAGCTATGTCAGTGAATTTGGTTCGTCTGCGGATCTCCTCATTCCTCATTCGATCACGCAGAGAGACTCAAAGCATCAAAGTTCTATTCTAATAGGTTCTAATATTTGACTATAAAATCTCATTAAAATTGTGGAACAGAAACGGAATTGTCATCGTTATCAACCTATTTTAACAGCGAATGGGAATTTCATCGCCTTTTGTAGGGACTTCCAAACATCACGATACTGAGCCGCCTGCATCCAGCGAATCCTTGCGACACGTCTAATGTCGTCAGTCGACCAACACTGCGTTTTCCATTTCAGCACCTTAGGACCCCAACGGCCATCGATTCTTCGAACTATGTGCCCCGCCCATTGCCACTTCAGCTTTGCAACTGTTGAGCTGTCGCTGACTTATGGTGATGATTATTAACTCTTTAATAATTATCAGGTGTTAAAGATAATCAACGGGGCCGATGGATTGCCGCGACATGACCGTGAACCAACTTCTCAACTTCGGGTTGAGAATTTATACTGAAAATTCATTTGATGAAAGAAAAGCTGTAATGTTCGACTCAAACTTCATCTGAATTCATAATGATGATGATGAATCACTGGACCAACGAATCTAATATAGGATCAATTATGACAAACATAATTATATTAGTAACAGACATTAGTTTACTATATTTTGTTAGATTTTTAGCCTGTTCACGTAATTTACATATCATTACTTCTATTCAGTTCGGCGTCATGACCTAACAGCTTCGATCTATCACTGAAATGAGTGACTTATGATATCCTAACGTCCTACTGTCAGGGAAACATATTGACAGAGATATTTCTAATGGACTTATGTACCTACCGATCTATCAGTCATCTCGTTTGAACACTTAGATATTTCTAAAAGCTGTCTGTAACAAACATCATTTACCATTTATCAGGTTAAGGTTAAGTCTAAGCTTTTCACGTACTTAATTTACAATCTACATACCGTCAGTTGGGTATTTTTTTTATATATTAGCTTAATAGAACATATAAACATGGCGTTAGTACTTCCGAAGGAGTAAGAATTTTCAAAATCGGCCGAGTAGTATCTGAGTAAAATCATAACAGACAACAAACAAAGCTCTTTATAATATTACTTTAGATTAAACGATTTCAATATTATCTTTAAAACGTTTCTAGGTAGCAAACATGTTCCAATAAGTAGGCTTTAATTCCAACACCCCTCTGACATGCCATTTCCTCACCGCTGAGCTAACGACCCTTAATCGCCACATTGTCAATATCAGTCTAACATTAATACATCGAACCTAAGCCTTTTGAGCTTAGATCTGATATCTCGCGAATGAACCCCTTTCGAGCACGACCGAATCTCTCTTATCTCTCTTTACGGTTCATTTGTGGATCCTTTGGGAACATTTGACCCTGAACTTGGTTTTCGGTTATGTATAAAGGATGAGATTTGAGCTCTTATTTGTATTGTATGGAATTGAATTTCATTGTATTTTGTTTTTGTTTGAGTTCTCTTGGTTATTTTATTCTAAGTGGATAGTCTCGGGTTCTATGACCAGTTTTGAGTCAATTTGTGAATTTTTGTTACTTAGCTTTTCGATTTGTTTCAAAGTTTCAGTTCAAAGTTTGATAATTAAATTCAAATTTCTATATTTGCGTTTTGCTTGTACATTCTGTGACTTGGCCTAATTTTGAAGAGACTGATTAAATGAAATAATTGTATATTTCTTGTATTAGTTAATATAACAATAGTTAGAATGCAAATTAGAGATGACATTGCTACATTAGACAAGATCATCCCTTTAATTAGGTAAATATTTTTAATTTTTTTATCAATAATCAAATTCCACATTTAGGTACGCATTACATGAAACCAAATTCATTTAAGTGCCTCGTAGGTCCAGTTGTTAGCATTTGTGGCTTCATTACGAGGTCCTGGGTTCAATCAAGTCCAGGGCCGGTTATCATTTTTCCAAAAAAGTCTCAAAAGGGAGCAGTCCAATAATATCGAAAGGTGGTGTTAAGGTAAGTTACGCTTCGTAGCACACGCAAAGCCGTCGATCAGCCATCATCACTAACACCCAGATAGGTTATATAATTATATACTATCACTCTAAGCTTGCCAACCCGAAATTGAGCAACATGGTGAATTTACACTCCATACTTCCTCCTCCTAAAGGTACCAAAGTTACTAACAGAGCCAAATAACGTTAGGGTCCAAAGATGCTGGAATGGCGAGCCCACACCGGAAAGCGCAGTGTTGGTCAACCCCCCACTAAGTGGACTGTAGACATCGAGCGAGTTGCAAGTAACCACTGGATGCAGGTTGCTCGAAACTGTGATGTTTGGAAGTCTATGCAAGAGGCATATGTCCAGCAGTGGACGTCCATTGGCAGTAAATGATAATTCCCTCTTTTTGATTTGTATGGCCCACCAATGGTCTTGTAGTGGGCCATTCAAATACCCTGTTAACGATAATATATACACATATTCGGTTATATAGAACAGTGTTGTTAACAGCATGTACAGCGTGTTCGGGTTTAATACAGGGTGGTCACAAGTCGTCGAGATTGTCACACATTAATCTCTCGGTCCCCTGTTGCGTCGTTTACACAAAGTGGTTCTGTTTGAGTAGAGTGTGACGTAGACTGAGTCTTTAAATAATTGTTACCTATTTATGTTACTGAAATAAACCATTTTTATTTCTTTAGTGGACGTCCACTGCTGGACGAAGATCTTTGTATGAAGTATGAACCCACCAGCATTCAGTGTTGTCGGTTCACCTTTTAAGCACTAACTAGCTCTGTGATTCCCGGTGTGGGGTTTCCAGGTTAAAAAAAATATTAAAAAGGTAAACTTTATAACTTGTAGTCCAGTGCTGAAAACTTTTTATAGAGTATCGAAAACGTTTTCATTTGACAGCTGTTCCATTCGTTTTATTGTTTTATATAAAACATATTCTATGCATTTAAATTGGAAAATGTCGAATAGACAGACAACGGGGTACTGTGTGACTTTATTTCACAGTATCAGTTCATAATTTGAACATAAATATATCAATACGCATAATAATATATGATCGTATTTTATATACACTTGTATACACATACATCCCTTTTTACTTTGGTCACACCATAGCTTTAGAAAGACTAAGAAAATGAAAATTTTTCAGCAAACTTAACGAATAAGTGATTTCTTGGAAGAGAGAAAAAAGGACCTCACATGGGATCCAAACCCAGGATTGTCATGAAACACACTAGAAGCCAGAATAATGAGGAAATATTTAATGAAAATGAATCTACACGAATATTTGTTTTTTGTAAATTTGCTTTATAAATGTTACCCTACGACACAAGTTATTGAGCTGTATAACAATGGATATAGTTTCACTTGACTATTGCATGTTACAAAACAAAGTTCAGTGCACACATCATTTTGAATTAACAAATCGGAAAAGGTTCTGTGGGTGGCACATTAATAAGTATGTAAACTTCCGTTGCCCAAAAATCTCGAGTTAATTTTCAAAATGTCAAACCCAGTAAGCAAACAACCCTTTTGTGTATAATTTTAATTGTTTGTTAAAATGTAGGCATGTTACAAGGGTGCGTACAATAACAGTTCCCTACTTTAATTTTCCTGCACTTACTCCAGATTGCTTAGTATTAGATAACTCTCGTAGCCAGAAATAAAGTAATTTATTACTAAGTAATATTAGAACTGATTCAAAGGAGGAGTTAGTCCGCTTGGAGTTAATGAGATCGATAGTAATTGGTGTTTTGGTCCACTTTCGTTAATAGTTTACTATTCCTCCAACTTACAGCAAACTTTGTAGTTAAAGAAAATGTTTAATAAGTAACCGACTTCAATACTTTAAGAAGAGAGAAATAAAAGATACACCTTTAAAAAATATACAGTAAAATTGCCTATTTTTAAGGTAGTTTCCATCTTTAGCTACTACGATAAGTGACAAAGTTAAGGCAACGATTAACATGAATAAAATATTAATGCTAATACGAACGACTTGCAAGTGAATTTTTTTCTAAACAAGCAGAACCTCGCGGTTTTACTCGCATAGTTCATTCCCGTGGTTGCTTTTTTAATTATTTACAAGTTAACCCTTGGCTACAATCTCACCTGATGGTAAGTGATGATGCAGTCTAAAAGGGAAGCGTGCTAACTTGTTAGGAGGAGGATAAGAAACCTAAATCAGCCCTTATTTTTTATACCACTAAAAATCTAAATTCACTTATATCAAGTAGGCTCAGTTTAAAAGCACTTTTGATAAGTCAGTTGACTATTTGAAAAGATTCTACCACTGGTTCGATAGACAGGTTCTGCTGAGAAGAAACCGGCAAGTAAGTCAACAGTTGCTCTTTAAAAAAAAAATCATACAGTAATATAATTTATAGTTTATGACGACATTACAATATTAATGTACACTGCAGATATCATCTGAAGTAGGCACCAACCTAAATAAAATTCCACTGTAAAATAATGACAAGCTATCTTGATTAGAAATTTCACCAATAGTGGTTGAGGCAATCAATCAGTTAGCGGTTTATCGACATATACGGCGTATAGTTGGATTAAGGCTGAGTCTAATTGCTCGTCATCAAAACACAGCCTTTAAATAACGAGCCTCTCTCGACCAACATCCGTCGAAGGTATGCTAATGCTCTACAATGAGAGAATTGCGGCGATAGTTGCCGTAATTTTTATTAAAACTTAATGGGTTTATGTTCACATACTATAAGCATCGATACACTAGCGGATTTGTTGTAGTACCGTGAACATAATACCTACTTAGCTAATAGGATGACTTCTGTGATTCTAACGTCTTTGTTAAATTAATAGTATAGGACATCTGCGTAAATATTTGTTTTCGATGAGATCAATGAGATTCCATGAAGTCCATACTCGATACTTGTACGATTTAGCTAAATAAAGGTTGAATGTTGATAATAGGTGAAGTTATTTATACGGTTACCGGATAAATAAAATATATTCGTCTCATTAACTCATCATCATCATCATCATCATCATCATGTCAGCCGCAGGTATTCGCTGGATGCAGAAGTCAAAGTCAAAGTCAAAATTCATTTATTTCAATTAGGCTTAGTTTACAAGCACTTTTGAAAAGTCAAGATTATGTAATAATTTAATTTAATTTAATGGTGGTAATAATAGTCGAAAACTTAAAACTAAAGTTACGTGGCTCAGTATCGTGATGTTTGTCCCTACAAAAGGCCTAATTAATTTAGATGAGGCCTAGATTGTTTTTATTGAATAGCAGTCCAAAGTCTGCCCTTGAGTGCAATCTCACCTGATGTTAAGTGACGATGCAAGGGGGCTTACTTGGAAGATGCACAAGAATAAACTATCCACATCTTTGACGGTTTCTACGTAGCATTGTACCGGAACGCTAAATCGCTTGGCGATATGTTTTTCGAAATAATAAGAATAAAATTAATTTATTGATACGGTTACTGTATGAATATATTTGGATTCAATAAAAAGTTTAGTCGTTAATTCGGTAAGTAAATAAGTCGCATTAGCGGTAAAAATATTATATAGCACGCTACGTAGGTACATGGCACAGAGCGGCAAAGTTTCCAACAATGAAGTGTGGGCTTTTATTTTCTTGTACAGAATAGATTGCAACCTTTTCTTAAGTAATCCTTTTCTTAGGAAAACTTGCCCGTTTTCTTCATTAAACTACCATTTAACACTTGTAACTTTTCTCACGGTAGTTTTTAGGTAAGCATAATAAACTGTATTAAACTTATTTTATTAGAGAGTTGCTGAATTAAATTTGGCTGGTGGGAGGCTTTGGCCGTGGCTAATTACCACCCTACTGGCACAGACGCACCGCCAAGCGATTTAGCATTTTGGTATAATATTATAGAAACCAAAAGGTGTGTGGATTTTCATCCTCCTCCTAACTAGTTATCCCGCTTCCATCTTAGATTGCATCACATCATCAGATTACATTGTAGTTAAGGCTGGCTTATAAGGAAAAAATCCTTCATTTATTTAATCAAAAATTAAAACTTACTTTGTGGATTTTTAAATATTAAAATCACTAAGAATTTATTTTTTATTTTTTATTTTTTTTTAAAGAGCAACTGTTGAGTTTCTTGCCGGTTGCTTGTATACTGAGCCTACTTGAAATAAATTAATTTTTGATTTTTTTGATTTTGATTTAACTTTTTCATATTATGCGTGTACAGAGTACCTTATTTTTCAGATTTTCAAAATAAACACGAGGCCAATACGTTCGTCAACAGCCCAGCTGGCAACCAGGCCATGCGATAACCTGACGAGGAAAATCACGCAAAAACTAACCGTAGCGATCTACAGTGCTACGGTGCTACGGTGCTAGCTACGGTGCTACGGCAGATGTTGATAAATATATAACGGGGCGCCGTTTGGCGGCCTTCCAAAGTGTCTACAAATCTACAAACAGAGAGCCTACGGTAGCCAGACGTTCCTCATTTTAAGGGCTGAAAGTTTGTCAGGCAGGTTCTCGGTTTGAGACGTATTGAGATAAATGTACTTATATTCGGCTTACTGCTGAGATCGAGTCTCCTATCAGAATGAGAGGGGATAGGCCAATAGTACCTACTATACGGATTGACTTCACACACTTAGAGAATTGAGAAAATTCTCTGGTATGCAGGTTTCCTCACGATGATTTTCCTTCACCGTTTGAGACACGTGATATTAAATTTCTTAAAATGCAACCAACTGAAAAGTTGGAGACATATTGCAACATGCCTAAAACCGGATTCGAACCCACAACCTCCGGAATCGGAAGAGGCGTGATAGCCCTGTGGATATGTATCACAGACTATGAGGAAACCTGCATAACTGAGAATTTTCATAATTATCTGCGTGTGTGAAGTCTGCCAATTCGCATTGGGCCAGCGTGGAGGAATATTGACCCCTCTAATTCTGAGAGGAGAATCAAGCTCAGCAGTGAGCCAAATATGTGTTGATAATGATGATGATTGTGAATTTAAAACGATCGTATGTATGTTTCTTGAGCTCGTTTATTTTTCTCATCCTACGCCTTCCCCCTAGATGTGATGCCCTAAGCCCAGGTTTCCGAGAATGGTCTTTATATATACTCTTTATCTAAAGACCATTCTTTTATTTAGATAGATAAAGGATAAAATGAAGCAGGACAGCTATCGTAGTTACACTTTAATTTCTACCAACTAACCTAATTAACACTGTCTAGTAATACGTTATATTGTTGCGACGTTTGCGTTTGCTTTGAACAATAATAATCGACAAACGCAAAAGCTGGTAAAACGTCGTTATGTAGAGGTTCTAATAAATGGAGTCTTTTATAATATCCCCGAGAGATTATGAAAGTTATCACAGTAGACGATATAAAAAATATTATATTATGTAGTTTGTACACTTCGGAATTCCAACTTGCCTTTATTAAATTCCGTTTAATATGTAAAACGTAGTAAAGCAGCAGCATACTAAGCTAAGTAGTGGTGTGCACTTCATAGTAAAAATGCACTGCTTACCCTAAGGACTGACTAGTCACTAACAAGTGGCGTGCACAAACTAGTTAATTAGGGTATGCACTGTTGGTACGTACAAATGGTACAAAATTTAAAGCTCATCTCCAATACAGGTTCGTAATGAGTCCTTAGAGTATGCATGGCATTTTTGCATCTATGAAGAGTACGCTACTGTCACTACCCTAGTTATAAACATTGTTCACGCCACTGACAAGCTAGACTAAGCCTGTAATGACCAGACTTTTGTCATTTTATAAAAGTTGAAAATTCGCCAGTCTGTTCTCATACCATACGTCTAAACTCTATAGTTGCCTAACCACGGTGGCTTTGAGAGTTGTAACAAATGAATTTTTCAGTGCTTAATATATGTTATCGTAAAATTGTAAATACCGTTAATTTATAATCTATCTCACGAGATTGTAAACTGTTGATAGACAATCTATCAACAGTTTACAATCTCGCGAAACTAGAACTCCATACTGTTAAATCAAACTAATTTATCACACTATAATTTCTTTATTTCTTTACATAATACAATATACTCTAAATAAATTGATTATTTAATTGATATTTTAATAATAATGCAATACATACCCACAATAACTTGATAGGTGTTCTCGGGAAGACAGTTGACCAAAGAATGAAGCCCGCTATGTCAGCCAGCATCGTCTTTTATAGCCAGACTGTGTAGCCGCCAATATGGCGTTTGCCGCCATATTGGCGGAAGTCATACTTCAACTGTGTTCATTACATCCAGTCACCAAAGTGGCGGAAGTCATTGTTCCACCAAGCTCATTACATTCATTTAATAAAATAGGTAAACAGGAATGATATTGACACTGAAACTATTATTAACAATTGCTAGCCAATAACTAACAATACATACTCTTAAGAACCGGAACTTGAGTGGCTCAGAAACCAATGGTTAGGTAAGGTATTTTTTTTTTACAATCGTTAAATTGTAAGCAATATATAGCGGTTCTGAATCTATCGACAGTTCACAATCTCGCGAAATAGATTATAATCTAACGGTATTTACGATGACATGTACATAATAGTTATGGTAGCTGTAGGTTATTATCATTTATCGACATTGATAAATATGATACAGGAGGCAAGTTTCCTTTTCTAGTCGATACGACGGCAGGTTTGCTTATAAATAGGATTTCCTCGGGCGCCGTGTTATTCGCTTTCATGATAAATAGAAGACATCAGCTACAAGGCCTGGTATTTGTTTCTTACTACATACTCTATTACAATTAGACCCTTCTGAGCAAACAAATATACTAATCAGTCAGCTGAAAGGGAGATTTTTTTTTATATTTATCAATGTGCAACTTTTTTTATATTTATAGAATCAATAACCTACTAAACAATACTTAATTAGCATTTGAATTACAGGTAAATCAACTCCACTTTTTGATAGTCATACAATTATAAAATACTAGCGGATGCCCTTGGCTTCATCTGCCCTTAAATCTCCTTAATCCGGCCCTCTCCACAATTCCGTTCTAAGCGAACTTCTACTATAAATTAACTTCCTGTCAAAGGAGGAACGGACACCTTAAAATCTCCATTGTTGAATACTGCGTGAAAAAATAGTTCATTATTGGAGGAAATTAAATACATCTTTATGAATTTGTGTTAGAAGCAGAAAAAATAAAAGATAAAGTAACTAGCCACGGCCAAAGCCTCCCACTAGCCAGACCTGGACAAATTAAGAAAACCTCAATCGGCCCAGCCGGGGATCGAACCCAGGACCTCCATCTGGTCACAACTTGTTAGAAAATGGCCGCCGGCTTTTATTTTTGTTCGTCAAGAGGTTTCGATACTTCGGGATAAGAGTACCTTTCGATTTTACATATTATTTAATACCTAAAACATTTACTCTGACAGATTGACCTTTAGATTTTACATAATATAAGTGGGTACTTAAAGATAAATACAAAAAATATTCACTCCAATAATCACTTTCACTGCGGCTTAATTTTTTTTTGTATTTTTCGTGTAGCTACCTACAGTATAACATAGAAAATGTACATAAAACTACATTACTTTTCATCAGTAATTCTAAGTTACGACCCAAAAAAGCTTTTTTGGATCGCAGCCAAATTGTGACAGCTACCGACATTAGGTTTTAAAAATTTCAACAATATTACTGGTTGTACAATTTCACGCTAACAAAGTAACTGTAAATTTTCTAGTTAATTATATTTTTTATACCACATAACCATAGGTTTTAACTGTAGTTTTAATATGAACGATTTGCGGACCGTAACAACATGCTAGTAATATAAAATAGATTTAATTGAGTAATGTTATAAGGTTCAAATTCGCTTACATTTTGACGTTACAAAGAAGTTATTATAACTGAACTAAACTGGAGTACCTATGTTAATTAATTTTTACTTGGCACTTTACCTTACCTTTATTACGTATTCCATTGCGCGTGTTTAGGTGCCAAGTAAAAATAAATAATTCATGTTTACCGTATATGAAAGTACATTGACTAAATCCTACTGGTGAAAAAGGTGTAAGTTTGTATGTTATTTTGTTTCTATATGTTATGTCTGTGCAGCGATAATTAAATATTTCCAAGATGGTGTTGTAACTAATTACATAAGAAAAACAATTTATAAAAAAAAACATAAAGGGAAGTTAAGTCGTAGGTATTAGGTATAAATCACTTTAATATAATAAATTCGAAAGTTTATTAGAAAATGTGTGTGTAATTATGTATGTTTTTTCCTCCTTTTCACTGCGGTTACTGCAGCGATTTGGCTGAAATTTGGAATAGAAATAGATTTTACTCTGGATTAACACAGCTACTTTTCACAGCTGAAAAATCCATGTTTACCGCGGGATTTGTGAAAAACTGAAATGAAGTCACGGGCGTCCGCTAGTTATTCACTAAAAATGGTTTTGAATTTTAAAAAGCTGGTAATAATACGATTTTACGAGGAACTCAAATCTGTTGGAACAAATGGTGGGTTTGCCGTTAAAATAGTGGTCTGCACTTTGGGAATCGGCCAAGTCGAGAACGAGGTTTAAAGTATCACACGCGACATATCAATGCTGTTTGAATAAGAACTTGGAGTCAGAAAGACTTAGTATACTAGCTGTGCTTTGCGGGAGTTTCGTGGGAATATCGGTACAACATGTGCTTTATATTCCAAATTATAATAACAAGTTGGTAGAGGAGCCCGTGATGCTAAAAGAGTACTTATTCGAGCGCGCATCGTGGAGACATAATTATTCGATTTGGTAGATTAGACGATGAGAAGCATCTAATTGAAGCATTAATAACATCCGCTTTCTGGAAAGCACTAAGGACTTTAGAAACAATATTTTTATTACTTCGGGTTGGCGAAATCGTCAGAAAATATTTTGTTATTTAAGGAAAATGAAAAAAAATAACCGCGCTCATAAAAAACGTTGTCTATCAATAAATAGTTGTATGGTATATATATCTGCCTCCGATTCCGGAGGTTGTGGGTTCGAAGCGGGTCCGGGGCATGCACCTCCAACTTTTCAGTTGAGTGCTTTTAGGAAATTAAATATCAGGTGTCTCAAACGGTGAAGGAAAATATATCGTGAGATAACCTGTATACCAGAGTATTTTCTTGATTCTTTGCGTATGTGAAGTCTGCCAATCCGCATTGGGCCAGCGTGGTAGTCTATTGGCCTAACCCCTCTCATTCTAAGAGGAGACTCGAGCTCAGCAGTGAGCTGAATATGGTTTGATAACGATGACGATGGTATATTTATAATCCCTAAGCCCACCAACCACTGGGGCTGGTGAAATATAGGGATGCAGTGGACAATTAAAAAAACTTGTTAATGGAAAAAAATCAGATTAGGTAATTCTTGATTCAATTAAGAGTAGATTAGTTGTAAAAAAAGTATTTTTGATTGTCACATAGATACCTACTCGTATTCTCAAGATACATTGAATAAATCAATTGTATTAAGTATAAATGATAATTGAATCAGCTTTTTATTCATCATAATAGTTTAATATAAATAAAATAAATACTTGTATATCATTATTTATTTTTTTCGTTCATAGTTTTAAATAAAGAAATTATGTAAAACTTTCTTTTTCTCTACTGAATATATTAAAATCATAAGAATATATTAAAATCTTCCAGCACGCTCCTTATCATTTAATTTTAATATAAATAAAAAGGTTATTTTAATTTTTTTTTTGTATTTCTTATTTCTTATTTTTTTTTCTTTTGTTCTTTGTTTAATAAAATAAGAGTTTCATTCAAATTCAAATTCATTTATTTTGAGTAGGCTTCTTTTTTACCAAGACAATAATCGCTAAGAATTTCTTTTTCTGGGTTTCATTGTTCGAATTTTTTAAATATTCAATAATAACAGAATCTTAATGGACTAATACTTTTTTTTTATTTTAGTGCTTAATTTATGTTATACTTTAGAGAAGGACCATACTACTGCTTTCCATCAAAATAAAATAAAAAATAGGGTTTATATCAAATTTCGTATAGTAGCTACATGAATTAAGCGTCCGAAATATATCGACAAAAGTTAAGGATTTCATAGAAAGCTTAATTTAAAAATTATGTATTTTTTAATTTTCCAAACGTAAAAAACGCTGTCGTCCATTTTGTGACGTCACAATGTTACTTGATGTGCTTATGGATTAAACGTCACTAATAAATAACTTAAAATTTTGACAAACACTAAAAAACGTATAAGGTTTACCAAGTTTAAGTGTTTACGTGACGTCATGAAATAATGAAATATAGACCATCATGGCCGATAGTGTTTGGGCTCGTATTGTGAAAAAAAAATATTTATTCATGTCTCAATAATATATGATATATTTTCTTCAATCTATAGTAGAATGATAATGAACAGTTTGAGACTTTTAAATAAAAAGTATCAACCTATTAAAATATATCCACCAGAGTTAACGCCAATTATAAGTACCAAAAATTGTTGAGTCTTCCTAGAAACAACTGTAACCTAAGCTGAAGTTGCTAGAATGCGCGGAGATATCTGATCTAACAAGTTGTTTGTAACAAGTTCAGTGGAGGTGTTCTAGAAACTGCCTCACAGGTTGTGTTACAAGTAGGTACGTAACATATACTAGTTTCAGCCAAGTTCGGAATAGAACGCTGACGTATCGGTATCGTATATCATCATTATCAGCCATTTTTTAATTTTTTTTCTTTACAAGTTAGGCCTTGTCTACAATATCACCTGATGGTAAGTGATGAACGCTAAATACGGCGGTACGTCTTTGGTATGTCTTTTCATATCCCCTTGTGTAATCCACAGTGGGCCTTTAAAATGGGCTTTTGACGGCCTGCGTGGCGCAGTGCAGTATGCGCGATTTACAAGACAGAGGTCCTGAGTTCGATCCCCGGCTGGGCCAATTGAGGTTTTCTAATTGGTGCAGGTCTAGCTGGGAAGCTTCGGCCGTGGCTAGTTACCATCCTTCCGGCAAAGACGTACCGCCAAGCGATTTAGCGCTTCAGTATGATGTCGTGTAGAAACCGAAAGAGGTGTAGATTTTCATCCTACTCATAACAAGTTAGCCCGCTTCCATTTTCGATTGAATCATCACTTACCATCAGGTGAGATTGTAGTCAAGGGCTAACTTGTAAAGAATAAAAAAAAGGCAAGTAAAGAAGAACGGTCCAAGCGCTCTTTCTCCGTGACACGACTTATACAAATTGAATTTTTTCGCTGGCCGGCACGCGTTTAATTAATTTTCTTTTAAACCCTGCAGTTTAGACTGAATTAATCGCTGAATAGTTTACATAGATGCCCTTTTTAATGAAATTACTTTTTATTCCGTGTTCCCGCCCGTCGCTCGCTTTTTGTCGAGCTTTCAACTCTTTTTCTAATAATGTTACAGTTCTCTGTAATAGCAGTTTTTGTAATTAATAGCTTTAAAACTCACTGTGGTAAGGAAATTCGATTTCGGGCCTTTTTAGTGATCCGGGATTGTAAGTAATCCCAAGATCTCTGCGTAAGTCCGGGTTTATCGAATCCCAAAAAATTAAGAAATGTTACTAATGTTAATAATGCAATGCCGTGATTTTAATTCTTTAATATGACTCGAGATCCCGGGATGAATATCCCAAATTGTACCTACATCAGATTTACATCCGTTTATTTAATTTATTATTCTAAATATGTAACTTGAAGTCTTGTGAATTAAACTAGTCCAAATGCCACTTAATCATAGATACAATTGTATTTTGAAAAAATGTTCGTACATCTGCACTATAGGTATATGCGAAAAAGTGTCAATATGACCTTGTTTTTTTCGTTTATATGTATGTTACTCTAAGGGCTAAACTGGCTATGCTATGTAAATCTACTATCTGCTGAATTTAATTTAATTTCCATTGGTAAAAAAAATATTACCAATGTAAAGTTACATTATTAGTAAGCGACATGCGCTATATAATATTCATATTCCCATGCGATCGGAAACTACGCACATTCCACGCGTACGAAGTATAGCATCCGCTAGATATTTGTAAAGTGATTGCTTCAGATCGTAAATACACCTCCGTCACTGTGAGCCGCCGACCCAATAACAGAGGACGTTGTTTGCACTCCGGGATATATTGCTGGCCGGTAATGTGTGGGGTAAACACTAGTACGTCGAGTATATTTTTCCTCAGTAGCTTTAAAAATGACATACATGTACTTTTTTCATCATCATCATATCATATCAACATAGGCCTTTTGTAGGGACTTCCAAACATCACGATACTGAGCCGCCTGCATCCAGCGAATCCCTTTGACTCTCATGATGTCGTCAGTCCATCTGGTGGGGGGGTCGACCAACACTGCGCTTACTAGTGCGGGGTCCAGCACTTTGGGACCCCAACGTCCATCGGCTCTTCGAACTATGTGCTCCGTCCATTTTTTGGCAAATCTGTCTAGTAGTTTTAAGTTTATTTATCACCTACAAAAATACAAATATTTTCTCTTAATAATATTAGTTCAGTATTGTCTACACTAGACGATTGTCACATGGTCTACACAATCTTCTAAAGTCCGTTTTTTGACGTTGTTTTCTCGTATCTACAAAGTGCAGGGTAAAGCAATGTGTTATCGACCACGTCTCCCGTAACTGAACGTTTAAACTACAAACTTGTACAAGACACATCGCGTTGTACCGTCGACCGCCCGCGCTGTGAAAGAGTTTCCGCGAACATAAAATTCAATTTTCCCTCCAACTTCTAGATAAGAAGACGAATGGTCGGTCAGATACCGCTTTCTCTAAGGCTACCTTTGAGAATTGCTTACATTTATTTGTTACACTTATACATATACATTACTTGGGTGAATGAGTAATAAAAACATCCCCACTTTGCAAGGGCGGTAACTTAAAAAACAATTTAGCAAAATTTTATTTTACAATTTTGTCGACATTTATAATGAATTACGTACATTAGTCATGCCTGTTAAATTACAGTTTTTGCATAGAAATGATTCTTTACTGCTGATCTATCCTAAGGGTCTAGTAACTTTATACCTAATTATTGTTTCAGCGGTTTCATCTCATGTAACGCCATGTAGTTTTGAAAAGTTTAAGACATTCATAAATATCAACTTATATTGGGCTCACCGCTGCGCTCGAGTCTCCTGTCAGAATGAGAGGGGTTAGGCCAATAGTCTACCACGCTGGCCCAATGC
This sequence comes from Bicyclus anynana, assembly GCF_947172395.1. Lineage (NCBI taxonomy): Eukaryota > Metazoa > Arthropoda > Insecta > Lepidoptera > Nymphalidae > Bicyclus > Bicyclus anynana. The sequence continues at coordinate 15,411,272 of NC_069098.1, forward strand.
GGATTGGCAGACTTCACACACGGATTAAGAAAATTTTCTGATATGCACGATGTCACCAACTGCACACTACTGAAAAGTTGGAGGTGAATGCACACCCGGAACGGATTCGAACCCACACCCCTCCCACTGGGCTATCACTGGCTTGTTATCTCATTACATGAAGTAAGATAATTTAAGAGTAAATTTAGAGTCAAATTCTCCGGTTTCGGAGTAAAACGTACGTTGAGAATTTTCTTTCAAATCTGGGTGACGTTGTCAAATAATTTCAAAATAAGTGCACTAGCACTAGGTATATTACCTTATTCAGGCCTATTTCAATGATTTCCCCCAAATTCTAAATACGATTTCCGTGTACACAACAAGAAGTTTAACGAGGATGGCATCTACCCAAGAAACAGAATTGACAAAGAAACTAGTGAATTTGAGTTTCGCAACGAATAAAACTCCACATTTGTGCCAAGATCCGTTCGCACGAGATAAACCTCACTGATGTGATATCCAAAGAGCAACTCGGTCTTATAGACTTTAGCAACGCTTACCATGCAAGACCAAAGCCAGTAACTTGTGCTACCAAACCTTTAGTACATAGTAGTTTCTTTTTAGTAACGTGTGTTTTAATAGTATACCAAACTAAAAATCATTTTAAAAAGAAGTGTTTTTTCTAAATAATTAATGAGATTAGTCATACAAAGTTAAGCAACTTTTGACGTTTATAATTACTTCCAGAGCGATGAAATAAAATATAAAATAGTAGAATGTAATCAATTAATAAAATAAAAGTAAAATTTAAAAAAAAACAAGCTTTTATTTATATGCGATACAATGAAAAAAAAAAAATTACTTATTATCTACATAATTTACGAATGTAATTTAAGTCATTTTATCATTATGTATTGTGTAAATAACATGTTTTTCTTAAAAAAGTTTCTTTTATGTATAGGATGAAAGAACAAAACGTTTTATTTATGAGAACAATCCACTGTCCACAGTCATTGTTATTGTCATCTCGTACATGAGTTGCTCAATGTCTCCTTCCCCAGTTTTAACTTTAAGAAGTGAATTCAAATTAAATCGCAGCGATAATTTTATTACCATTGCATTTTCCGTATTATAAGGCGTTTTGTATCTTTTTACTATTTCATAAATTTGTTGTAAGAAACAAATCTGGATAGAAAACTCGTTTAAAAATTTGCAAGTGGAAGGCCAAGGCTAACATTCGTTGACCAAATCCAGGACATTCTGCACTAGCCTACATTATTTTACGAAGGCTGATTTTCTTTCCTATGCTCCAACCGAGTATAGTAAGTGGACCCCACGGTCAATACAGCATTAGCAGGTATATACCCTTAACCTTCCAAGTACATAAAAAGCGTATTTTTTAATATTTTCCATTATTATATGGGAATGGCATTATATGAGAACCTAGATCATAACGCGATAATTGATATCCTGTAGCAAACAACACAAAATGAAGACTTGTACGTCTGAGTATCTGATTTCAAACCTGCTATCTTCCGATCCTTATTCTCGGATACCGAATTTATATTCATATTTATACTTATACCGTATATAATTTATATTTATACCGTTCTTATCTATTTCTTTTTTGTAAAACCTTTGTTATTACCAGTGCAGATCGGGGCCACATTTCAATGATTTATATATCCTTTCTAAATTAAAAATTACAAATAGGTTAAGTTTGTAAGCTTGTTAGTTTGTGAGGTTGCAGGCGTAAGTCTCACAACCCGTCTTCCTTTGTAAATCGGTTATTTCAGAAAGAGATTTCCTCCATAACAAAAAAGGGAATAATCGCTGGATCTATTAAAGAAATTTTTAAATTTTTTAACCGACTTCCAAAAAGAAGGTTCTACGTTCTTCTACGTTCGGCTGTATCTATATACGTTTTTACATTTGCAGGTGATTCATAATCTATATTAATATTATAAAGCTGAAGAGTTTGTTTGTTTGGTTGAACGCTCTAAGCTCAGGAACTATTATTCCGATTTGAAAAATTCTTTCAGTGTTAGATAGTCCATTTATCGAAGAAGGCTATAGGCTATATATTATTACGCTAAGGCTAGGAGCGGAGCACCAATGAAGAATGTTTCAAAAATGTTGTTCGGCTTATAAGGTTCTTTATAAACCACTTGCAAATAACTTTCAATATATTGTACTCCAGTTCCATAATTTGTAATTGCATAATACAAAGCTGCAAGTCAATATACTTCGCAACCTTTGAGTCGTGCAACCGACGGGTATCACGTAAAACACGTGTGTACGGAATACATCACGTAAGTTAGACGCGCGATACGACTCCGTAACTTATTATTATTAATACAAACTGCCGGCAACCTAAGATATATACTGCTACTTTACACAGTATAAATTATTACTCAATTATTTAATATTATGGAAGAAGTTTTTTAGATAAACTTAGGCAGTTTGCACAATAAACACACATGGTTACGACCACGACCAATGGCCACAATGACCAGGTTAACTGAAGACACCATAAATGAATGATACATGGCTGCGGAGCAACTGGCCTATTCACTAACTTTGGTTTATTAGCAACCTAATAATTATATTTGACATTAAAATAAAAACCGCATTTTTCATTTTCCTTATAGCCCATTTTTAGCTAAAGTAACAATGTCAAACGTGTCGTGTTCTCAACTACTGCTACTAAGAAAGGAAATTTCTCAAATGGAAAAAATCTAGTATTTATTAGCGTGACCAAGGACTCCATAATGATCACATCAGCCGGACTCCACTGCAGGGTATATGCATTTTGTAGGGACCTAGGAACATCACGATACATCCAGCGAATCCCTGCGATGACTTTATGTCGTCAGTCCACCTGGTGAGGTGTCGACCAACACTGAAAGAAAGAAAAAAAAAACGATTATTTTAAAATTGTGGCACATGTAACACCTAAACACTATTGTAAACCACAACCATATACACCAAAAGTAAGCTAAAGTAGTGTCATCAGGACACCACAATGTCATGTTTGGCACAACCTTAAAAAAGGTTACCTTATTTTAGCGTTGTGCTTATTAGGCACTGTGCTTTGTAGTGCGGGGTCGCCATTCCAGCACCTGCGCACCCCATGTCCATCGGTTCTTCGAACCATAGAACCATGTGCCCCGCCCACTGCCCAGGACTCCATAATACATGGGATTAATATGAGCAATGTCTATGTTATAGTGAAAAGTTCTAGAGCAAGTTCTAAAAAAGTACTAGGGCAGTATAAATGGTATAGATGGTTATCGTTCCAGTCATTGTTGCTTATAAAAACCGAAATACTGGCAATAAAGGAACTGCCACGAGAAAGCCATCGAGTCGGTGCGGGCCGTAAACTAGTTTTATACCGGGATTTACGATGCTCTGGGGCGGTGCTTTTTTTCCCCATCCGGTTTTTCAATTGCCTTTCTATTTTGCGAGTTGAATTAACACTCTCTTAATGCCCGTTTTGAGTTTTCCTGTAAAACATCAATAGGTTAACTGAAAAGGGCCACATTCACGACTGCCAACGACGTGAACTACGTACTTAGTTACAATTTAAAAAGAAGCCACGCCGCTTTCAAAGGTAGTAAACAATAAAGTATTGTAGTAATACTGAAATTCTACTGCATTTCTATGCAAAATTTCAATCATTGCAGCTGTTAAAAACAGAAATCATCATCCTTTTACAAACCCATTACCCACCAGCGCATACTTTAACCAGCGCATAGTTTAAACAAAACTGTTCAAGGAGTTTAGGGTATATAAACCGCTAAATGCGATATTTTATCTAAACTAAACAATATTGCAAGTTTAATGTAAGAAAAAGGTGCTGGTACAAATCGTCAAACCTTACATCACTTAACGAACAAGTTTCGACATGAATATAGTACCTGAACGGTTTGAAGCATGCTGAAAGTGTAGTATTTCATTATATAACAACATGTCTACCAGTATAATTTTATTTACAGGAGCCAAATATGAATTCTTTAATTTTACCTACCCGACTAAGAAAATGATGATTTAAGGCTGCTACTTGATGCTAACGATCTTGAAAAATAATTATTCGGAATCCTTGATCGCAAGTTAATCTATATTTGCGATGGGTTTTTGTTTAATAACTTAGTTAACTAAATAGAGAACTTTGTAACAAAAATTGCAAGAATTTTAAGCGTAAGTTTGACGTCAAACGGATACCTATATCATTTTGTAACTTGATAAAAACAGCACTTCTATCTTGCATTTCAATGAAAACCCAAACATATACAGAAATATAAACGTAACGTATTTGGTTTAGAGAATTAATCTACAAATTTATTTAAGCACATCTCACAGGCCCGACTCATCTAGAAACTAGCCATCTTAGGAGATATTTCAGTGCTCAAATTTAGAACAAATATATCGAAGTTGTACACCCAAAACCACAGCACAACATTGATCCTTCATTTACAAAGTTGGAATAGTCGCAAGAAACTCATCTAAAAACAAACTTCATCAAGTCGGAAGGTCAGTGGTTTTTGCCTCAAGTTCCCAGTCGAGCGGGCTTTATACGAAACGATCACGACACGATTTGTCGTGATTTCATTATACAACAATTTTAAAAACAATCACGTTATAATAATTGCTTGACTTCGAATACTTTTAAAACTATGAGTACAAGATAAATTTTAGAAAGTTTGTAGCATTTTTAGTCGATATTGTACCTACGGTAGCTTAATGTCGGAAGATTTTCGGTGAACATATACCAAATAAGTGTAGAAATTATTCTAATAATATTTGACGGAACAAGGAGTTGATCCTAGGCGATATGTGGATTCTCCAGACGAAATATAGCAGAAAGACATTTTTACTACCAAGATGTATTTACACTCAATGTATTTATTTATTTAAAAAAACATAAACCAGTATTGTAATTTCTCTTCTCTCATAAAAGACCGCATTATCTATGTTATGTGATACTCTTAATCATTCATAACCTTGCACTCCATTATTCCAATGACAACAACAACATGATATGAAACGCCATTTTGATTTTTTTTACTCGTCGTTATCACCACGCTGGCCCAATGCGGATTGGCTGACTTCACACATGCAGATAATTAAGAAAATTCTCTGGCTATGCAGGTCTTCTCACGATGTTTTCCTTCACCGTTTATGTCACGTGATATTCAATTTCTTAAAATGAACACAACTGAAAAGTTGGAGGTGCATGCCCTGAACCGAATTCGAACCCACACTCTCCGTAATCGGAGGCAGAGGTCATATCCACTGGGCTATCACGGCTCTTTTTTTACTACTAAAAGTAAAACTTATAGTAATTTTATTTCACGAAGCCTATCATAACGTATATAATCGTATCGCAGCATATAAACGGCATGTGTACTGATTTACTAGTTCCAATGTTGGAGCATTCTTGCAAGTTCCCAAGTGTGGGAGTGAGATTTATAGAGTCAACTCTGCGCCTGAAGTTTTAAAAAGTGGCCTCCTCGCTGGCAAAGCTGATAATATCATTTTAAAAGCGCAGCTGGTTTGCCGACATGATTCACTGCGCTGTAAATCTCTCTATTACACTGGCGGTAGTTGGGAACCTCCATTTTAATGACATTATAGTTAATTTACTGTGATAATGTTTGACTCTAACACTCTTAGAAAAATAAATTATTGAGATGTATTTGACTGAATCCATTGACATAATAATCCAGTTAAATAAGACTTTGTAGGTTACAATAATTCCCATAGAGCTACAAATTGGTATGAATGTTCAGAATACAATTTTAGATGAATTGCGGAAAGCCCCCACCTTGTGCAAAAAAATTTATTGCTAATAAAAGTTTGCACAAATTTCGCGTTTTCCAGCTAAACGGTGAGTTTTACAGCAAAAATAGTTCACAAAAAATTTGTAGATCATCCAAATTTCTACAAAAAATGTCGCCACTTTTTTTTCATAAGTATTGCCATTTCCGTGATACAGGGGTTGAAAGAACTGTAAAATCCAACTTGAAAAGATAATCAAATAATTTTATTTGCATAACTAAACATGTGGGGGACCTAGGTCCCGCATCATCTCGTCTACTCTTCTAAAGTGGTACGGAGAATACACGGAGCCAAGGGCACGTAACGTTTTGAATTAAAAAGAAAATAAAATTACAAAAGACTGCTTGGTGGGGGACTCTGCTCCCCAATAATGGTGTTAAGGATTCAGATTTTCTCAGTCGATTATATTCGAGTATTATTCTAGCTCGTAAAATGTATAAATGTTCAGTTATCTAGACAAGTGGATATTAGACTTTACATAACGTAAAGTATAACTTTAATCTGTCCCCGCAGCCCGCAGGTGTCGCTACGACACGACGTGCTAAAATTAAAGTATTTTCCGTACGTGAACGGAATAATGGTAAAATTATTCGCAAATCTACGTTACGTTTAAAATTGGAGACCGTTTATACTGTACTTGTAGAATTTGGACGACATTAGCTGTATCCGACCAGAGATGTGCTAAAAGTATGGAAATATAATTTTTCGTTTAGTGTTGTAGTAATTTGGTTAGGATAATATGAAAATAAAACGGCTGTGATAACTCTACTACGGATTGAGAAGGGAACTGAGAAAAGTTGGCAAAAACTCAACTGTAACTTTCTGAAATTCATTTAGTACTATCGCTTACAACATGTTTTCTATATAAAAATAATGTAATAAAGTGAAGTACTGTTGTATTGATAGATTTAAATGGCTTTTCCGAACTTTATCGATACATACGAGTAGCTATGAAGCTTCTACCTATTAAAAGCTTTCTATTAAAAAGTCCTCGTCGAAATTGGTATTCATTTGAGCATAATTATGCAGCAAAACAGTCACAAGTAATCACTAATTCACATTATTTGACAATGTGAAACTGCGGCCACGTGCGGATTGAACTTGCACACGAAGGGTTCCGTACAAATATCTAATCTCGTTTGGTGTATGGAGACCCCAAAAATATTTATTTTATTCTGTTTTTCTAGTATTTGTTGATATAGTGGCAACAGAAATATATTATCCTGTGAAACTTTCCACTGTCTATCACGGCTTTTGACGGCCTCTGTGGCGCAGTGGTATGCGCGGTAGATTTACAAGACGGAGGTCATGGGTTCGATCCCCGGCTGGGCCGATTAAGGTTTTCTTAATTGGTCCAGGTCTGGCTGGTGGGAGGCTTCGGCCGTGGCTAGTTACCACCCTACCGACAAAGACGTACCGCCAAGCGATTTAGGGTTCCGGTACGATGTCGTGTAGAAACCGAAAGGGGTGTGGATTTTCATCCTCCTCCTAACAAGCCTGCTTCCATCTTAGATTGCATCATCACTTAACATCAGGTGAGATTGTAGTCAAGGGCTAACTTGTAAAGAATAAAAAAGAAAAATAAGTTTACGCGATATAGCCAAGTGACCGTCTGTCATTTGGCTATATCGCGTAAACTTATTTTTTTTTTACAGCGGAGCCTTAGTAATAGGGTCCTGTTTTACCCTTTGGGTACGGAATCCTAAAAACCTAGTTTGGTTGGTCTATACCGATATATGTATAGGAGATCCCTGGAACATAAATTCAGTTCACCTTTTCCACGCCCGTCGCTATTATTTCAATTTTAAAGCTTAAAAACAAGTTAAAAGTGCAAAATTCCGCAATTCCCGCCGACCGTTCCCCGCAGGTGGTGCGCCACGTACGACAACTTGAAATTAAAGCCTTTTTCGTACGTGCAACGAATTTAGAACATCCTGTATATCACAAATTTTTATTTAACGTTTTCTGTTAGTAAGTTTTGGTTGTGTGACTCTAAGCCTTCTTATGAGGCCCATAGTTAGCGACCAAGTCTCGGAACCATAGGTCATCACTGGCAACACGCACTGTTCGAAGACTTTTGTCTTCAGGCACTGAGGAATTTCGGACGAAAGAACGAGCTATGTTAGGAGTATCTCTGCGTGATCGAATCAGAAATGAGGAGATCCGCAGAAGAACCAAAGTCACCGACATAGCTCAACGAGTTGCGAAGCTGAAGTGGCAATGGGCGGGGCACATAGTTCGAAGAGCCGATGGACGTTGGGGTCCCAAAGTGCTGGAATGGCGACCCCGCACTAGTAAGCGCTGTGTTGGCCGACCCCCCACCAGGTGGACTGACGACATCAAGCGAGTCGCAGGGATTCGCTGGATGCAGGCGGCTCAGTATCGTGATGTTTGGAAGTCCCTACAAAAGGCCTATGTCCTGCAGTGGACGTCCATCGGCTGATATGATGATGATGATGAAGTTTTGGTTAGATCTTAAAAACTAGAATATAACCACTTCGCGAAGTTCGATCGGTTTCAAAAGTGAACGTCAGTTAAATATAACATTAAAGCGGCTAGTTTTATCATCAGATTATAGAGTTAGGATTATATACTTTCCATATACATATTGTATTATACTATTTATTAGTTCAATATAACTAATTTCGAATAAGCGATCGAATCAGAAATGAGGAGAACCGCAGAAGAACCAAAGTTACCTGCTTAGCTCAAGGAGTAGCAATACTGAAGTGGCAATGGGCGGGGCACATACTTAGAAGAGCCGATGGCAGACGATGGATGACTGAGACGAGTGGCAGGGAGTCGCTAGCTGCTGGCGGCTCAGGATCGTGATGTTTGGAAGTTCCTACAACGGACGTCCATCGGCTGATATGATGATGATGATGATGCGATTTCATTAAACGTATTTTATGTACTTTATGTGAGTCACTGTGACTTGTTTCAAAAGACCCATCCACATAATGGGTGGACGAACAATCAGCACTTTAATTGACGTCATCAATCTTTTAATTTCGTTTTGACTCTTCGTAAATGAGAGTGGAATACAACAAAAATATCATAAGTAACAAATTACATGGGACTCCCAAATAAAGCCTTCCTTTTAGCAATAAAGGCATTACCAGACAAGCCCTGAAGACGCAGGCGCGCGACCTGACACATAAATCACTGGGTGACGTGTGCTAGTCGAATTATCGCACTCACGTACCGGGGTCTATGTGCACTGCATCTAGCCTATGATATAACTACCTAAATTTTTATAACAGGCTTTAAGAGCCAAGGAGCTGTTGGTGACAAAGATCGTTTGAGCAACTGTAAACTAAGCAGCCAAAGACTACAATGTTCAGACGATATAAGGGTGTGGACTGGGTTTGAAAAGTTATAAAAAGTATAAGAAGTGGCCTAAAATAGCAAGGCTTTTCACATATTGACCGCTGTGTTGGTTTGAGGATGGCTCACGATGATGTAGCATTAGTATTTGAAAAGTATGCTAGTCCTAGTTTGGCTCAGTTTAGGAATTCATACTTTTTAAATTGGCTCGGCTCCGCTCTGATGGCAGGCATGGCTTTGGCTAGATACCACCTAACTGAAAAAAGACGTAACTATAAGGTATTTGGCGCTCAGGTGCCATGTCGCTTAATAAACCGTCAGAGGTATGGATAAAAATAACTATGATATTAAAAATATCAGAGGTATGCACGCTTCCATCTTAGACTGCATTGTCACTACATTAGGTGGGATCAAAGTCAAGGGCTAACATTTATACTAATATTATGAAGCTGCAGAGTTTGTTTGTTTGATTGAACGCGCTAATCTCAGGAACTACTGGTTCGGTTTGAAAAATTCTTTCAGTGTTTGATAGCCCATTTATCGAGGAAGGCTATAGGCTATATATTATCCCCGCATTCAATACGGGAACGGAAACCACGCGGGTAAAACCACGCGGTCTCAGCTAGTATTGCATAAACTATAAAAAAATATACCGTAAAACATAAGTCCTCCAACTTTCAATATAATTTTTACTGTCCTATGATTGTCAAAATGAACAATGGCCACATTTTTGGGCATGACTAACTTTCTCCTTTTCTTACCTATTTAGCGAAAAGCCTATAGCTCCAGGCTACTCGGGGGCCTTTGAGTTATTGAGGCTTAAGCCTTAATTACACGCTGGGCAAACGTTTACCAAATTCCTTTGAGGAAAACAATGTCAGAAATTTTTTGACCCATATCCGAATAAAGACATTATTATTAGAGCGAGTACATGTGATGGCCATACCTTTTATAAGGGTTGAAAGTTTTTCAAATCCTTGCTCCTGTAGGTAAGAATAGGTGTCATTATGAAGTTTGACATCGTAATTTTAGGCTATTTTAGCCAGACATACCTCATTAACCGAATTCAAAAAAAAAAAAAGATTCTCAATTGGACGCGTATGTTTTTTTTTAATTTTTATTACTTCATAACTTCGTCATTTATTAACCAATTTTGAAAATGATGCGTACCAAAACGCTGAATCGCTTGGCGGTACGTCTTTGCCGGTAGGGTTATAACTATCGACGGTCGAAGCCTACCACCAGCCAGAACTGGACCAATTAAGAAATATTCAATCGACCCAGCCGGGCATCGAACCCAAGACCACCGTTTTGTAAATCCACCGCGCATACCACTGCGCCACGGAGGCCGTCAAAACTTCTTCAACTTCCAACTGCTACATCATAGCACTGCAGAAGATGTGACCATAACAGTCTCATAGTCCATACATAGTTGTTATCATATAACAAGACAATGTCCCGAGGGAATCAGAGCAGAGATAAATCATCCGGTGACGACTGTTGTCACTGGCATTATTATCACGTCCGTGTGAGGTCTCTGCGCACTGAAGGTTTCAACTTATTTACTGTATTAGGGGATTATATTTTGAAAATATTTGTACTAGTATTTTATGTGGACATAGTTGTAACAGAAGCAATTTCTATAAATACTTCGTGAATTTTCTCGGTATTTCATTTAATACAACCGTAAATAACATGAGAGCGAGTAACGAAACGGGATGTCAATCACAAAATTGTGTGGAAATTTCCAACGCAATATGAAATTCTTCCTTTATTACACACGATTTGTGGTTACATCAATTATGGGACCCCGGGGCGCCCTCGACAATTACATGCGTACTTTCCAAAATTTAATTTTACTCTTAAATTGTTTTTCAAAGATGTAGCAGATGCAAATGTACCAGAATGAGTGTTGTAGCTTTTTCAAAATTCTCTTATTTCAATTTTTATTACTTTAAAAGCACTTTTTTTATTTTATTTTTTTTACAAGTTAGCCCTTGACTACAATCTCATGATGGTAAGTGATGATGCAGTCTAAAATGAAAGCGCTCTAACTTGTTAGGAGGAGGATAAAAATCGAAAACGATGCCGTGTAGAATTCGAAAGGGGTGTGCCTTTCGGTTTCTACACGGCATCGTACTGAACATCGTATCGAACGCTAAAAAAACGCACTTTTGAAAAGTCAGGATTATGTCATAATTTAATTTAATGGTGGTAATAATAGTTGAAAATTTAAAATTAAAGTTACGAGTGTTCCAATGCGCCTTGGTCCGAGAAGAGCCCACAACAAACTCAGCCAAATTTATTTTTCTTTTTTTTCAGAAGTCCTTCACTATTGGGATCTATCCTAGTAATATCTACAGTAGTAATATCATACTATACAAATTGGTCTGTGTTTCATGGCAATTTAATAAATAAAGGTAAATCAACTTATCCAAATAAACGAAATTGTTTCATAAGGTTCAAGTAAAGTTCAATATATGAAGGAAACATTGTTATGCTCCAAGGGTATTAATCATTGATAGTAGTAGATTAAGTGTTAATATGATGTCATAAATGTATGAAGGTCTCATTCAGTTTTCTATTATCTGCTAATCAAGAAAATGAGTGGAAATACGCGGAACATTGTTAAGAGGTTGTGGACTTTATTTAATATCTATACACATTAATTGACGGCCTCCGTGGCGCAGTGGTATATTCCTGGATCCTCGGCTGGACCGATTGAGGTTTTCTTAATTGGTCCAGGTCTGGCTGGTGGGAGGCTTCGTGGCTAGTTACCACCCTACCGACTAAGACGTACCACAAAGCGATTAAGCGTTCCTGTACGATGTCGAGAGCCGTGATAGCCCAGTGGATATGACCTCTGCCTCCGATTCCGGAGGGTGTGGGTTCGAATCCGGTCCGGGGCATGCACCTCCAACTTTTCAGCTGTGTGCATTTTAAGAAATTATATATCACGTGTCTCAAACGGTGAAGGAAAACATCGTGAGGAAACCTGCACACCAGAGAATTTTCTTAATTCTCTGCGTGAGTGAAGTTTGCCAATCCGCATTGGGCCAGCGTGGTGGACTGTTGGCCTAACCCCTCTCATTCTGAGAGGAGACTCGAGCTCAGCAGTGAGCCGAATATGGGTTGATAACGTACGATGTCGTGTAGAAACCGCAAGGGGTGTGGACTTTCATCCTCCTACTAACAAATTAGTCCGGTTCCATCTTAGATTGCATCATCACTTACCACCAGGTAAGATTGTAATCAAGGGCTAACTTGTAAGGAATAAAAAAAGGTGCTGATAGACTTGAGCATTCGTGCGAATGTTACATCACAGAGAAAAATACGAGAACATTATAGCTAGGACACTATCGAGTGTTCTGGCGAGCATTCTAGCGAGCATATGTTTTGACGAGCATCGAATAGAGCGTTCGCTAGAATTCTCAAAATGTTCGTAGCAATATTTGGCTCTAACCCTTGGCTCGGCTCGTTGTTCAGTTCGACAAATATAAAAACGGCGAATACTCGATGTTCTGTTACAAGTGAATGATCAAGTCTATCAAGCACCTTAAAGGAACGTCAGTATAGTAGAAATGCATTTTAAAATTATATACTCGTAGATTAATAAATTTGATGAATAATAGAAGCGATTGGAAGGAAAAGGGGATGATGATAATACAGAAGGAGGCGTGTTTTATTAAAATTTGTGAAATACCTTTGCTTATTAACCACTATTATTAGGTTTATTCTTTAAAAAACAATAATTATTAGGTTTATGGTGAACCATGGGTTTTTCCGGAATGAAAAGTATGTGTTATGTGTTAATCCAGGGTAAAATCTATTTCCATTCCAAATTTCAGCTAAATCGCTTCAGTAGTCGCAGCGTAAAAAAGGAACAAACATACACACAAACTTTCGCCTTTATAATATTAGTGTGATGCTAACCCTCCTTCAGCTATTAATAGAAATTTGAAACTATAATTTAAAAAATCCTAAAAATAATCGACCGTCAGAAAGAAACGCATAAAGACCATTACCAATCAGATAATTTCCTATAAAATATCTGTGTCAACCGTTCAATCTCACAAGCCAATAGCATTAAAAACCTATAATGGACAAAGGGCCTGCAATAGCTACACCATAGATACCTAATTTAATGAAGACTAGAAGTTTGTCAGTCTATGCTATAAATAAATTCGTTGTCCAATTATGGTGTTTGGACTGTGGTGGCCTTGGAAGGTAAGATTTCCACGGTCCATACCACCAACCATTATAGTATTCAGACCTTCAGCGTCGTGGCAATCCTTCGCTAGGAAACCATTCAAACCTTCCAAAATCACCACGGCCCAAGCTCATATAATTAGCTACATATAGTAGCAAACAGGTTGACAAATTTTCATCTATACTAATCATCATCTCATCCACTGCAGGTCATAGGCCTTTTGTAGGGACTTCCAAACATCACGATACTGAGCCACCTTCATCCAGTCCACCTGGTCGCTGGTCGCTGGGGGGTCGACCAACACTGCTCTCACTAGTGCGGGGTCGCCATTCTAGCAATTTGGGACCCCAACGTCCATCGGCTCTTCAAAAGAAACCATACTCGTTGAGCTATGTCGGTGACTTTGTTTCTTCTGTGGATCTCCTCATTTCTGATTCGACCACGCAGAGACCTCCTTACATAGCTCGTTCCATCGCCTGCTGTGTGACTCTGAGCCTTCTTATGAGGTCCTTCTTCTTCTTATGAGGTTCTTTAGCGAGGGTCTAGAGCTCATTTTTGTAGGCCAAGCTCGGTATCTACTGAACCGATTACAAAAATTCTTTTACCACCAGAAAACTACGTTATTTATGAGTATCATAGGCTATTTTTTATCGCCGTATTCTCATTGGAAACGCGCGTGAAATCACGGGACGTCGGCTATTAGCTTTTATAAAATGGGGTTAGTCAGGCTATCGCAGGTCTCTTTATATAAGATCACTCAATCAATGCGCCCCAGAAAACTGCTCATCCATCGCCACCCTTAATCAGATCATCCATCAGGGTGTTTCCATTAATTCATCGTGATCGATCCAGAAGATTGGCGGATCCTTGATATCTCACTGTACGGTAGTGTTATATGTATTTTGACAACCTTTATATCGAAGTTATGAATAAAGTTATGTAGGTACATAGTTTCAAAATACAATCTATCTATTCTAATCATGAGCTGTGATAGCCCAGTGGATATAACCTCTGCCTTCGATTCGGAGGGCGTAAGTTCGAATTCAATCCGGGGCACCACCTGCAATGCACCTTCATATTTTCAGCTATGTGCATTTCAAGAAAATAAATATCACGTGTCTCAAACGGTGAAGGAAAACATTGTGTGGAATGTTAGAATTTTCGTAATTCTCTACGTGTGTTAAGTCTGCCAATCCGCAAAATGGGCCAGCGTGGTAAACCTATTAGCCTAACCCCTCTAATTCTGAGAGGAGACTCGTGTTCAACAGTAAGCCGAATATAGCCTAATCTCCGTGTTTTAATCTATTTCCGAATTAATGTTAGCGGTTTATACGTAGATTTCAAATATTTTTTGTGATATACCGTGAGCTTTATACGAAGTTCTGCGTAGGTACCTAATGTATCCAAATCCTCTCTCTTCATCTTCCAGTTTTTAATCGCAATTTTAGTGTTTTTATCTGAAAAATATTTCTATGATAGAACAACGTTAGTTGTGTTAGTTGTAATATAAAAAAATGCTAAAACCTTGTACCTAAACAGACCATTAATTTCTAAGAAAGCCGCTGACATTTAAACTCACATAACAGAATATATTATGAAAAGAAAGTCTCATTTTTAAGACACTTAAAATGTGTCATCGCCAACCGCAAATCTCACAATTAGGGGTCGAGTTTCCTCATCAGTGAACCAAATTGGCATCGGAGCGAGTATTTTATTAATGAAAACTGAAAACTCGGGGGAAAGCGCGCATTTGAATAGAGATAATGTTATTACGCTGAAACGACTGATCATAGCTGACATTGTGATAACGAGCCTTGGCTGATAATAATGAGTACTTTACTGGGGCTTAGATTGTTATATAGATATTAAATCAACTATAATATAATATAATGGACTAAGACCAGGCCAGAAAGAGCCGTGATAGCCCAGTGGATATGACCTCTGCCTCCGATTCCGGGTGTGGGTTCGAATCCGGTCTGGGGCATGCACCTCCAACTTTTCAGTTGTGTGCATTTTAGGAATTAAATATCACGTGTCTCAAACGGTGAAGGAAAACATCGTGAGGAAACCTGCACACCAGAGAATTTCTTAATTCTCTGCGTGTGTGAAGTCTGCCAATCCGCATTGGGCCAGCGTGGTGGACTATTAGCCTAACCCCTCTCATCTCATTCTGAGAGGAGACTCGAGCTCAGCAGTGAACCGTATATGGATTGATAACGAAGACCAGGCACAGGGGCTTAGGGGCATGTGCAGGTTTCCTCACGATGTTTTCCTTCACAATAATATTAAAATACATTAACCATATCAATATTTCCTACCCTCCTGAGGTAGAGATCATATCCACTGGGCTATCACGGCTCATCATAGTTTGCAATACTTTGTAAAATTGTTGACAATGAATTATTGTGAAGTTTCCAATAGGTTGTTAACATCTGCTAATCACCGAAAGGTCAATGCACTCTATTATCAAACTATATGGCTCGCACTTTATGTATAAAACTTAATTTATTGATATATTCTACTGAATATCATGAGAAGGAACTTTAGCCAGACACTTAGCTTTTTGGCAACTTCTTTCCTTTAAGGTTGATTTTTAGCGGTGTTTTTCAAAGGGTTGCCACGAAACCAAGTGACGGGGGATAAGGTTTCTCATATTATACCTTAGATAAAAAAAAAATATGTATGGAACCCACATTATTACGAGTACGTCATAGCCACATACAGAAACGCATACCTAATAAATAATAGTGTAAAATAACTGATTGAATATTTTAACAATTCAGTCGCATCCTCGGTAGTATAGTGGTATTAATTGATTATGAAACACGGCTAAAACTCACGTGATATTAGGTCGGAGTATGCCCGACTAGTTTCGAACCCATACGGGGCCCTTAGTCATGAGCTGGTTCTTGCATCGCGGCACGATCCAAACTGCGAAGCGGCTGCGCGACGCGCTGCTGCACGCATTGCGCGCGCGGAGAGGGGTTGAGTGGTGGGGAGTGAAGGTTGCAAGAACCGCGATGCAAGAACCAGCTCATGACTAAGGGCCCCGTATGGGTTCGAAACTAGTCGGGCATACTCCGACCTAATATCACGTGAGTTTTAGCCGTGTTTCATAATCAATTAATATGAATAACACTCACGATAGTTTAAATTCTAAAAAAGTATAGTGGTAAGTATCCCCGCCTGTCACGCGGGAGACCGGGGTTCGATTCCCCGCCGGGGAGAATTTTTTTTTCGGAATCACCATAATCTCTTCTATTTTATAATTAAAAAAAATATATTTTTTGTTAAAAATTAAAAATAAGAAATTAATTTTTTTAATTGTTTACAAGTTAGCCCTTGACTATAATCTCACCTGATGATAAGTGATGATGCAATCTAAGATGAAATCGGGCTAACTTGTCAGGAGGAGGATGAAAATCCACACCCCTTATGGTTTCTATACGACATCGTACCGGAACGCCAAATCGCTTGGCGATACGTCTTTGTGGGTAGAGTGATAACTAGCCACGGCCAAAGCCTCCCACCAGCCAGACCTGGGACAATCAAGAAAACCTCAATCGGCCCAGCCGTGGATCGAACCCAGGGCCTCCGTTTTGTAAATCCACCGCGCATACCACTGCGCCACCGAGGCCATCAAAAAAATTTAAACTTAGAAAAAAGATTGCATGTTTTTAATGTTTAAGTAAGATAATAAAAGTCAATTTGTTGCGTACTTGCCTGTTTATTAAATTTCCATGGCGGACAATAACATTAGCATAATACATCAATGGTGTATTGTCGACGTATTCAAATGGCGCTGGTTTGACAGCTTATGACGGCATTATGGTAATGATCATTGCTGATGGATTCGTCGCTGTCAGTATTTTAGGTTATGGGCTAATAGTTAGCCCGAATATTGTGCACTGGGCAAAATCATATTAAACTTTCGTTTTTTTTGTACAAACTGTAAAGCAAAAAAAAATAGTTTTTGAATATATATTAATCCCGCCATCCGATTGTAATATGAACATAATATTTTTCTTTTGAAACTGCATGATAATTTGGTCAGTAGTTCTGGAGGTTGGTGTGAACTGACTGATATATTCCAGAGGTTTAATCTAACAGACATACGCGTACCGAATTTTTTTATCTTAGTCAACCAACTCTTTTGTTCAATCTCAACTTTTGCTAATTCGATACACAAAAATGAATCTTAAATTGAAAAACAAATTTACGTCACGTATTTTAACTACCACCTTCCCACTTCATTTTATTCTGTGACTTTTTTACCCAGTATGTCTTTTAATAAACAGCTGCAACAACTTTTACAGATTAAAAATATACGAGTATTATAGTCTGTAAAAAGTAGTAACGATAGTGACCCGACTACTAGTAATTATAATTATGAAATACATAATGTTATTAGTCGTGTGATATGATAATATGAGGATGTTTGTAACTGTTTTACGTAACAACTAACTGTACCGATTTCAATGAAATTTGGATCTCTTGTTAGGGTTCCGTAGTCCACAAGGAACCCTTATAGTTTCGCCAGGTCCATCTATCCGTTCGCCGGCGGTTTGATGCAGAAATGAGCATATAAAATGTGAATAAAGTCGTAAAATAAAATCCTAAAAAATTATTATTTTTTGGGTAGGTTTTAACCTCCTCTACATGTAAAGTGGGGATGATTTTTTTTACTCGTTTATTTCATAGTGTAGGGTATCATTAAATATGCTTTTAAAAGATAATATGATCTTCTAGTTCTACTTCTATTTATCGAGATCCGTTTGTAAAATATTAACATTTTAAGTACTATTTTTTTTTTAATTAATTTGGCTCGACAAAAACTTGGCCCATTTTGATTTATAATCTAGAATAGCACATCAACTGCTCATGTAAAAAGACTTTTTAAAATATCCCACAAGATAGTAAAAATCTCAAATAGACGCGAACTCGGAGGCATAGGCTAGTCACAATATAAAAAAGCGTTTTTAATTAGAAAACGACTTAGAACATAAATAAACAAGACCTTCCCCTGCGCGGTATTTACTCTTAAAGGTATTCCACTAGATAATAAATCACCCCCTAAACGCTATTTCGGGACTCGATGCTTTAATTGCCGGCTTAATTTGCTTAATGACGCGCCGCGGTAATCAAACGATTTTTAAGCAGAAAAGATAAAAAGTTATTAGCGGTGTCGAAGTGATGAAGTCAAAGGGATTCACTACCAAATGAAAATTCATTTTAGATTTACAGCCAATGTTCTTTTATTCAAAGATACTTGAATAGTCTTTAGGTAATTAATATATATGGTTAATTGTTTAATGACTAGTAACTTAAAACGTTGACTGTCCAGTGCCCATGTATTATAAGTAATGCATTTTGAATTAGGCAGTGAGGTCCGTGCATTACATTGCATGCATATGCCAATGTCAACAAAATGACGTTTCTTGGACTGGCCGTGTGAGCTACAAGCTTTGATTTTTTACGGACGTTTGAACAACAAAACAGGGAAAATAAAACACAAATATAATATCCCATCGTAATTCAACAAAACAAAATAGATGTTTGAAAATCCCTACAAAAGGCCTATGTCCTGCATTGAACGTCAATCGGCTGATATGATGATGATGATGAAAATAGGCTAATTATAATGAATTTACTGACAGTTCAAAACTATAGCTTTGTTTGGCAAATTCGTTCGTAACACTTCACGCGGGTCAGGCGGGGGGCAACGATGCCCCGCGCGCACGACCTCACACCAGCGCAGTCCTTTCCCCCGTCTCCCGCATATCATGGGAGAGTCAACAAAAAATATGTTACTCTTACGACGACTAGTACTATCTTGTATAGAGAAAAACATCAATATTCATCATACTCAACGCGACTCGCTGACCTCCCCCGGCTCTCCCAGAGTGCACAGTAAGCCGACATGGAGGGACACGGAGGCATTATTCAAATCGTCCTCAGTTGGAGTGCTGATGGACGCAGTTATGATAATGCGCGCCCGTTATCATACGAACGCTGTTTTAGCTAACCGCGCTAACTGTGCAGTTTACCAGGTTAAAGATAATACTGTTATCCTACTAATCTTTTTCTTTTATCCATTCGCTGCCCGCGAGTATTTTATCGGTGAGCTCGTCTGCGTTGAAGAAGCCGACAGTCAGGGAATGTGGTTTTAATCTACCGTTCGCGCGATAGAGGAATATAAAAATCTTTATATTCCTCTATCGCGCGGAGCATGATACTGTGCTCGCCTATTGCCCTTAGTTTACTTTATATTTTTTTACATGTCACGTAACGGATACGATGGGCGACCGGTCGTCCATTTAGGAGTCAAGTGGTAACCTCATAATATCATGACATGTTCTAGAGTACGCCCTACGAAGACTCTCTTTGTTAAGGGGGAGTTTTCCACTTATCATATGGGTCATCTGTTTGTTACCTCAACTGAAAAAACGATAACAAAAAAGCTTCAATAACTCCATGATAAAGGGACCGGAATCATCACTGAGAGATCGTGGTTCAAGTATAGTAAGAACAAGAAGATTGGTCATAGTCAATAGTCGATTGTCAATATTCATTTATTTTAATTATGCTTAGTTTACAAGCACTTTCGAATGTATTAATATTACAAGATAATGTCGATAATAATTAGTCGAAAACTAAAAATTAAATTTACGAGGGTTTGGTTGAAAGATTTGGTTAGAGCATTGAAAAATAATAAATCCGAAAGATATAAGCAATTAAGAAAATAATATTTTTTTAAACAAATCCAAAAATACACAACCGTTAATTATTAAGGAAAGTGAAAAAGGGAGTGGCTTTAGAAATTTTATGCGGATTCCGTAAATTTTGTGAATAGGAAATATTTTATAGGCATTCAAACAAAGTTCATTCAGCAATGTCACATTGTAGAAAGAGGTCTTCAAATAGCCTCTTAAAAGTACAGAATCAATCATTTTAAATTAGCTTTCAAATTGAAAGGGCTTTCTGATTGGCGTCTGTGATGATTTGAAAGAATTCTCCTCGCGGGTGTAAAGTTGATTGATGAGCGAATGAATTTAGATAATAAATGAATGAATGAATGAACTGAGATAATAAAAGTAATGGTGCGGTGTCGACAGGTGATACTACTTTTTTGATTGATAATTACATTTCATTCGCGAAACCAGCAAAATGTCATAAAAGCTTTATTTTAGAAGTTAAAATAAATAAAAATCAATTGAATTAATTTAATTTACTATATTTATGTCATGTTAGTTTGCAAAAACTTTTAGAAAGTCGAAATTTTATGTTTGTAACCCTATCTTACTGATTTTGAAGACATAATCTACCAAGAATTTGTTTACTCTAATATGTATTTGCTTAATTTTCGCGTATAAAATTATTATTATTTCCAATAAAAAATCTCGTATGACTGAATAATTTGATTCCCACCAAGCATCTTTATCACCAACCTAACTTCTTATATTTAACTACTAATGAAAAAAATATATACCCGCGTGGTTCCGGTTCCCGTAGGAATACGGGAATAATATATCCCCGTACCTACCTTGATAAATGGGCTATCTAACACTGAAAGAATTTTTTAAATCGGACCAGTAGTTTCTAAAATTTGCGCGTTCAGCCAAACAAACAAACTCTTCAGCTTTATAATATTAGTATATATTTATGGATAATTATGAAGGATGAAGAGGTCTAGCACATGTTCTGTGTAATATCTAAAACGTTAAAATTATGCCCATAATACCACTGATAATAGCAGTGATAAGAGCAGTGATAGCCCAGTGGATATGACCTCTGCCTCCGATTCCGGAGGGTGTGGGTTCGAATCCGGTCCGGGGCATGCACCTCCAACTTTTCAGTTATGTGCTTTTTAAGAAATTAAATATCACGTGTCTCAATCGGTGAAGGATAACATCGTGAGGAAACCTGCATACCAGAGAATAATCTTCATTCTCTGCGTGTGTGAAGTCTGCCAATCCGCATTGGGCCAGCGTGGTGGACTATTGGCCTAACCCCTCTCATTCTGAGAGGAAACTCGAGCTCAGCAGTGAGCCGAATATGGGTTGATGACGACCCCTGATAAATATTTAAAATTTAAGTAGGATTTTAAGTATGAATTTGATAATAATTAAATAATTAACATTAAACTTTCTTTTGTTTCAGATGAAATGAAAGACGCCAACAGGAAAACCGCTAAACTAAATCGGTAAAAGAAACAAAACAGTAATCTAAAATGGACGAAAAGCTCCATCGATATCAGACAAACGTGACATAGCAGGGACAATTTAAATACAACAATGCTAGATACTACAAGGGTACCTTACTATCACAATATAGCATTCACATCTACATATTTATACCCATCGAAAAGACCACCCGATAACATAACAGACAGTGTATTCAAAGTGCGGAATACAGCTAAAAGACTAACGCATTTGAGTGATGTTAAAAATGAGACTAAAGGGACTAGTGATCTATTGATGTTGGTGGATGATTTTAGTGACTATTTCTATGGGAACGCGAGCCATGATGTGTTTACGGTGCATAATAGTTCGCTAGATATTATCAACGAAGTATTGAATTGTACTTTCAATGGTACTTTTAACGTTTCGTGCTTCGGGCGTTTTGACAGCGGTCCGGAGTATAACTTTTGGGCGTTGCTACTGTTGATTTTTCCTTTCTTCACTTTGTTCGGGAATGTGTTAGTGATAATGAGTGTGGTGCGTGAGCGTGCTCTGCAGACGGTGACCAATTACTTTATAGTGAGTCTGGCGGTCGCAGATCTGTTGGTAGCTGTTGTCGTTATGCCGTTTGGAGTTTATTATTTGGTAAGTGCTTAATTTCTTTATCTCTAAGTAAGATGGGATTTTTGATGGCGCAGTGGATTTACAAGACGGAGGTCCTGAGTTCGATCCTCGGCTGGGCCGA
Organism: Bicyclus anynana; assembly: GCF_947172395.1. Taxonomy (NCBI): domain Eukaryota; kingdom Metazoa; phylum Arthropoda; class Insecta; order Lepidoptera; family Nymphalidae; genus Bicyclus; species Bicyclus anynana. The sequence continues at coordinate 15,433,554 of NC_069098.1, forward strand.
TGAGGCTTTCTTAATTGGTCCAGTTCTGGCTGGTGGGAGCCTTCGGCCGTGACTAGTTACCAGGGTAGTAACTAGACAAAGACGTACCGCCAAGCGATTAAGCGTTCCGGTACGATGTAATGTAGAAACTGAAAGGGGTGTGGATTTCATCCTACTCCTAACAAGTTAGCCCGCTTCCAATTTAGATTGCACCATCACTTACCATCAAGTATGATTGTAACTTTGACTACAATCTCACCTGTTGCTAACTTGTAGAAAATAAAAAAGATAGATTTAAAAAGAGTTATCTTTGTAAGAAAGTTCCAATGCCACAAATTCAGGTTAGTGTAGATAAAGGATGGTAATGTTTAACACTTAACAATAATTATCAGATGTTCTTAATAATGTCCGGGACTTTTGGCTTAACGTGTTTTCTAAAGCGACATAGGGATGTTATAAATAATTTCTCAACATCGAGATTTTAATGAAAATTTCTTGGAAGAAAGCAAAACTCAATATGTCACTGCCTGACCTACAATTACGTACCCAGGACCTCGTGATCCAAAGGTCACCAGCAGTTGTTTTCACACACTTCTAACCTACATAAAAAATACAAAACCTAGTATCTACGACTCTCTCTAAAACGGCTAAGTTTACAATAATATGGTAAATACCCAGTCGGACGCTTGCATTGCAAGAATAAATAATTTACTTTTTAATAAATTAAAAAATTACAGAACAACAATTTCTAATATAACAAAAATATTGTTTGTAAGACATTAATCATCATTCGTTCATCAACATATCTTTCACGTGAATCCATATTTTTGTCATTTTATTACAATAAAAACCATATCCGTTATTTCGTCGAATCTACAGGAAATGGATATTAATGGACATTGTTTAATATAATAAAAGCCTCTCTTTATAAATATTATAACTGTGTTATACTCGGTTCAATGTAATTTGATTGTGAAGTGCGGCAACAAAGAAGGCTTTATTATTACTTTTTACGGTTCGTTGAAAAGTATTTTTTACACGATGTGCGAATGTTTTATAAAAAAAACCTGGCTGAGTTTATTATGAGCTCTTCTCGGAAGAAAGCGCGCTTGGATACCTCGTAACTTTAATTTCTATTTTTCGTTATCACAATTAACTGATAACAAAATTTGATGTTCAAAAGTGCTAGTAAACTAAGCCTAATTGAAATAATTGAATTTTCCGAGAATGGACAAAAACAGTCAACTTTTGAAAGCTTAAACATTTTTTTCATAAATAATATTTTTATCTCTAGAGCCAGTCGGGCAAAAAACGAATGTCTACCTTGATAGTGTGACACCATTTGACTGCCGAATCCATTACTATGAATTCAAACTAAAAATTCCAATTTTTGAAAGCCGTGCAATATACGGGGAATCAAAATGTTGATATGTCACGTAGGAATTCTATTTCGACACCTAGCCTGCGACAGATAAAACTTGGGCCACGGCATTTATAAAATGACGATGCGTTTTTCATTTACTTATTTATTTACTAGGAAATAAGAATGTATTTCAAGGATATTCGTATATTTTTTATTTATACTATTTACGCCAAACCTTAATTAACAATATACTTAACCTTATGAATCGTCTATAAGTAAAAAATCGATTTAAAAGACGTTTTTCGCGGAAAATAGGGAGTTTGAGTACTGTCTCGTTGATTCAACGGATAAATCTATTGTGTGGCTACGGATCACGCAGTTCTGGATTTGAGTTCTGTTTGGGTTATGAGATAATTGAGCCTTATATGTTTTAAGAAATAATCTTGGAGAGCACGTTAAGTCTCAGACTCAATCATTAATATCTGAAAGCGATCGTTACAAAGTCCAACACCTTAAGCCTGCCAAACTGCATTGGGGCAGTATGGTAGTTCTAAGCTTCATAATATCCTCATGAAAATCAATATTTTATATTAGCGCATCAAAACTGAGGCGGACAAAATGTGAAAAATTGACTCAATTTCATTTAGTCGCTTGTTAAACAACGAACGTTATTTAAACAAATAATACCTAAATTTCGTTTACAATGTCGAGTTGTGTGTTCAGGAAGTGTAAATATAAAATGGAATTAAAGACACAATTGTGCATGAGTACGCTCAATGGTGTAGCTAAATTCGGTTCACTTTTTGTGATTTTGTAGGGACGTAACCTAACAATACTATAAAATGATCATCGCTTACAATGCTGAGGTATGCTCACCGCTATCACTGCAACGCACGGTCGTGGCCCAAGTAAAGATTTACGTGTATGTGGGTAGATCGAATTTAAATTGTTATTTAGTAGCACATACGCGTATTGTATGCAGCGCGGCAGGGCTGCCGACCACAGTTTATGACACAGCCACACTCATGCATTTTTGGAAAGCCGTACTGTGCGATTGGAAACTATTTCACTTGTGATGACATTTCTGGCGCATGGAAATACCTTGGCTTAACTTACTTTTTGTGTAGCTTTAGGATTTGAAACAATAAATCTGGAAGAAAGATAACGTCTAAAAGCTTAAGACTAACTAAAATTAAAAATAAAAATTGTTTGCCAGCCCTGGTCGGCGTAGTTAATATTATGTACGTTTAAATATTGGCATAGCTTAATAGATTTAAATTTTAAAATTAGACTACGTTGTTTTAATATTTACAACATCAAAATGTATTAAGAAACAAAGGTTAAAATTTTCTAAAACTCCTGAAAAATAAATAGATGAAATGGTCGGTAACCTCCTTTTAAGCACGTTTCATCTCGAAAAAGGACGACCCTTAGGACCCAGCCCTAGTTGACTCTGCAACAACAACAACTTTTAGATGCAAAGATTTCGGAGGCTTTTCTTTCGGATCAAAATGACGTTGTTGCTAAGTTTTGTCGAGGTTTTCTCGGATAATAGCAGTTAATCAGTATTTATAAAGAATTATTCGGTAATAAAAGAAAATGTTGACCACCCTTGTTCTGCGGAGACACATGATGTCCGGTCACCTCCCTTTAAGCACGTTTTTCATAAACATAAACAGGATCGTATTATAGTTGACTCAGCAGAAACAACAACGTTTCGCTGCAAACATTTCGGAGGCTTTTCTTTAGAATCAGAGTGACGTTTTTAGTTTTGTCGGATTTTTCACGGATAATAGCAGTTAATCAGTATTTATAATGAATTTTTCGGTAATAAAAGAAAATGTTGACCACCCCTGGTCTGCGGTGACACACGATGTCCGGGGCCGGCCGCGGAATGCGCTGTGGTGACGGCAAATTACGTCGTTGTTTGCGAAATGATGCGGTCGACGCGTGCTTAGGCTCGTTCCGTTGTTCGCCGGTTCGCGCTTGTTTCGCGTTTGTTTCGCGTCGCAATGTACGCACGGTAATGATGCAGTTATTTGGATGTATGAATAATTCAACGCAGTAATACGCGAGTGAATTTTCATACAGTGTTGTATTTACAACTGTATGGAATAGTGTAATGCATTTTCAATCATCATGGCGTAGGTACGAATCAATGAATTATTTTTGTGAATTTTTGGTAAGCGGTATGTAATGACGCAAATGTAATTATCTACATTTGAATTAATAGTGTACTTTTAAACATAACGGTAATTTGAAATTTACATTTATATAAATTTTACCTAATGACTTTTCATCCGACATTCTTTTAAAGAGTAAAGATCAAATGAAACTTAGCATGATGATTTAAAAAAAAACATTTTTTATAACATAAAAAAGACAAATTCATCGACGTCAAATGTGTCTCATTTTAATTTTTTATTAGGTAATATTTTTAAATATGAATGAATTTCATCATAAGAGTAACACAAGGTCGTTGATTCTTAAAACGATTATAAATAGTTTTAGGTATACCAAAGCACCTTGTATTGCTCATATAAAAGACAACACTGCTTTGAGGAAAATTGTAATAGTTCTTGAAAAGTTTTATGAACCAAAAAATTCGGCTCAATTTCACCCATGAAAGCGTCTTAAAAACCGTCGGACCCCGAAAAGTATTATACAATATACGCGAGTTTGTAAAAATGAGACATTAGCAATAAAACGCAACCTTTCCCCAATTTAAGGCGCTTCCTCACCATGATAATTTACAATTTTTTTGACTTCAAAAAATAAAGTTTGTATAATCCCTCAGTTTTGTTTTTACGTGAGGTGATGCGGTCATTTTTAATTGCAACGATTTGCAATTTTGTTTCTATGAAATTACATGAAATTTAAGCATTGAATACCAATATAGTCGTCAACTTAATAAATAATAATTATTATAATAACTATTTCAATTAAATCAATCGATGACACTGAAACTGAAGATTAGCAAAATAAAAAAATAACTTTTATCTTTGTCCTAGACTAAGTTAGTCTAGACAAACCATTTAGATCCGGAAATTAAATCATGACAAACGCATTGTAATTAGAAGTTGTTTAAAATTATTTTAATACATTTTTGATTATTATTTTTTTGTTCCTTGTTTTTTGCCTGCCATCAAAGAAAATTTACTTGTAAGAATTTAAATATTTTAATGATTTAATTTTACTAGAAAAATTCAATATACCAGTCATGCAGTGAGATGCGGCCTTTACAAGCACGCACGGCGTATTTCATACCCGATACAAGGGAGGCCGTAAACTTTTAATAGAGGCATGAATCCGCGGCGCCATAAAATATTTGTAATAAAATTATATTAGCTGAAAAGATACACCATGGCGCAGATTTTCAGATTTCCGCCCGACAAGTTCCGTGTTTTTATTGCGGTCAGATTTTCCGATCGGAATTGGGACTCCATTTACTTCGTGTATTAACTTTTTAGTATTTTGCTATACACTGGGTGGTCAGCATATTTTATACAGAATTTTTTGTTTAGAAATGTTTATGGTTTGGTGGTTGTAACATACGCATATTATTATAAAAATAGTTTTGCTAAAAGACTTTATATTTATTATTATGTTATATATTTTTTTATTCTAAAATTATTTATACTTACCACATTATACTTACAATAATAACTTATTTACCTACGATTAATCGATATCTTACTTAACTTAAACAAAATTCTAGCCTCCTTAGATAAGGGTTGGGCTAGGACCCTGTTACATTCACCCACTTCTCGTAAATTAATATTAATACAATATCTCTCTCTTTCGTTCCGAACACATTCCACCAATATGTGATAAACGTCTTCAATGATATCACACTCTGTACATTTAGGCGAATTAGATTTCCCAACAAGGTATGCAAATCCATTTAGTGGAATGTGTCCAGAGCGAATTCTTAATACTAACACGATATCATATCTACTTAATTTAACCCCGGCAAACCATGGCGACCGTGAAAGAGATGGTTGGATTGTTTTGTACCGTTGAGATCTTAAATCAAAGTGTTCTTTCCACAAGTTAGAGCATTTAGTAAGCGACCAAGTCGGGTATCTTGATTTTTTCTAAATAAGGGCTTTTTGCTTAATTATACATGAATGCAATATTAATGAGTGTTGCAGCTAGTATTCATTTTAAGCTTTATTTTATCAAATAAATAAAGTCAATAATAATTATTATTTGATAGCTGCTGCTACAGGGGTATACGACCTTTTACAAATCCGTAGACATTTTTAAAATGTGGTATTAGGAGATAGAACATTAGTGTTGTAGTGAAGATGGAGACTTCTATTCGATAAAACTTAAGTACGTTTTATCTCCTGCTCTCTCTATTACCTACATCATGAGTATCTTCGCTTCAAGTAAAGAGTGAAAAGGCACTTTCTAGGCAAGTGCGTTCTACCATAGCTTACGGTTCGGCTTACCATCAGGCTTGATTGCAGCTAGGCCAATGCCAATGTGGCTTAAAAATATTTTGTAAGCCCAATGGCGTACAAAGTATTTTTAAGCCACATTCATCATGACAATGCTAAGCCACTCGTAACACCGCAGCCTATTTGTTTCCACATCACATTAACGTCGCTATTAACGCCGACGTTTTATCCGCGTTTCCAGAACATTGATCGCTGAACCTCTTGCGAATTTTTATATAAATTATCTTGCATGTTCAGGAAATGAATTTTGAGCGTTGATGTTTATTTTATAGCACGCTTCACGAAGTTAATGATGTTAATAATGTTAGGGAAAGCAAGCAGGAGTATTGACGGCGTTCCTTTGGGCAAATTCGCTTGGTAGCAATCGGATCGGCTTTCATCTTCACAGCTGAAAAAAAAAATGTAAATATTTTGCTTTAATCATCTCCCGATTTTCTTGACTGAATATGCTTGGTATTAGAAACCCTAAGAGGCTTACTTTTTTTTAAAGTTCGATCATAAAACATTATAGCCTATGACACTCACAAATAACGTAGCTTTCTGTTGGAAAAAGAATTTTCAAAATCAGTTCAGTAGATTCAGAGATTTCCCCTTACCACAAACTTTCATAATCAAATCAATAAATCTAGCTGTGTTCATGTTTTTCAATTAGTAAATCATGCAAAAAACGAAAAATATTTAAGTACATAGATAATTATTTGACGTCCTCCGTAGCACAGTGGTATGCGCGGTGGATTTACAAGACGGTGGTCCCGAGTTTGAACCCAGCTGGGCCGATTGACCTTTTCTTAATTGGTCCACGTCTGTGTAGAAAACAAAAGGGGTGTGGATTTTCATCGTACTCCTAACAAGTTAACCAAATTTAATCTAAGATTGCATCATCACTTACCATCAGGTGAGATTGTAGTCGTTGGTTGGCAGTTTTGATCGATATCCAGGTGGACTGATGACATCAAGCGAGTCGCAGAGATTCGCTGGATGCAGGCAGCTCAGTATCGTGATGTTTGGAAGTCCCTGCAAAAGGCCTATGTCCTGCAGTGGACGTCCATCGGCTGATATGATGATGATGACTTCGTTTTAGTGATTAGCCAATGTGGCATTTTCAGGCCTTCAGAGCCTTCAGGCTTGAGAGTTAGGAAGCCACACAGACTTGCCTTAGTCAGAGTTGTCGAGACAGTTTGTATTTGCACTATACTACGGAACGAGTTAAACAGTTTAATGCGTCAACAAGCTGCAGACAAACTGCTTTAATGTAAACGTATGCAGAACTAGACAGGCAGAGATTACTTAGTCCTTACTTAGTCGATTATCCAAAACGCTATATGTTTTCAAAAAAATAATTAAAGTATATCTTTTAGACCTACAAAAAAAATGAAATATATTGCAATACATTTTTTCTTTATTAGTATCCCCCCCCTCCCTCTATTTATTATTTATTAATACTCCTAAACTTTTCTTTAAGCTTGGTGATGTAAGATTAATATGTACCTATTATTACTAATCGTATATTATTTTATATAATTTTATTATTTTATAATTATTGTTAGCGACGCCGCAAAAGTATGTCCGATCGGTCCGTGAGCTCACCCTGGGGTCATGCCCGAAAATCAGCACTACAGCTCTCAACTGTAGTATCGAGCTGAGGCAGCGCCCCTTTCAGCTGAATTTCTTTATTATATTATTATACTAAGTACAGACAGAGAAACTTTGTAATTTAAGTAGGTATCTTTAAGTAGTTTGTAAGCTCTGTTAGTATTAGTTTGTAATTTATTCTTGATTTTTTTTTAATTTATTTTTTTTAGCTGAATAAAGGATTTTATTATTAGTCTGTGGGAAGATTGTCAATGATGCGACTTATTTTAATTGGCTTTTTAACCAAAGGCATTGTATTTATCAAGCATATTATTTACTTATCAATGTGTTTGAAACGACTACATTTCCAGGCCTTTCTTCAGGAGAAGAGTTTTAGGTCTTAGATCCACCACGCTGCTTTAGTACTGATTGGTGGGCTTAAGTTGATAATGTTTTTTGTAACGCTTAACAACAGATGTTTATGATAGTGATCACAGAACATAAATCACTTATGCTGCGAGTGAATGAAACTGATAACTGAATGTGCTCTTCTAGACACCGCTAAATTCCGAACTGACATTATTTTTAAAAAATGTTACTTATTTAAAAAAAAAACAGCTTTTTTCTTACTAAGTGATATAAAGTAACCACTGGACCGTTGAGGCAGTAGCATAAAAATTTATCATTATAATGGATCATGGTCATAAATGGATCACCTGAAATTAAATTAAATCGCAGTCGAAAGACTATACAAATAGATAATTGTCACCAGCGCGTCGAAATTAAGGCGAATAATTGTCTTAATCTCATTTAGTCGCATTGTAAACAACGAAAGTTATTTAAACAAATAATACTTAAATAATATCTGCAATGTCCAGTTCTGTATTCAGGAAGTGTAAAATCATATTATATACATAAATAAATATGTAAGTAAATACAAAATTGTGATTGTGTGCGCTTGGAGTAGCTAAATTCGGATCACTTTTTGCGGTAATGTCGTAGGCAGGTAGCATATCTATATAATCTATATATCTATAAGTAATCTTGCAGATATATCTATAAGTAGTAGTAATCTTTGTCGGAGTCTACCTTAATAAAATTCGATATACGAGTACGGGTCTATATTTAGATTAATATTTTTTTCTTTGAAGCTTCATTATATAATACTTTGACATGCCAAAGGTTGGATCAAAGTCAAAGAAGAAGAAAAAGAAAGACACCAACTCGGTCACGTACGCGTCAATTTGGAGATGTCTTTCAAATGTCTCGAATATCATAAACACGTAGGAAAAGTACCTGAAGCTAGACGTCGAAAGTTACTAAGTTACCAACCTTGTTATAGCTCACTAACATTATGTATTTTATTTTTATTATTTGACGGCCTCCGTGGCGCAGTGGTATGCGCGTTGGATTTACAAGACGGAGGTCCTGGGTTCGATTCCCGGCTGGGCAGATTGAGGTTTTCTTAATTGGTTTAAGTCTGGCTGGTGGGAGGCTTCGGCTGTGGCAAGTTACCACCCTAACGGCAAAGACTACCGCCAAGAGGTTTAGCGTTCCGGTACGATGCCGTGTAGAAACCGAAAGAGGTGTGGATTAGGAAGACATCCTACTCCTAACAACTACTACCTATCATCTTAGATTACATCATCACTTACCATCAGGTGAGATTGTGGTCAAGAACTAACTTGTAAAGAATAAAAAAAATATATAAAAAAGAAATGTACTGTTGTTATAACTACAGAACTGTGGAAACTTTTTTCAATTATATTTAAAAAAAAATATATCTAGAAATACCTAGCCAAGTGCGAGTTTATAACGTCAAATTTCATGTAATTTTATTTTTATTTATTTATAACATTGTAAATAAATAATAATTACTATAAACAGTGTAATATAAAGTTACTTGCACAATTTACACACCATGTCAATGGTGTATTTACACTATAACTACTTGTAAAACAAGATTTTATATGTGTAAAGGCTGGTAGGAGGCTTCGGCCGTGGCTACCAGCAAAGACGTATCGCCAAGCGATTTAGCGTTCCGGTACGATGTCGTGTAGAAACCGAAATGGGTGTGGATTTCATCCTACGCCATACAATTTATCTTGCTTCTTAGATAGCATCATCACTGGTACCATCAGGTGAGATTGTAGTCAAGGGCTGACTTGTAAAAAATAAAAAATAAAATGAAAAAATAATACATTTCTTTTAATTAATTCATTGCTGCCAAACATGCTTCATAGTTATCAGTGATTAAAATTGTAAGACTGATTTTATGTAAACGTTAATTTATATTAATATTACGGAAATGTGCATGCCGTGTCTACCTTCATTTGATTGTGCAGAGCCATGTGTTTGTGTTTTTTTTTAGATTGTATTTGTGTAAATGCTGCAACAGTCACTGGTGGACCAAATAAATAAATAAATAAAATACCTAAATGTGCGTTCAAACCGAGTAGCGTTATCTTTGACTTTTTCAACAAAAAAAAATTATCTGCTAATTAAATACTTTCAAAGTTCAGAGAAGGCCGCCAAGTTTCCGGTACTAATTATTCCCGATTCGGCTTAGTGTTTAATTAAAAATTTAGGCATGAATGGCTCCTAATTAACTATGGCGGACATTTTATTGGCTTTACTTTTTATTTTTGTGAAAACATGAATTTATTCTAAGCAGAACAAATTCATAGGATAAATTGCATGGCTAGTTTTTGCTGAATATTATAGTTTTTTCTGGTCAGTAAGAGAGAGAGAGAGTTGACAATGAAGGGTTTATAGCAAAATTGAACAGGATTCTAATTATATATTAAGATTTAATTTCACTTGTTAATTGATTACAGAACATGTTATCGCTAAGACGGCTGGGTACAGAATAGACAGATTATTTAGAGGTGTATTGCCATTACATAATATTAAGTTACTCGGAGGATATTTTTTGGTTTACATGTAAATAACTTTTACAACAGACAAGACAAGTGGTATGCTTCTATCACGATCATTATCATCATTACCTAAATAATGTATACTAATGTTGAAAGTCAAAATTCGATGAACCGATGGTCCCAATGGCGACCTCGCACTAGAAAGGTCGACCCCCCCACCAGTTGGACTGACCGCATTAAGCGAGTCGCAGGGATTCGCTGGATGCAGGCGGCTCAGGATCGTGATGTTTGGAAGTCTCTACAAAAGGGATATGTCCTACAGTGGACTTCCATCGGCTGACATGATGATGATGAATGATCTAAAGAGGTTGACGGCCTTCGTGGTGCAAGGGTATGCGCGGTGGATTTACAAAATGGAGGTCCAGGGTTCTATCAGGAATATCTCTCTAAACCCGCCAACCCATATTGGATCGGCTGTTACTACAGAATGCAGCAGGCCAGTAAAAATAGCCTAATGATGATTGCTGAGTTAAAAAAAATTTGTTCGATCCGCATAAATGTGAAACTACCCCTAGAGTAGGTCAGCGCTATAAATTGCACCCGATCTTAGAAAGGCGTTCCTCTATAAATACGGGGCACTCATTTCCATTTGTGACAGTACTTTGACTCTGAGTATTCCACTTCGTGTGGTTTGAGATACAAGAGCGAGCGATTTTTACATAGGTATCAAATAACATTATTCTTCAATTTACTTTAATAATGTATTTTTTTTTTAATTCTTTACAAGTTAGCCCTTGATTACAATCTCACCTGATGGTAAGTGATGATGCAATCTAAGATGGATGTGGGCTAACTTGTTAGGAGGAGGATGAAATCCACACCCCTATCGGTTTCTACACGACATCGTACCGGAACGCTAAATCGCTTGGCGGTACGTCTTTGTCGATAGGGTGGTAACTAGCCACGGTCGAAGCCTCCCACCAGCCAGACCTGGACCAATTAAGAAAACCTCAATCGGCCCAGCTGGGGATCGAACCCAGGACCTCCGTCTTGTAAATCCACCGCGCATACCACTGCGCCACGGAGGCCGACAAAATTTTGGTAAAAAAAAAGGCGATTAGTATTAGGAAATTAATTGAAAATCGAATAATGTTAAAGCTTTTTAATGTAACGAAGCTTCTACCTTAAATCCATGGTGCATTTAATGCAAAAGTCACTTTGTATAATTAAGTACATATGTATTGCCACAAAGCAATATTTAAATTTATTTCTAAATTATGTCAGGTTTGGTCAGTATTTTATCTGACTAATATTACCAAAAACATAAAACTAAAGGTTTTAATAAGTTTTTACTGGAATATTTCACTTTAGATGGTTATTAATTATTATTGGATTAGAAAAGACTTGAGATATGATTTAATTTTAATAAATGCCCTAATTATTATATGTTTTTAAAAATGATAGAATTGATTTTAGTTTTGATAAGCTTAGGCTATAGCTTACCACCCAACCGCCAAACATAATGATTAATTGATTGTGTAATTTAGCGTATCATTTGCGGTGACAAACAGTTTATTACAGTGTAAATAAACCGAACTCCATCAAAGTTAATGCGATACCAGTTATCACACTAATCACACTGCACACTAATATTATAAAGGCGAAAGTTTGTGTGTAAGTGTGAGAGTGTTTAAGTATGTTTGTTCCTCTTTTACGCTGCGTCTTCTAAAGCAATTTGGCTGAAATTTGGAATAGAAATAGATTTTACTCTGGATTAACACAGAGGCTACTTTTCATCCCAGAAAAATGCATGGTTCCCGCGGGATTTGTGAAAGACTGAATTCCACGCGGATGAAGTCGCGGGCGTTCGCTAGTACCTACATAATAAATTACATATGAAAGTTTGTGTGTAAGTATGTTTGTTCCTCATTTACGCTAGCTTACTAAACGATTTGGCTGAAATTCGGAATGGAAATAGATTTAACTCTGGATTAGTACACAGACTACTTTTCATTACGGAAAAATCCATGATTCCCTTGGGATTTGTGAAAAAGTTAATTCCTCGCGGATGAAGTCAAAATACACATAGATACACTTACACTCTACAAAAATTAATATTTTCGGAGTACAAACGAGACGTTCCTCTTCGTAAACTTCGAAAAACTTCGTCTCTTATAACATAGCCCACAATTTTCCCAGTCGGTCAATAGAGCAGCCAATAAGCATTAAACTTCCCCCGATATAACACTGAACACCGTATTACAAGACAAATGGAGGGTACTTCAAAAGTTTTCTTACAAAATATTGGAAGAAAAGAGCCATTAACTCAACTCGTTGGATTTTAAAGTCTTCTCTCTATGTTTTATTCGCTGTGCGGAGGTTTAAACTTATATAAATTAAAAAATAAATGAATGCTTTTAAATAGATAGCCTACCAACGTCTATCTGCAATCAATTTATTGTAACTCATATAATACTTAAGTTGATTTTTGAAATACTATAATTTTGATATACTCTTGGGAGTATTTTCCTTAACTCTGGGGTTATATTCTTTACTGAAAATTAATTAAAAATGTTCAAAGAACATGTTCTAAAATTAATATTTTCGTAGTAAATAATATTTCTTTTGTTAATAATTAGATCTTAAAATGTGTCCCATAATCCATCCTTATAATTGACTGACGATTTTAAAATTTTAAAATTTGACTGACGCAGCAAAAATTTAAAATTTTAAAATGTAAAGATAGATAAAGGCGTCTGTTATATGAATAAGTATAAGCAGTTGGGCTCCTATAAGTGGACTCGTGGAATTTATGGAAAATACTCCCGAGCAACCTGTAAAAGCTCTTTTCTTGGAAATCGAACCCTGGATTTCCGGGAACTTCAGAAACTTTAGAAATTAACGCATCAAGAAATCGCTGATAGTCTGGCGCATTTCATCAAATAAATATAGATGTTCATTAAATTAATATCAGCTGAAATATTCTCGGGTCTAGAATTTAATTTAAAAATAACGTCAAGAAGCAAATAAGTGCAACGAAGAAATGCGAGATGCAGTATCAACGACTGAATAAGGAAAAATACCTGCTCTGAAAAATTCGAGTATATTTCCAATTTTTATTTCTATCAATATATTTAAAAACAGGTCAACTTTCCGTGTGGAAATATCTTTATTACATTTTCCACTATAATTTTCAATTCTGAAACTTTTCTTTGGGTCGGTGTTATGAAAGTATTAGTAATTATATATTTTACTGTTTGGTCTTTTATTAAGAGTTTTTAAGTTTAAATTAGATCAACTATACGAGAGTATACTATAAATAATGATATGAAGTTACTTTACTATAATTTTTAAGCTACTCGTAAGTATCTGGCGTCTAAAGTGTTTTTCAGAGAGCATGGGTACGGTAACAGTCGCTTGTATGACGTTCTTAATACGTACTATTATCGTAAATAGCAGTCATTTTTCAAGAGTGAAACGAACCTACCATCCTACATAAAACGAACTGTAGGGACTTATCCCGTAAAAAATATTAAAAAAATGCGCTTGGTATTTGAAAGGTACCTAACCTACCTCCCTAAACCACCATAGACTAAGCTCTATGGTTGACTGCCATATTTTTATATATCCTTTAATGGGTTGTACATTGATATTTTTTTTATTTCATAATCTATGATGGTAAGGACATTATGAACGATGAGTTTATTATCTGTGAAAAAAAGAAACTATGTAACGACGGGTCTTAAGTTGGAAATGCTCTCAAAACGATTCTTAAATTCTTGTATGCTAATTTTAAAATTCACGTCATTTCCAGTGACAAAAAGGCATATTAATTAAAACTCATTGTCCATAATTTGGTAAATTAAGCACAACAACGCGCCGTCAACCGTTCACACTTTTAAATTATGGCACGATATAAAATAACCTCGAATTGCTCTGCTAATTAACGGAAACAATTTGCTGACTTTATTGGTAGAAAATCATTGTTCTTTTATATATACAGTAACAAGCAGTCAGTACGAATAAACAAAGAAAATGCTGAAAAATCTACACCTTATTCCAAAAAACCAACATCTGTATCATAAATTTAAACCTAAAACACTCTTGAATGGTACTTACTCTAAATACACCCTGGAACAAATGCTATTCAGCTTGGAGCAGAAATAAGTAGTAGTACTTCCATGGATAAACTTCGTCACATCACATTTAAACATCATCATACTAGTTAGGAGATAAGATGCCTTTTGCAGGGATTTTAGGGAACACAACGGCTTCCTGGAAATATAGTCTGTCCATCATCAAAAGTTCATCTAGTATGTATTTGCTAAATTGTCTACACTTACTTACACATTACCTTCATTTATTACACTAAAAAACTGATTATTAAAAAAAATACTGAATAAAACCTATCAGAAATAGGACAGGAACAGCAGGAAAGTTTTGACGTAGAATTTCAGATCTACAAACATTGAGATATGAATTTATTGTATGAATGTATGTTTAGTAGTTCATGTCACATACCATTGGTAAAACGTAATTCATCGCTGATGGACCAAAAATATATTCACGCACCAATTTAAGCTCAAATTGACGCCATTATAAATTCGTACGGTAAATATTTTCGTATTGCAAAACAATTTGCGTGAACGGTCCAAACTTAAATTCGATGTAGATTTTCAGTCCCGGTGGAAAACGGTGACAAATTGGAATATTAATTTATTGTTCTGTAATTGTGATGCGTGATTTAGGTTACGGTTCTGTTTGGTACAATGATTTCAATGCGGTGAATTCCCGAGCCAGATGTAGCCTGCCGTAAGCAATTAAAGGAGTTCGAATCCTTTTAACCATCGACACGATTGATATTTTCTCGATAACTTACAAAACTGGATGTTGGTTTAGTTATACAAAATGAAACTTCATCATCATCATCATATCAGCCGATGGACGTCCACTGCAGGATAAAGGCCTTTTGTAGGGACATTTTGGCCGTGGTTAGTTATCACCCTACCGACAAAGACGTACCGACAAGCGATTTAGCGTTCCGGTACGAAGTCGTTTAGAAACCGAAAGGGGTATGGATTTTCATACTCCTCTTAACAAGTTAGCCCGCTTCCGTCTTATCGTCATCTATTTTATCTCATCGTCACTTACCATCAGGTGAGATTGCAGTCAAGGGCTAACTTGTAAAGAATAAAATAAAATCCAAACACCACGATCCTGAGCCGCCTGCATCCGGCGATTCTCAGCGACTCGCTTGATTTCGTGATTCCACCCTGTAAGGGGTCCTCCAATACAATGGTTTTTAGTGCGGGTTCGTTATTCCAGCACCTTGGGATCCTATCGCCCATCGCCTCTTTGATATAAGTGCCCCAGCCATTGCCACCTCAGCTTTGCGACTCGTTGAGCTACTACGGTGACATTGATCTATGAAGGTGATCCTCTATTAAAAAAATTCAAAATTCATTTATTTCAAGTAGGCTCAGTTTACAAGGACTCTTGATACGTTAGTTGACTATTTGTAAAGATTCTACCACTGGTTCGGAAGGCAGGTTCTGCTGAGAAGAAACCGGCAAGAAACTCAACAGTTGGTTTTTTATAAAAAAAAAAAAAAACACAATATTATAATTTACAATTGATGACAACATTACAATTTCTTATTGTTTTACTTCCTGTGTGAAGGTGGAAGCTGATCTAATGGCCTCAAAGCGCCTTTATCTTAAGGAACTCATCAATGGTGTAGTAACCTCGACTGAGTAAATGTTTAACACATTGCATATAGCTATGCATTGGCAGGTCCACAGTCAGTGACATATTTTTGACTGATCGCACGCTTTAACATGGAGAAAAAAAAAACAAACATAATCTTTTTTGTGTCTAATTCTCACTCGTAGCACGTACAGCACTACTAATCGAATTTGTTTTCGGGACTTTACCTTTTTGTATTTGGAAGTATCTGGGGACAAACAGGAAAAGGGAAAAATTTCATTCTGTTGTTTTCGCGTGGTTTTCTCAAACTATCAAGTATTGTTATTTTGAAAACCTATTTGTTTGTATAAAACGTGACTTCAATTGTTTATTTATTGAGGAAAATCAACTTCTAATACATTAAGACTATGCTTGTAATTATGAACATTAATAAAATAAATGAATGCTACTAATAGATTTTTACAACGATCACTAATTTTAAGTATATTATGTCATTAATTTCGTTAACAGAATTATTACAAACGACTATATAAGTCGTTTGTAATAATTCTGTTACAATACAATATAAGATTTATATTATTTACAATAAAATAAGAAAAAAAAAATCATTATAAAAACATTTGTGTCATATTTAAGTAGATACCTACTATTTTTGGAAGTCGATTGGCATCGGTTGTAATGCTAAGATATACACAGACACACACTTATGTACCTACTCGTATGTGAAACTGAAGGAACGTCAGCAAAACAGAAACATATTTATAAAATTGCAAAGGTAAGGCTGACACAGGCTTAGACTACATGTATTAAATATAAGCTATTAGACAAATAGATAAGCTATTGTAAAAGAGGATAGTATAGTAAATAAAGTAATTATTTCCAGCGAATGATAATGAAAAATTTATAGCCCCATAAATTACCTATCTAATACAGATAAGAAAATAAATAGCGTAGCAAATGCGATAGCTATTAATATTTATACACCTAGGCGTGCGATGTAAGATAAAAAAAAATCTGTAAGATGTTTTTCTAAGAAATACATCTAAAGTGAATAAAGCCTCAGAATAACGAAGTCTGTTTGTGTTTTTAATTAGGTATTTAAAAATAAAAAAAGTTTTTGGGCTCGTCCGGGATTTGAACCCGGGACCTCTCGCACCCTAAGCGAAAATCATACCCCTAGACCAACGAGCCGGTGACGAGTACGTTTAAAGTATTAAGTACACACTACAAGCATATGTGACGTCACAACTATTTTGGTGAAAGGTGAACTTGTAACTTGTAACCATAGTTGTATAGCTATATTATTTTTATTTGGCCGCTCATAATACCACATCGTGTCGTCTCATATCAGTTAAAAGTTTTGGTTGGTTAGATGACAATCTCACCTGATGGTAAGTGATGATGCAATCTAAGATGGAAGCGGGTTAACTTGTTAGGAGGAGGTTGAATATCCACACCCTTTCGGTTTCTACACGAAATTATACCGGAACGCTAAATCGCTTGGCGGTTCATCTTTCTCAGTAGGATAGTAACTAGCTACGGCCAAAGCCTCCCAGACCGACCTGGTCCAATTAAGAAAGCCTCAATCGGCCCAGCCGGGGATCGAACTCAGGATCTCCTTCTTGTAAATCCACTGCGTCACGAAGGCCGTAAAATTAGATGTAGTTACGAAGTCAAATATTAGAGGCTAGTATTTGACTCCTTTACTATCAATCAAAAACAGCTTACAATTTTTTGAAATTTACTATCAATCAATTACAGGCACGGAGGCTGTAATAGTACCATCTCCAAGGAATACTCATAACACCAACTGACCATCTCAGATTTGGTACACTCAGAATAAAAAAATATTGGGTTAGACTTATAAAATAAGTAAACGAAGTGAAAGAAATGTCATTTAATTTATCGGGTCTTGAGATACAGGCTTATACTTTCTTCTGGGTCCTCAGAATAAGGTATCCTCAGAACAAATAATATCTTCACCTAACATGGTTATTTCCCAACGAAATTACGTTAATTAACGTGAATCATGGTTTTAGATTTAATTTAGATTAAGTAGTAGTTGTTTATTTTCAATTAAGTTTATAATTTTGTAATAATTATATTCCTTAGTTTATTTTTAAGTTAGTATCAAAACTTTTCTTATACTGACCTCTAAACGTCATTCTGCATCAAGTGATGATGATGAAACATTCGCTTTACGTAATAGATTGACATTAGCTTTACGTAATAGATCGCTTTGTATATTATAATAGAGGAAAGATTTGATTGTTTGTTTATTAAATAGGCTCTGAAAGTATTGGATCTTTACTCATTAACTAAGTCTTACAAACAAGTACCAAGGGTCCCTGTACTAGGTGGAAACCCCGTATTACTGGGTGCACCGCTCATTCACCACACCGTGAATGAGCATCGTGAAAGAATGTGTGAGTGTGCGTATGTGTGTGTGTGTAGGTATGGGTGTATGTGTGTAATTTTAGTTCTACGTTTTGAAGTGTTGTGTGGTTGGAACGACAACAAAAACTTTCACCATTAAAATCCTACATTATCCCATTTTAACAAGCTATATTTAATCTCCGTTTTCCCACAGAAACAGGAACTAACCGGCTTAAATAGCATAGCATCTGCTTGTATACAATAAGTCTATGAGAATTAAATCTGTAGGAATTAACCGAATAAACAGACAGATGTATTACGAGTGTTTTATTTTGACATTAGAGATGAAAGTAACGAATATTTCACATTCCTTCCCGATTGTTTTATTTCAAAGAAAGGTTTCGGACCCTTTTCGGTCCCTTTGAGTACCAGTTTGCATATTTAATTTCGGTTGTATCACATTTGGGTGAAATGAGAGGCTTTCGAATCTAATTTGTTTCTTTTTTTGGTTTCCAAAAATGTTACATTTTTCACTCGTTCTATCTGTTTGCTTCCTTGTTTGTTTTACAATAAATTCAACATACTTTTAATGTATAGTATGAACGTATTCAAGCTAAGATATTCTATTTATATAGTAATATATAAAGCTGAAGAGTTTGTTTGTTTGTTTGATTGAACGCGCTAATCTCAGGAATCACTGGTCCGATTTGAAAAATTCTTTCAGTGTTATATAGCCCATTTATCGAGAAAGGTTATATGCTGATTATTATCCCCGTTTTCCTACAGGAACGGGAACCACGCGGGTAAAACTGCGCGGCGTCAGCTAGTTACAATAAATAGCGAACGCCCCGCGGTTTCACTGGGGTATTTTCGTTCCTGTGGGAATATGGGTATAAAATTAATCCTTGTTACCCGATTATAATGTAGCTTTTTATTTGTGAATTTTTTTTTATGATTGGTTGCTAGGTTTACCCAAGTAGGTATTGAAAAACAGTATCTTTAGCGTTTTCTGTTCTTTGGTACTGAACATATAATCAGCAATAGTCCTCCAATAGTTCGAGCTAAAAGGAACTCCATTAACGGGTGCATAATTAAATTATTATCGGGAAGACGACTGCACTGGCGATGGTGCTCAGGTGGATTTTAATTAAATATAACTGCACTGCACTTGATGAATGGAATACCTTCATTTTATATAGTTGTAGCCTCTTTGGTTTTAACCCTGTAGACCTAATTGCGTGAGAATATTGGTATTAAATGTAACCTATAAGTAAAATACTTACATAAAAAGAAAATTTATAATAAAAAGTAATCAATTTACGCATATTAATTTAAGGTAAAATATTACATATCTCCATTCCAGATTTCAACAAATCGGTTTAGAGGTTGCGTGTAGGAGAAACGAAATAAACAAGCACACACAAACTTTCGCCTTGCATATAATTAGTATGGTAAAACACCTGATTAACAACCTTTATTCGGCTCACTGTTGAGCACGAGTCTCAAACCGAAATGAGTTAAGCTACTAGCTGGCCATATGGATTGGCAAACGTGAAGAAAATTAAGAAAATTCTCAGGTATTGCAGGTTTTTACGATGTTTTTCCTTTACCGCTTGATACACGTGATATTTAATGTCTTAAAATGTTGCACAACACGGACCGGATTCGTACCATTGCCCTCCAAATCAAAGCAAATCTATGCCTTATATCTACTAAACTATCACAGCTTCTAACACAAAACATTTACTACCTTAAATGCTTTACGATAGGCATTAGGCGTGCATTAGATAAGTTTGTTTTAATATGCAGGATACATAGGTAATTCTGAAATAATAGTTATTTTATATCTTGTCTCCTATACTATTTACAACTTTATTAGAATTACACAAGTTATGGGTCTGGGTCAGAGATAACCCCGCATACATTAAGCGCTACATCGGCGCACCCACCTGCGTTCAATTCTACAGATTAATGACCCGCAGGCGCTGGGCTACTTTTACCTATAGACCCAAAGGTTTCCGGTTATACACGTCATATATACCGTTTACTTTTAGTCCACGCCCTATTAGTATAATACTGCCTCGTTGGTCCAGCAGTTAGTCTACGTGGTTTCGGATACGAGGGCGTTCGATTCCTGGATGTGAAGTACTTTTCTTTTAGCTTCCTGCCTTCTGGTGGTAGTCTTTACAAATACTCAAAGTTGACGTTTTAAAAGTTCTTGTATACTCGTAAGTTTACTTGAAATAAATGTATTTTAATTTTGATTTTGAAGTAATAAGCTTTCTTTTTTCTAAGTTTCAATATAAATTCTCAGTTAGGAGTTGAGAATTCACAGTTAGGAGAGAGAAAAAAAATCATTGCTCGTGTTACCTCAGAAAACACGTTAAGCAGTGGGTATCAATCATTATCATTAACATATGTTAATGGTCAATAAAATGATAAAATATTATCGCTGTAAGAACGCCAACCTGCATGGAACAGCGTGGTAGGTCTACACACCATATTCCCTCTTCTAAAAAGGAATACCTGGCGTTATATTACCTATTACCTGGGTTTTAAGAATTGGGCAATAATGACGAAAAAAAAGCTCTGAACCCAAGGATCCCCAGAAGAAATAACAATGCATAGACGCTTAGTTACATTACGCGCTAAGTGAAATTCACTTACAAGGCGTGAGAGGGAACGTAATCAAGGGCGGGCACAATTTATTGCCCGAGGTTTCCTGCGAGTCTGCCAGACGGGCGGAGCGGTGTAATTAACTAGGGCAGATCTTTATGAATAAGGGAGTGAGTGTAAAAATATACTTACGTAATGGTTGTTATAACATGTTTTAGACTCTCTTATACTTGTAATAGCCTCGTTTTATATCACTATCTCCATTCAGATATACGCAGAAACGAAGCATCTTGGTATGTTTTTATTTATAACTACCTACTCCACTTAATCGTAGCCCAAAAGTCACGAAGCTGAAATGGCAATGTGAGTGGCATATAGTTCAAATGGCCGTTGGAAGTTGGAATCCCAAGGGGCTGGAATGTTGATCCCGCTCCGGAAAACGATGATGATGTGTACAGATGACATCAAGCGGGTTACAGGGAGCTATTGGTTGCTGGCGGTTTAAGGCCAGCAGTTCGGAAGTCCTTAGTCCTTACTGAAAGTCTTTCTCCAGCTGTGGAATTCCTTCGGCTGAAATATTTGAAGATGTTGACTAATTAATTTTTGGAAAAACTTGTCGTATGACAAGATACCCGTGTTTTAAATATTGGATAGAAGCAGGCGTTACTTTGCGGAAGTTCATCATGATTATATAATGATTTATTTATTTTGCTATCATCCGCGAAAATTCGGCGAACCCATGCGACAACGTCACCCAGGTCCGACAAAATACTCTCTACGTACGTTTCACCCCGAAACCGGAGCATCCTCAGGAGATGTTGACTCTACAACGTGCAATTGCAAAGTGTCGTTTTCGACCTTTGCTTCGTCTTTTATAGACCAAAAAGTAGGTGGGGCAAAAGGTGGGCGTTGCCAAGATACTCATAATATAAGGGATTTATCTCGCATCGCATTCAAACTTTGCACTTTGACACTTTGCAATTGCACGTTGTAGAGTCAACATCTCCTGAGGATGCTCCGGTTTCGGGGTGAAACGTACGTAGAGAGTATTTTGTCGGACCTGGGTGACGTTGTCGCATGGGTTCGCCGAATTTTCGCGGATGATAGCAAAATAAATAAATCATTATATAATCAAGATACCCGTGACCTCATGATTCAATTTAGAATTTAGTCCATTTACCACGGAAGTACGAAAGCTTAATAAATATTGGTATTGAATTTTATCACAGTTAATTAAAATGATAGTTTGCCTGCACTCTATAAAAATCGTCTATTTTTAATTAAGTCTTCGATTAATTTTGTCGTTCGATTTTCCGCTGGGTGGAGTATCGATGGGTGATTTTTTTCATCCATTTTAAGTGCAGCTCAAACATAGTCGTAAAAGTGTTTTATGATATAAATCATAATTTTACGAGCAGAGGCAATTAGTCGCGTGTTTACCTACTATAATATGCACTCTATCGCTTTGGCGTGCACGAAGTTTCAGGCTAGGGTAAGCAATAACTTTAAATTTTTTAAACTTTTAAATATTTTAATAATATTTTAGAAATCTATGTATAATATTTACTTAGCGTGTTTTGTATTGATGTTATGTGATGCTGTATTGACATTAAGTGTTGATGTTACATTTTACATTTAGGTATATGTTGTCAGCAGAGCCGTGATAACCCAGTGGATATGACCCATGCTTCCGATTCCGGAGGGTGTGAGTTCGAATCCGGTCGGAGCATGCACCTCCAACTTTTCAGTTGTGTGCATTTTAAGATATTAGATATCACATGTCTCAAACGGTGAAGGAAAACATCGTGAGGAAACCTGCATACCAGAGAATTTTTTTAATTCTCTGCGTGTGTGCAGTCTGCCAATCCACATTGGGCCAGCGTGGTGGACTATTGGCCTAACCGCTCTCGTTCTGAGAGGAGAGTCCAGCTCAGCAGTGAGCCGAATATGGGTTGATAACGATTCATGTTAAGAGCTTGCTATTAAAGTGTTTCATCATTTTAAGACGACGTTCACAGCCGGATACAGGCAACTTGAAATGACTACCCAACAACAATGCTGAATGCTCTCGAGCCGCCAGCATTCGAAAAGGCGGGGCGACAGATAGTGTTTTATTAAAAACTTCTACTACTATTGTCATAAAAGTTACTTTAAGTAAATAAATAAAAAAATAAAAAAGCCTTTTTTTCTTCTTATTTACAATTAATTAGGTGATAAGTATTTTAATTTGTTGATTGATAAATTAAGTAAGTTATAATTTAAAAAAAAAGTTCGTCTCCAAAGAGTAAAAAAATCTTTTGTAGGTTTGGGTGTGCTCTTCTATAACAAGATCCCCAAGACTGTGATGGACCTGCCAATGCATAGCTTTAAGCAATGTGTTAAAAAACATTTACTTAGTCGAGGTTACTACAACATTGATGAGTTCCTTAAAGATAAAAACGCTTGAAAGCCATTGGATCAGCTTCTACCTTCACACAGGAAATAAAACTATAAGAAATTGTAATTGTTATCAATTGTAAATTATAATACTGTATGCTTTTTTCAAAAGAGCAACTGTTGAGTTTCTTGCCGGTATCTTCTCAGCAGAACCTGCCTTCCGAACCGGTGGTAGAATCTTTACAAATAGTCAACTGACGTGTCAAAAGTGCTTGTAAACTGAGCCTACTTGAAATAAATGATTTTTGATTTTGATTTGATTTGAAAATGTTTATTATTTTCTTTCGTTTTATTTAAAAGAAGAACCCTTTACGGTGAAGGCCTCCTCCAGGTGCTGCCAGTAGCCAGTTTTTGCCGGTGAAATTCATGATGTCGTCGACCCACCGATAACGTGGTCTGCCTCTGCCTCGTGATCCTTTAGGTCCGGGCCAAAAGTTACTTTACTGACCTTAAATCTGAGGTCGCTTAGTATGCCACACGGATTTGATCGTTCCGTTTAATATTACTCTAGCGGAACGAACTTCAGTAACCGAGTCCCATTAAGTAAAACTTGGAACAACATGTTGCGGCAAATTGGTTTTAAGAGCTCCCGCGTTTGGAATTTAGCAGAACTCCTCTTGACGTGGAACCCGGGACTTTTGTGCGGTTAATTAGTTCTACGTTACGTTAATTCGACTGGTCAACTTTACATACTTGGGAACCCACGGATATACGGACCTATATACAGCTCCATCCAAGCGTGGCTTAAATATTTTTATAGTTAATCATAATAACGCCACTAAGTCCAATGTAAGGAACTAATTAATTCATCATCATCATCATCATCATCATCATCATCATCACCATCATCATCATCATCATCATCATCATCATCACCATCATCATCATCATCATCATCATCATCATCATCATCATTATCATCATAATTTTGACGCATCAGTGGTAAAACGGAGGTCCTGGGTTTATCCCCGGCTGGGCCGATTGAGATTTTCTTAATCGATCCAGATCTGGCTGGTGGGTAGCTTCGGCCGTGGCTAGTTACCACCCTACCGGCAAAGACGTACCGCTAAGCGATTTAGCGTTCCGGTACGATGTAGTGTAGAAACCGAAAAGGGGTGTGGTTTTTCATCCTCCTCCTAACAAGTTAGCCCGCTTCCATCTTAGGCTGCATCATCACTTATCATCAGGTGAGATTGTAGTCAAGGGCTAACTTGTAAAGAATAAAATCATCAGGTGCAAAACTGAAGTTTGGCGGTCAGCTGGAGAAAACTTTTCCGATCACTTGTAATATTTTTCAGCTGGCTGTAAATTACTCTTGGTCCACTCCTTAATATCGTCCATCCATTTACGTCTCTGGCGTCCTCGTGCATTTTTTCGGACTATCTTGCCTGCTAGGATCAACCAAGGAAACTCGTAGAGAGGTCCTCTTTGCAGATGTCCAAAAAATGCAACCTTCCGCCTCATTACAGTTGTCATAAGATCACGTTTGCAGTTTGCTCTTTCCAGCATTTGAGACAAAGTGAATCCATGAGATTTCAGCATTTTTCTTAATTAATTCAATTAACTATTAATTAATCTCTCATAATTTAAGACGAAGTAATAATACTGGGAGAGATTTTTTCTCCTCTGACTAAGTCCTTAATGTAAAAGTCGTGTTCCGGAACTTTTCTAAGAAAACTGTAAATGGCTACACTTTTAACTTTAATTATAAATAAGAAATTGGCCTTGCTCGCGACTTTACCTGCTGAAACTAGGTCAAAGACTGACATGAAATTCAAGCAAAAATACACAATTCAATTATTTCAGGTTTAAGGTGCACTTACATAGGTAGTTAAAATCAGTCCATCTTACTCTATATAAATACTAGCGGACGCCCGCGACTTCGTCCGTACCGTCGTCCTACCCTACCCTATATCTTCCCTACCTTACCCCTACCCTTAGCAAAATCGGTCCAGCCCTATGAGCGTGGTGCGATGACAAAGGAAAATAGAGACTTCTATGCTAAAATTATAATCTTTGGATCTACTGGACCGATTTGAAAGATTGTTTTACCAATAGAAAGCTACGTTATTTGCGAATGTCAAAGGCTATGTTTGATTCCCATATTCATACAGGAACGGGAACTACGTAATTGAAAGCGCGGGGCGTCATGTAGCGGAATTTCTGCGTCTTTTAGAAATTTTGTATTATCTCCGAAACTATTTAACTAATTAACATACTATAAAGGGCAAATCTTATCTCCATAATATCCTTGTGATTATTAAATAATTTATTTTGATAAGGATTTAAGTTAAGTAGCATAAATAATGATGCAAACCTAAGTATATAAAATTTATAATTTTTAAAACACAAAAGGTACTATATCTGCTAATATATAGAAGATAGATATATGGTGTCGCGGACTTTTTTGTAGAACTTTTAAAGATACATAAATCATTCATACATTAATTTCAATTTTACACAATGGTTAAGGCAGCGCATGCGAATAAGTCTGCTTAAGAGGATTTTCGGTCCGACCTGTATGACAAAAACTGTGTTAACTCGGAGAATATATATGATACCAATATAAAATATAGCCTATAGCACTCCCCGATAATGTAGCATTCTACTGGTGAAAGAATTTTTGAAATCGGACCAGTAGTTCCGAAGATTACCCCGTTTAAAAAATGTGACAAACTTACAAACTTTACCTCTTTATAATATTAGTATAGATAGTATAGATTATAAAGCTGATGAGTTTGTTTGTTTGCTTGTTTGATTGAACGCGCTAATCTCAGGAACTACTGGTCCGATTTGAAAAATTCTTTCAGTGTTAGATAGCCCATTTATCGAGGAAGAAGGAGGAGGAAGACGTTGGGAGAGCATTCCACATCTTTGCAGTGCGTATAAGGAAAGGGGAACTAAACCGCTTAGTACGCATCCGAAGAATTTCAACAACGTAGCTGTGAAGATATCTGCGATGCCTAGCAGTCCTGTGGTAAAACGGCGAAGATGTCACAAGATCGAACAGTTCCTGAGCGCACTCCCCGAAATATATCTTGTGGAACACCGATAGACAGGTAACCTTTCGGCGATGCTCTCAACTTTAAAGTTTACAGTCTGTAATTGCCTCATTGCCAATAAGCCTTCTAGCGCGTTTATCCACTGAATCCAAAGCAGCAAGCTGGTATTTGGCGGAGCCATCCCACAAGTGGGAGCAGTACTCCATACACGATCGAACTTGAGCTTGATATAACGATAGAAGCTGTTCTGGTGTGAAGTACCGCTTCACTTTATTCACTTTATTTAATATACCTAAATCTGTTACTTCAAGAATTAATAGCTATTTACATGATATCTAAACACAAACAAAAATTTTATCTGTCTATTTGTCCAGGCTAGATTTTAGGTATCTCTGGAACTTCTTTAAGAGATTTTAATGGGACTTCACTAAAGGATAGAGGAGTTTATTGAAAACATACAGGCTAACTTAAAATATAACAACCCGGACTAAAAAATAAATAACAAACTGTAGTTTTTAAACAAAAGAAAAATGTGACATATTAATATGTTTGCCATTGTTTCATTTATTCGTCGTTTGTCATCGTTTTTATTATTATTGTTTTATTTGTTTGTTGTGATTCTTGTATGCCTTAGGGCAAATGTGATGGAGCAACACCAATTTAACAACTGTACATTACCTCATTCTGGCAATAAATGATTTAGAATTTTAAATTAAAAAAAATCATGATATCCACGGGAATATTAAAATCTGAATTCCGCGTAGATGATGTTGCGGAAACCCGCTAGTTTTAAAATATACAAATCTCGTACATATTTAAGTAATATACTCGTAGTCAGATGATGTCGTTCTGTTTTTCTTTCCCGCGTCCCCTACTGTAGCGCTTGTTTGACCTACATGTCGGAATACCCTCATAATGCGCACAAATTAGTTCAAATAGTACACAAAACTCGCCACGTACCCGTTTGACAAACATAGTCTGTTTTCCATAACTACTTTATTCTCACTCTATTTTCGTAAATTAATATTCCTTTTTATAATTTATGGGTCTTTTAAAAATAAAAATTAATAATTTGAGAAAAATAGTCCTTTTATACTTTTGAAATAAAAAAATACACATACAAATATAAATAGGAATCTCTCGGAATCGATTCAAGTCCCTTGCCCGTAGATCTTCAAACCAATCTAATATTTTCAAAATAATAAAACTAAAAAATAAAATAATAAAACTGTTAAATCAACATTTCTTTTAATATGACGACCTCTCTCGCGCCGTTTGTAGTTTTGTCTCAACAGAAAGGGCCTGGGTTACATTCCCAGCTCGGGTCAGTTTAGAATGATAAAATTTAAAAAAATACACTTTAAAATGAACGAATAGCAAATAACATAAAATTGAAAAGTTCGAAAAACCCCCGAATGTAATAAATTATTGAAATTAGAAGTCATCAATATTCTTTTTCAGTGCGCTTTCAGTCCCCACTTGAGTATACTTGCAGACATTCGGATGTTTCCACTTTCACCCCCACAACTTTTAAACGGCTCAACCGATTTTCATCTAACATGACTAAGAAGTAAGTCCGTAAGTCACCTTGCGTACAAACAAAAAAACTAAATTGAAATCGCTTCATCCGTTCGGGAGCTATGGTGCCACAGACAAACAGGCAGACATACAGCCAGACAGACAGACTCGTCAAACTTATAACACCCCTCTTTTTGCGTCGGGGGTTAAAAACACTCGAAAACAATAATTGTAACTAACACAAAAACATTCCAAACAAAAAACAAAAAGCGACTGATTGTAATTTAATTTACAAATTCTCTTTTACTGAGCAAAGATTGTTATTCCCTTGGGAAGTTTAGTGTCTTCAAAATAAGAAATTTCGGGCGGGGCCCCGTAACTGGGTCAGATGACCCCTTCAACGTAAACAGACCCGTACGTGAGGGACTGTTTTCGAATATAAACTAAATAGCAATCTTCATCAGTGAGGGGTCGCACTACCTACAACAAATTTGACAGCGATTGCTTTCTAGGGTACAATCTGCTACCTTTGATAAATCTTTCTCCTCAATTGGGTACGCTGCACCTTTTTATCTTGAAAACATCATGGCAGTTTGACTGCATAATAGTCGAATAAAGAGTATTTATAAAATAACAAAAGCCATGAAGCTTCGAAGGTAAACATAATCAAATAGAGTTAAAATTATATTTCTTAAGTGTGAGTCGCGTAGCTGAAGTGGCTATAGGCTGGGCACATACTTTGAAGAGCCGATGGATGTTGGGTGCAGTATTGGTCGATCCCCCATTAAGTGGACCGAGGACATCAAACGAGTTGCAGGGAGCCGCTAGATGCTCGCAGCTCGATACCTATTTATTTGGGAGTCGTCGTCGAGAGAGGAATTGTAGGATCGATAAATATGTAAATAATTTAACAATTGATATAGGCACAGCGAAATATTCTAGCAATTAGGTTGTTCGCAAGTTAGGTCATAAATTGTTTAGGATTAGGGTCCGATTGGTTCACATTGAATGCGATGAATTTGTTTGTGTTGCGGGTTTTATCGCCTATAAAACTTTAATCCTGTCAGATACTTGTTTGGTTTATATTCGTTTATTAATTTTAAGTATTATATGTAAAGACATAGGCGTTATATGAGTATTTAACCCAAGAATACCAAAGATTTTTTTTTTTGGATTACATTTGGAGCCGTTGGATGCTGGCGGCTCAAGACCATTGTGCTTGGAGGTCCATGCAAGAGGTGTATATCCAGGAGTGGACGTCCATCGGCTGATAATGACGATTATCATGACATTACCTATATGGTTCTGCATTCTTCTGCAGTACCATAAACTGTAAATTACAACATAATAATCCTTCGGCTCACACAGAGGTACAAAATATGTATTCATGACTATTATACTTATCAATTCTTTTTCAATATGGTTAAAGAATAAGTGATCTATTTTACACTGGGGCGCCTTCTTTTTGAGCCATGTTCCCGAGTATCATTATTTGCCTCGTTTACAGTTAAGTCCGACGCCATAAATATCACATACACAAAGTATTCTTTGTGAAAGCTACGAAACTAGTGCAGCTTCTATCATATAAATTTTCTTAGATTACTCATACTTATCGCGTCTAAACAGAGCAATTAATACTTTTGATAAGTTGTACCATCTTTTATATTGTGTTTTTTTCTTTTTGTAAATAAAAATTTTATATATTAAACGCCCAAGTACGATGGCGGCGCCGGGGCATATATTTGTGATACGCCCGGACATATGATTATTAAATTTTTAATATACATTTAACATTAGTAGCATTTCATTAATAAAAAAAAATAATGATATTTTTCCAAAGTCAAACTCAAAAAAATTTTGGGCTCGTCCGGGATTTGAACCCGGGACCTCTCGCACCCTAAGCGAAAATCATACCCCTAGACCAACGAGCCGCTTAACGGAAGCCGCGAAATATTACAAGTGTTTTAGTAAATGTTAGTTATGCAATGCATTCGTATATTAATGCTTTCACTTCACTCTATAGTAAGACCTTGTGTTGACTAGACCCCCGAGGGCCTAGCGGCAGTTTAATACTGTGAATATCGCGTTAACGTAAACGCGAATTTCTAAGGAATTGAAACAGCGCCATCTAGTGGCACTACTGCACAACTGTTTCAATTCCATATAAATTCGCGTTTACGTTAACGCGATAGTAATAGTATGAAAATAGTGAAAACTCCCACTAGGCATACTGTTCAATTTTATACAGCTGAAAGTATGTCAGCCGTATTCAGTATATTTTTATCACGATGAAATTAACTATCACGTGTCTCGAACGGTGAAGGAAAACATCGTGAGGAAACCTGCATACCAGAGAAATATCTTAATTTTGTGCGTGTGTGAAGTCTGCCAATCCGCATTGGGCCAGTGTGGTGGACTAATGGCCTTACCCCTTTCATTCTGAGAGGAGACTCCAGCACAGAATTGAGCTGAATATGGGTTGATGACGACTCCATATCTTACATAGAGAGAGGTTAGTAAGTCTAAAGTACGTGCCACGATCCTATCTAATGAAGAGAAAAAAACATAATCGACCAATAGCAGCCGAACCGGAAATATCCGTCTCTTTCATTGCGATGGGATGAAAAGGATAGAGATATTTACGATCCGCCGCTAGTGGTCGACAAGTGTGATTTTGTCTATGCAAGATAATGTCGTAGAGTGCATTTAAGGCCTATTGTGGCTTTGTGAAAATAACTGATAATGGTGATCATTATTTGTTTGAGCATTGCTACGAATAGAAGATAAATAAAAGAGTGGTTAGAAGCAGTTTTCAGTAAGCAGGTGTAACAAAGCGTGGTATGCAGGGGTAGCAAACAGGTTATCAATACAATTTGATTCCGCCGTCAATAAACGCAAATCAGATTTGAGAGCGTGTTTGATTAAAATCCACGGTTAGCATCAATCTGCTTATTTGATTTGAATCCATCGTTAGAATCCATCCCAGCTATTGTTTGCTCGCTCCTGTTGTTGACTGCACTCTTGGTACAACAACAAACAGACAGACATTTATGATTTTAATTTGTTTAAACTTTGCCAGTCTCTTTACACTAATAAAATTATATTAATTATGTGGACATGTTGTCTTTTTAGTAGTATACTAATAGACTTTTAATAATAGAACTCGTCCAGGTAAGTACTTAATATTCCGCGCTTTTAGTGTTAATGACTTTTTTTTGAAAAATTCTTGCCTGCTAATTAGATAATTAGATGGTAATGATAACCAAACTTAAAATCACAAACTTCCTAACTTCGGTTTTTCGGTTCGGTTCGGTTGTTTAGCTGGTGAGAGGCTTTGGCCGTGGCTAGTTACCATCCTACCGACAAAGACGTACCGTCAAGCGATTTAGCGTTCCGGTACGATGTCGCGTAGAAACCGAAAAGGGTGTGGATTTTCATCCTCCTCCTAACAAGTTAGCCCGCTTCCATTTTAGACTGCATCATCACATACCATCAGGTGAGATTGTAGTCAAGGGCTAACTTGTAAAGAACAAAAAAAAAAACTACAGAAAATTTCCTGAAGAAAAAACACTCAATTTCAGCACGACCCGGAATTCGAATGTCCTTCTGTCTCAAAAACGTGCTAAATGTGCTAATCACTCGACCAATGTGGAGTTACTAAATACAATCCAGCGTGTAATTTAACGACATTTTTATTTAAATCTATACACGTCAACTAAATCAAATGAAAAAGAAATGACGGGTTTCCCTACTGAATCAAAACATACAATTTCAGCAAAACACTCGTACCTAAGTCTCCAAAAAAATGTTCTCGATTTTTCCGTCAGCAAATCGTATTCCAGATAACCCGTCCCGTTTGTCAATAACTGTAACATGCATAATGGATCGGAACAGGTAAAGTGAGACGGACGCCAGATGTGAGGACGAACGTGAACGTTCGCAATTTTACCTCAGTCAATGAGGATTTCACCTCGGAATATAATAAGCTGTAAAAAGTACGTCTTCTTTTTGGTGTTCTAAAAGTTGTCAGTGTTGGTCTACCCCCACTAGGACTGAAGACATCAAGCGAGTCGCACGGGTTCGTTGGATGCAGGCGGCTCAGGATCGTGATTTTTAGAAGTCCCTACAAAAGGTTTATGTCCTGCAGTGGATGTCCATCGGCTGATATGATGATGACAATGAAAAGTTGTCACAAAAGTCAGTATTTTGCGATTATTTCGATTTCTATATCTTCAATGTTGTTATCATTTAATAATACATTGTAGAGCATTATGTTTGCGACATTTTTTTTTTATATTTTTTTTTAAACCATCATTTTCTATATTGGTGTTTATTAGCAACCAAATAAAATAAACAACAAATCATTTGACAAAATGTCTTTTACTGTTACTGTGTGATATCCACCAGTAAGCACCGGATGACAATTTACATAGAATTTCAATTTCATATAATATGTCGTATGAGAGCCGTGATAGCCCAGTGGATGTGACCTCTGCCTCCGATTCCGGGAGGTGTGGGTTCGAATCCGGTCCGTTGCATGAACCTCCAACTTTTCAGTTGTGTGCATTTTAAGAAATTAAATATCACGAGTCTCAAACGGTGAAGGCAGAAAACATCGTGAGGAAACCTGCATACCGGAGAATTTCTTAATTCTCTGCGAGTCTGCCAATCCGGATTGGGCTAGCGTGGTGGACTATTGGCCTAACCCCTCTCATTCTGAGAGGACACTCGAGCTCAGTAGTGAGCCGTATATGAGTTGATAACGACGACAATATGTCAACAAACAAAGATAGTGAATCAGCCTGCAGGCCTTTATTGCAGAAGAGAGGTTGATAAAAATAAGTGCGCCAGTATTTTTTTTATAAAATAAAATCGGCTATTTAAGATTATTTGGCACGTGTTTTGTTTTATGTTATAAAACATGTATTAGCCTCTGGATAGAGACAAGTCTAGGGTCATCTGATATTCCTTTTGACTAGACAAGCGAATGATCATTTATTATTCACGTCATTTCTTTAGGTATGCATTACCTCCGACAAAGACTCTGTCTGACTTTTCAAATCGATAGTTTTTTAACTGTGTAAGTTTGTTTATGAATGTGTCTAGGGTTCTTAAAGTTATGGAACAGTTGTGGAAGAACTGTGAACTGATTTTTGGAAGAAGCTTTTTAGCAAGATGATTAATTAACGATGATGAAGACTATTTTAACTAGCTACTAATGAACGGTTAGTTGCTAGTTTTGAAATATAATGAAGAGTATTCAATATTCAATTTTAAAAAAGCTGTACTAAAATTATAAAAAAAAATATTACCAGTAAATAAACTGTAATTAGCGGAAGTTGCTGAAATTACTAAACTAATTTGCATA
The DNA here is from genome assembly GCF_947172395.1 of Bicyclus anynana. NCBI lineage: Eukaryota > Metazoa > Arthropoda > Insecta > Lepidoptera > Nymphalidae > Bicyclus > Bicyclus anynana. The sequence continues at coordinate 15,466,835 of NC_069098.1, forward strand.
TATTTTTGAATAAATTGACTGTACGGCAAATAAATACCTAGGCTTGGTTTATTCAATATAGAATTATTTTAGTAGGCTAATTGAACGTGATCTAATTACGTAATTAATAATATCCTTGGGTATAATCCAATATCATTAGCACTCTGATTTTGCACAGCATAAATCATGACCGTGGTCTGTTATTTAGCGCTTGTATAATGTATAGGCCAGGCTTTGGCTGTAATTACGACTCTTCATTTTATTTAATGGTAAAAAGCAATGTTAATTTAAATTACATTAATTTTATTTATCTAATCTCGTGTCAAGATATTCCAATTATGAAGATAAAAAAATTATTATAATGGCATAGATTATTCACATTCATACTGTAATAAATTTAAAAAAATAAATAATAACACTGCTATTTGTATGGAAACTGTGTTACAATATAACTTTTTTACTATTATAGCACAGTTAGTGCTCTGAGTTCTTGGTATTTTGTGCAGCTCTGGGTTTTTGATTTTTTACCATTGTTTTGTTTATATTTTATATTTTAAAATTTCTAGTTGGTATATTTTAATTAAATAATTAATTAATGTAATTAAAAGAAATAAATTAATTAATTAACATTTTGAACAGTACAGTAATTTAAATTGTGATGAAAATACGAGTATGAAGACATGGATGTATGGGTGTCAATCTTTGCCTATTTGTATACACTTAATTGGTGCCACTCGAATTACATTATTGATTTAATTACATGTTTTTTTTTAATGTGCATTTTAGCTTTATATTTTTAGCAAAATCACTGACTCGAGCTTTGACATGGAAAAACCATGGATTTTCTGGGATGAATACCTATCTGTTAATCCAGAGTAAAATCTATTTCCATTCCAAATTTCAGTCAAATCGCTTCAGTAGCCGCAGCGTAAAGGAGGAATATATTACTAGTCCGGACCTGATAAGCCGTATAAAAGCTATTTACTATAGTGCCAATGCCCTGTAATGTATTTACTCTTGAAAACACCTATATAGCTCTCTCCTAATAGTAGATGTCAGGTGGATTAACTACCTACACTTTAATCCAGTTGAGCTTACTCCAAAGCTGGTTCAGGTGTTCTAAGATGACATCAACTTAACAATTAATTAAAACAGTCCGTATTTACCAAGTACTAGAATAGTAATATTATGCAAAAACATAATTACTATCTCAAATTTTACATCAGATTATGTATTTTGTATATTTTATATCAGTTGATTTTATTTAATTATATTTTGAAATTGGGCGTATAAAAAGTTTTTAGTACAACATTTGTAACAAGTTTCATGTTTTACAATTCTTTAAATTTATATTGTTGGAGCTATAAAAAATAAATAACTCATAGCGTCAGACAAGAGATTTTGCACTTTTAAGAATACTTACAGAATATCAAACTGAAGGACCATTTTGGTGTTCTATTCAAGTTTATTAGGTACCTCTCATGACAAAGTTGACCACTTTATTTATAGCTACAATATAAAAAATATAATAAAAAGAGGATGGCATTAAGCGATTAAAGTTGAAAAAAATACCATCATGTTTTTGTTATGAAAAAAAAATATTCCAGGGGAAGTAAACACGGTACCAAGAGCAATATTAGTATACGGAACCGAAAGAAAATAATATTCATACACTGACGAGCACGGCACAGCGCGGAAAATAAACACATCCCACAAAGCTTACATATTCCTTGTTGTGTGCGCTGTCATCAAAGATTTTTCCAATTTGTCGCGTCTGCATACTGTGCGATGCATTTTACGTGGAGCTTGAAATATTGGACTAAGAGCCTGCGAGAGCAAGACATTCCTCATTCTATGAGACCTGAAGGTTTGTGACAATTTTTACTAAACTTCAGGGTAACATAATACAAAACGTTTGTAAGACCTGTCATGATGTATGGATCAGAATTTTACTATGTTAATGCATGTTAAACGAAATGCGTATGTTATAGATGTGTAATGTGACAAGTATGGATAATGAATAAGTATAACAGAGGAAGTCTGAAAAATGGCGCCAGTGACAGAAAAATTGAGAAATAAAAGGTTAGCTTGGTACATGTAATGCGAAGAGATGAAAGTCTTATTACCAAAAGAATTTTGAAACCTGAACCTTGAAACCTGCAACCTTCCAAAGCCAACACGATCTATACTCCATCATTGGCAACCATACTTTCCTATGGTTGGACGTCCACTACTAGACATAGGCCTCTTACATGGACATCCAAACACAATGGTCTCTAGCCGCCAGCATCCAGCGGCTCCCTGCAACCCACTTGATGTCCTCGGTCCACCTAGTGGGTCGACCAACACAGCGCTTTCCGGTACGAGTTCGCCATTCTAGCATGTTGGGACACCAACGTCTATCGGCACTTCAAACTATGTGGCCTGCCCATTGCCACTTCAGCTTCGTGACTCGCTAAGCTAAGTCAGTGGCTTTGGTTCGTCTGCGGATCTCCTCATTTATGATTCGATCACGCAGAGAAATTCCAATCATAACTTGCTCCATCGCCTGCTGAGTGACTTTGAGCCACAATAAGACCCATAGTTAGTTGACAAATCAACCTTCATGAAATAAGGTATGTCTGGCAGTCGCAGGTTCTCGTTCTGTATCGCTGGTTCGGTAAACAAAATATCATGCGCCGATATACTGCGGAGATGCCGATGTTTGTGGCGTGGAATTGTGTCACTTGAGTGGAATGAGAAATACATACTGAGTATGTATATCTTCTAATATATAAAATACTCGTGTCGTGGTGTTTGTTATTAGAATCCTTTCAAACGGCTGGACCAATTTTTATGAGTCGGTCGACATCTAATTTCCATAGCCCTAAATAATAAGGTAGGGGTGATCCACCCCTTAATGTTTGACAAAATAACGTTTTTCAATAGACTACCTACTTAGTAGCAGATGCTCCACAGTTTATTTTTATGCCCGCGTAATTCCTGTTCTCGTGAGAATAGATATATAAATATAGTCTGTATTACTCGCTGATAATGTAGTTTTCTGTTGGTGGAAGAGTTAAATCTACAGTTACGTATGACGGCAAGCGGTCGATATGACGGTAAAGGTCGCGGGCATCCGCTAGTATTAAAATAAATCCCTAGCACATAATAGTTCGAAGGCAGAATGCACAAAAGGGATACTATTCGAGAACTAGTAATTTTCCGCGCAATGAGGAATCCGAACGCTTTTCACGGCTTTCCCCGCGGTCGCAATAACAAAAATAAACATGCCCAAAGTTTTTGAATTAACAACGGAAAGGCATGCCGGGTAATAAAGAAAAAACTTTGGGAATACCTACTCGATGAATTTGCTGGAATTTCTCATAACAACCTTGGGAAGTTTATTTGAAAATTATAATTGTAAAGAAGACTGAACTTTGAAAGGTCACACATAGGTTCACCAATTATCGAGATCTAGTTCGATAAAGAGAGGAGTTATATTATGGCACGTCGATTCTTTTTCTGCAAACGCTAACGCTTCGAGAACTAACAAAATGTACGGTAATGCCAGATGCGATCGACAACTTGATCACATGACCAGTCGATACTGGTTGTCATTCCCATACATTTTTTTTTAATATTCGAAGCGTTATGAAACACAGCTAAAACTGATGTGATACATCAAACTATGCAGCAGTTTGGAACCAGCTCATGACTAAAGGCCCCATATGGGTTCGAAACTATAACGTCGGGTATACTCCGACGTTGTATTACGTGAGTTTTAGCCGTGTTTCATAATAAATTTAAATAGATTAACTTCTCTAGCAAAACAGGCAAGGTACTTATGACGTGACGATTAGCAGCGACCATTACAATGTGGTAGAGGAAACATATCGAGAAGGTCCCAGGACTTGTGACCTTGAGAGTAGGTTTAAGGGCAAGAGCTTTATAATGCATAAACACTCAGCTTTCCTGCCCGACATGTTTCCCATGCCTACGATAAATAATTTATGATCAATAATTACAACACAAAACATTATTGCACAGAAACACTAACACGACAAGCAGCGTGACGTTGATAGTGTTACCCTTCGTACTTCGGAGAGCAAAAAGCCGAACACTTTGACAATATAGAATAAGGTTATTATCTATGGCTGAACACGTTAAAATTATTTCCCTCCCTCCCCATATTTAAATTTTACCTATTCACGATACATCCCTGTATTTGGGTCACTAAAATTTATATGTATGTAAAAAGAAAACCTCTTTAGTATTGTTTCTTTTTGGTGATTTACTTTTTTTTTCATGACATTGTCACATTTTAAATATTCGAAACATTATTATTGATTTAACAGCAAAACATTAAAATTTTTATTAAAATATAAAGTAGATGTAAATAATAGCTTTGAATGTTGTTTGTATATTTTATTTATAGGTAAGTTTTAGTTTAGTATTTAATTTAATTATTTAATGTAAAACTTAATATTGTAAATAACAAGTATATTTTATTTATAGAAACACAAACAAGCTTTTATTACTACTATCACATTCATGTGAAATAATTATCATTATAAAACAACATTTATGCAACTATTTTACGAAAAATGGAGAAACTGAGGTTTGATTTTGAAGTAAAACCAACAAGTGATGGAAAATCAAACGCAATATGTGTAACTTCGATTGCCACACCTGATGGTAAGACTTTCAGTATACCAGAGGAATATCAGCCGGTAAATCTCCACCAAACAATTTATAATACTCCAAACTTTATTAAGGTAAAAAAATCCTTGAATAAAAGATACCAAACGAGAAAAGTCTGGATAACCTTAACTAAGGAAATAAAAGATATTTATTTGGATGCGGAGCAAAATGTACAATTTTATGATTTTTATCTCGAAGAAATGCTAAACTATTCCGAAATTATACCTAGTGGTTCACATGGAGTACTAGAAAAATTGTTAGAAAAAATGCTTGAAAAAAGACAAAACAAACCTGAAAATCAAAATTTAGGGAATATTGCAAAAGATTTCATGATTGAAAAATTCAATGGTAGAAACTCAAATGCTTATCAATGGCTAAAGGATTTTAATAAAGAATGTGAACGTTTTGACATAAAGGAAGATATAAAGAAAATTAAAGTTTTAAAAAATTTTATGGAGCAATCTAGTGTCGATTGGTATAGTTGTATGATAATGAAACATACAATAGAATCAGAATGGGACAAATGGGAAAAAAGTTTTTGTGAAACATTTGCAAACAAAGGATGGTTACCCATTAGATATGCTCTGTCCTTTAAATATCAAACAGGTTCATTACTTGAATATGGTTTAAAAAAAGAAAAACTTTTACTGGAAGTAAGGAAATCAATCGATACTGAAACACTTATTGACCTTATAGCGGTCGGATTACCGAATTATGTGGGGGATCAGATTGATCGAGCAGCTTTGAAAAGTGCTGAGGATCTTTATTATGAAATTGGAAAATTAGAACACCTTGTAAGAAAGAATAAATATGATAATAAAAACAGTATTTGCTCTGACATTAAATTAAATAAAAAGGAACAAACAAAACCATGCCCCATATGTGTGAAAGAAAGAAAGGGGATACGTTACCATTTAATGGAAAATTGTTGGTTTAAGGATAAAGATAAAACAGGAGTTGTTAAAACTGTAAATAACTCTGAATTGGAAGTTGAACTGAATGAAGAGAGTCCAAAAAACTAGATGTGCCACCATTAATAAAAGTAAAGTTACTATTGAATGATACGTTAGATATTTCTGGAATTTATGATTCAGGTTCAAATGTATCATTGATTAATGCAAAATTGTTAAAAATACAGAAAAATGAAAATTCAAAGAATACCCAAATAGTAAGCTTGAAAACTATTAATGGTGAGAAGAAAACAAAAGGTATAATAAAACTTAAAATAAAAATATACAATATTGAAAGAGTTATGGATATCTTCATAATAGATAATGAAAATTTTAATTATGACTTTTTGATTGGACTAGATTGTATTAAAAACTTTAAGTTGATGCAAAATGAACAACTAAAAATCGTACAATTTAATGATCCAAAAGAAAATGAAACCATAAATAAATGTGAAGTGAATTTCAATGAACATATTGACACGGCAAATTTTGAAATATTGGTAAATCATCTTGATTTATCCCAACAATCAGAAATTGATAAGTTGGTAGAAAAATATAAACAAGTGTTTGCTAAGGATAAATATGATATCGGCACTGTACGGGATTATGAAGCACATATTGATTTAAGTGTAGATAAATATTGTTGCAAACGTCCTTACAGATGTACAGCTGAAGACAGAATAGAAATAGAAAGCCAGATATCAAAACTATTAAAAAATAATTTAATTGAGGAATCTTATAGCCCATTTGCTGCCCCAGTTACTTTAGCATATAAAAAAGAAGACGGTAAGAGAACAAGGCTATGTATAGATTTTAGAGAATTGAACAAAATTGTTATTCCCCAATCACAACCATTTCCGTTGATTGAAGATTTAATGATCAAAGCTGTGAATTGCGAATATTTTTCTACTTTTGACATAAATTCAGCCTTTTGGTCAATTCCTTTGAAAATAGAAGACAGGTACAAAACTGGCTTTGTTACACAAGAAGGACACTTTCAATGGACGTGTCTTCCGTTTGGATTAAAGACTGCGTCAGCCATTTTTCAAAGAATATTGGGAAATATTATAAGAAAATACGAACTTTCTGGTTTTGCAGTAAACTTTATAGATGACATTTTAATTTTTTCTAAAACTTTTGGAGAACATATATTACATATATCTAAGTTACTTGAGGCAATACTAAAGGAAGGCTTAAAACTGAAATTTTCAAAATGTACTTTTGCGGAAAAATACGCAAAATATTTGGGTCACATAATAGAAAATAATTCAGTAAGGCCTTTGAAAGATTATTTGTCTGCTGTAAAAAACTTTCCACTTCCAAAAACAAAAAAAAATATACGCCAATTCTTAGGAAAAGTTAATTTTCATCATAAATTCATACCACACAGTGCAATTATTTTAGATCCATTACACAATTTATTAAGAAAAGATGTGAAATTCATATGGACTGCAGAATGTCAAGAAGCATTTGATAAAATAAAAACATTATTATGTTCAAAACCAGTTCTAAATATTTTTGACCCAGAACTACCAATATACATTTATACAGACGCTAGTATAAAGGGTGTAGGAGCGGTTTTGAAACAAAAAGATAAAAATGAGGATATAAGACCAGTTGCTTATTTCTCAAAAAAGTTAACTGAAACTCAAAAAAAGAAGAAAGCTATATATCTAGAGTGCCTAGCAATAAAAGAATCTATAAAATATTGGCAACACTGGCTTATGGGAAAAGAATTTATTGTATATTCAGATCATAAACCATTAGAAAACATGAACATTAAATCAAGGACTGATGAGGAACTAGGAGATTTGATGTATTATTTATCTCAATATAATTTCAAGATAAAATATAACCCAGGAAAATCCAACCAGGAAGCCGACTGCTTAAGCAGAAACCCAGTTTTAGAACCACACGAAAACAGAGATGATTGTTTAAAAGTTGTAAATTTAATAAGTCTACAAGATATAAAGAATGACCAATATAGAAATCAAGACCTACAAAAACAAAAACTTATTAAGAAAAATGGAATTTACTACAAAAAGAATAAAAGACGGGAAAAGATTATATTATCAGAAGAGATGAGCATAAATCTTATAAAAGATGTTCACGTTAGTTATTGTCACATTGGGAGGACCCAGATGATAAATAAATTAACACCATTTTATACAGCAAAAAATTTCATCAAAAACATTAAAGAAATGTGTGATGAATGTGAAACTTGTATTAAAAACAAATCAAGGAAGAAATCAAAATATGGTTTAATGTCTCATTTAGGTCCTGCAACACAACCTTTTCACATTGTATCAATTGATACCATTGGCGGTTTTGGAGGATCACGATCAACAAAAAAATACTTACATCTTTTAGTTGATCATTTCACAAGATATGCTTATATTTCTACATCAAAGACACAAAGCTCCACAGATTTTATTAAACTAATGAAAAATGTTACAGAAACTTACAAAGTAGATATGGTATTAACAGACCAGTACCCTGGTATCAATTCCAAGGAATTCAAAGAATTTCTGAACCAGGAAAATATAAAAATGATTTTCACTGCTGTGGATACACCTTTTTCAAATGGACTTAATGAAAGGCTAAATCAAACATTAGTCAATAAAATAAGGTGTAAGATTAATGAAAATCAGAATAAAACAGCATGGAGTACAATTGCGCAAAAATGTGTAGAAAAATATAATGAAACAGAACACACTGTTACGAAATTTGCTCCAAAATACCTTTTACAAGGAGAAAATGTGAATATTTTGCCAAATGAACTGAAATCAAGATACACTAAAGACGATCTAGAAAGAGACAGAAAACTAGCTCTGGAAAACACACTAAAATCTCACAATTATAATAAAAAAATATTCGACCAGAATAGGCAAGAATATAGATTGAAAATAGGAGATAGAGTATATGTAGAAAACGGAAATCGTTTAAATAGAAAGAAAACCGATGAATTAAGAATTGGACCGTTCAAAATTGTACAAAGGATTTCCAATTCAATCTATGAAGTTGATACCGGCCACAAAAAAGCGGAATCAAACTTCTATCATATCACAAAACTGTATCCTGTTCTTAATGAGAGAACAATTATAAATTAGAGAACATTATTTAGATAAAGTTCTTTTTTAAGGGGGGGGAGATGTAAAAAGAAAACCTCTTTAGTATTGTTTCTTTTTGGTGATTTACTTTTTTTTTCATGACATTGTCACATTTTAAATATTCGAAACATTATTATTGATTTAACAGCAAAACATTAAAATTTTTATTAAAATATAAAGTAGATGTAAATAATAGCTTTGAATGTTGTTTGTATATTTTATTTATAGGTAAGTTTTAGTTTAGTATTTAATTTAATTATTTAATGTAAAACTTAATATTGTAAATAACAAGTATATTTTATTTATAGAAACACAAACAAGCTTTTATTACTACTATCACATTCATGTGAAATAATTATCATTATATGTATACCAATTTTCAATTGATCCAGTACATTTGGAGAAAACAGACAGACATTAAAATGTCCGCGAGTGAGATAATAAGGGTTCCGTTTTTGTACTACGTACGTTCGGAACCCTAAAAAACCAAATAATACGACGCCAAGGCTGCCAAACCACAATAGATCACTGTGGTGACACCTTATAAAATTATTATAACGGAGAATAAAATACAAATACAAAATACTTACCTAATATACATTTTATGGTTGCGTTGAAACTTAGTATAAAAATAGATATAAAACATTTTATATTTCGCACTAGCGACTGTGAATTTTAATCTAAATGGCTTTTATGATTTTCTATTTTAGTTATATTTTTTATTTCATTTCATTCATTTTACATGAGCGGTATCTCACAAAAAAAGTGAAATTTATGCTCCAATAAAACCGACCACGAAGCTTGAATTTTAATCAAAACGTTTTTCAAATTGCATCACATCGACGCAACGTAAATTTTGTTTGAAACAATTTATCGTCTTTCAGAAAAGCTTTGTTTCTATCTACAAATACAACCATTAGATTCATAATTAATTAATAATAACCATTTATTTATATAACTATGATGTTAACTAGCAAATTATTAATTGACATTGCAACTTTGCTAGAAGTTGAAAGTATCTTTATAGCTGGGCAACTTCGTTCGTAACACTTCCGATGGTCCGCGCGGGCCGTGGGGCGTGTAGCGATGAATGAAAAACCCACGACGGATGCCCCTCACTTCCCCGCGCAGTTTTTCCCCCCGTCGCCCGTGTCAACGAATTTGCCAGACTATAGTCCAAGATCCGAATTAGAAACGATCTCCTGGCCAAACTATTATCATTAATAGCTTATAAATAATAACTTTTATCATAATTTCATCATCATCATCATCATCATATCAGCCGATGGACGTCCACTGCAGGACATAGGCCTTTTGTAGGGACTTCCAAACATCACGATACTGAGCCATCTGCATCCAGCGAATCCCTGCGACTCGCTTGATGTCGTCAGTCCACCTGGTCGGCCAACACTGCGCTTACTAGTGCGGGGTCGCCATTCCAGCACTTTGGGACCCCAACGTCCATCGGCTCTTCGAACTATGTGCCCCGCCCATTGCCACTTCAGCTTCGCAACTCGTTGAGCTATGTCTGTGACTTTGGTTCTTCTGCGGATCTCCTCATTTCTGATTCGATCACGCAGAGATACTCCTAACATAGCTCGTTCCATCGCCCGCTGTGTGACTCTGAGCCTTCTTATCAGGCCCATAGTTAGCGACCAAGTCTCGGAACCATAGGTCATCACTGGCAACACGCACTGTTCGAAGACTTTTGTCTTCAGGCACTGAGGAATTTTGGACGAAAAGATGTCGCGAAGTTTCCCGAATGCAGCCCAGCCGAGTTGGATTCGACGGTTCACCTCTTTCTCGAAATTGGACCTACCTAACTGGATCATATGTCCTAGGTATATGTATTCGTCTACAATTTCGAGTGCAGCGTTCTCAACTATAACTGGGTGGAGCGATGGCTGGGTGGGGTGTAAGGGGGAGGCTAGTACCAGTCAGTCTCCCCAACTGCCAACCTCACCTGCTCGTGGTGCACCCTGCAGATGGACCGACGAGGCTCTGGCGACCGACGAATGGCGGTATATCCATTCCCACAGGCTAGATTACGAAATGCCTCAGGCCGGTGTCGGGCAGCAGCGACACCGGCGCGAGTAATCTAGCACTGCGCTGACTAACCCGCATGCCCAGCGTGGTCAGTACTGGGCAAAACTTAGTATGGACTACAAAAACATAACACAGCCCCTAGTCCCCGGCAGCCCCGCTATTCCTGGCTCTGGCAGCGGTTACGGTAACGGCGGGGCAAGGGGTGTTAAGAATCTCCGGCAGAGATTCCGCTGCCAACCCCGACGACTAGACCTGGCGACATATAACGCACGCACTTTGAGGTCCGACGAGAAGGTCATCGAGCTGGAAGAAGTTATGAGCAAGTTGCACTGGGATGTCATAGGATTGTCTGAAGTCCGAAGAGAGGGGGAGGGCTCGATAATCCTTGAATCCGGCAACATGCTCTACTACCGGGAGGGCGACCAACAGTCCCAGGGTGGTGTCGGATTTATCGTTCACAAGTCCCTCGTGAACAATGTTGTAAAAGTCGAGAGTGTGTCGAGCAGGGTAGCGTTCCTGGTCCTCCGAATTACCAAACGGTATTCGTTGAAGGTTATACAGGTTTATGCACCGACCTCAACACATCCCGACGAGGAGGTAGAGGTATTGTATGAGGATATTTCTAAAGCCATACATGCCTCAAACTCTTATTACAATGTTGTGATGGGGGATTTTAACGCAAAGCTGGGCGAACGTAGCGGTTCAGAGTTGAAAGTGGGACGATTTGGATATGGGCAACGGAACGATAGGGGCCAAATGTTGGCTGACTTCATGGAGAAGGAGGGCCTCTTTATGATGAACTCCTTCTTCAAGAAGCCACCACACAGGAAATGGACCTGGATGAGCCCCGATGGTTCCACGAAAAATGAGATTGACTTCATCTTGTCTACCAGACGGCAAATATTCAACGATGTTTCTGTGATCCATAGGGTGAAAACCGGTAGCGATCACCGAATGGTTAGAGGCACGTTGAATATCAACGTTCAGCTGGAACGGTATCGACTGGTGAAGTCTACGCTCCGACCTACTCGTGCCCATATTCAAGACCCCGAGTCCTTTCAACTAGAACTGCAGAACCGCTTCGATTGCCTAGCAAATTGCGAAACTGTGGACGATCTGAACAACAGGTTCGTGGAAACTGTCCATTCCGTTGGGTCTAAGTTCTATAAGACCCACCGTACGAAAAGAACCAAAAAGTTCTCAGACCATACACTTAAACTCATGGAAGAGAGGCAAGAAATGAGATTACAGTCTTCAGCAGATGCGTCAAATTACCGACTGATCAGTAGACAGATCTCTAAGTCGCAAACCAGCGACTTGCGAAACTTCAATACCGAGCGTATCAAAAATGCGATTGAAAACAATCGAGGCTCAAAAGTTTTCGCCAGAGATCTGTCTATTGGACAGACGCAGCTGACGCGTTTGAAGACCGAGCACGGTAATCTGATTTCTTCCAAGCCCGAGTTATTAAGTGAGGTCGAGAAGTTCTATGGACAGCTATACACGACTACTCAGCAGCCTGTTGACAACTTGGCTAAAGACCCCAGAGCCAAGTTGACCCGACACTATACCGAAGATATCCCGGACGTCAGCCTATACGAGATTAGTGTGGCTCTCAAACAACTGAAGAACAATAAGGCGCCAGGTGAGGACGGAATCACAGCAGAACTCCTGAAAGCGGGTGGAAAACCGATACTTAAAGTCCTTCAGCGATTGTTCAATTCCTTCATTCACGAGGGCACGACGCCTGAGGCGTGGCATAGGAGCGTGGTGGTTCTGTTCTTCAAAAAAGGTGACAACACCTTGCTGAAGAATTACAGACCCATCTCGCTGTTAAGCCACGTTTACAAATTGTTCTCGAGAGTCATTACGAATCGTCTCGCTAATAGGTTCGACGACCTCCAGCCTCCCGAACAAGCCGGTTTCCGAAAAGGCTTTAGTACCATAGACCACATCCATACGCTGCGGCAGGTTATACAGAAGACTCACGAGTATAACCAGCCACTATGCTTAGCGTTTGTGGACTATGAGAAAGCCTTTGATTCGGTGGAAACCTGGGCTGTGCTAAGGTCATTGCTCTGCAATGACCTTAGCACAGCCCAGGTTTCCGAATTGATTACAGGTATATCATGCCGAATTGATTACAGGTATATCCAAGCGTTGAAGTGCTTGTACGAAAACGCCACTATGTCAGTCCGTATTCAGGATCAGACTACGAGGCCAATCCAGTTGCAGCGAGGAGTGCGTCAGGGAGATGTGATCTCTCCGAAGCTATTTACCGCCGCACTGGAAGACGTCTTTAAGCTTCTGGACTGGGGCGGACTTGGCATTAACATCAATGGCGAGTACATCACTCAACTGCGGTTCGCGGACGATGTAGTCATCATGGCACAGACTCTGGATGACCTTAGTACCATGCTCAATGACCTCAGCAGCGTTTCTCAACAGGTGGGCCTGAAAATGAACATGGGCAAAACAAAAATAATGTGTAATGCTCATGTATCGCTCCACCCAGTTATCATAATTTAAAGTAACCTATTAATATATTTTTTGATATACTAGATTTAAATTAAAATACGTTTCATCCTTTTTTTTCGCCCGCATGCTTTCATCAATCGAAAGTAAAATTAAATACGTAATTAATGAAACAAATATAGTCACACAGAAAAGACAATAATGTTTTAAAATGAAGATTATTAAAAAAAGACTCGCTGAATTGAGAACTCCGTATCGAGTTTTAAAGCGAAGCACAGCCTGAACTTGTTGCTTGAGCTATCAACTGTTAAAATCGACAAATTTCAAATAGATTGCAATATCGCAGGTCTACAAAAGTCAGCAAAGTCCCCGTTCTCTACCGCTGCCAACGCGTCGGGGAATTCTGTCAGCCGCGAGACGTGTTATAAATATTATGTATACTATTATTATAAAAAGGTGCCAGTTTTGTGAACCAATAAAAACAAAAAATGGTAAACTTTGTAACGTTGTAAGGGGTAAACTCTGGATTTACTGAACTGATTTAGATAATTAGAAAGCTGATTTCTGATCTAAATTTATGAGTAAATTTTTTATCCCCGTATTTTTACGGGTACGGGAGCTACGCGGTAAAAACCGCGAGACGTCCGCTAATTACTAAATAAATAGATTATGTTGTTACATTACAAATAGATCATGTTGTTACGAATATCTCTTAGGCCTAAATAGATAAGTTGAACGCCCACAGAGTTACACTTTACAATAAGCAATGTCCCCGGTCTCCACCGCTGCCAGCGCTCGTAGGGGAAATCTGTCAGCTGCATAAATACGTGTTATGAATATTGTTGCTAAATAAATTGTCTAAAAACACCAATAGATTATGTTGTTATCTCTTAGGCCTAAGAGTTAACAATATAATCTAATAAGTTAAACGCCCACAAAGTCACACTTTACAATAGTCGGCAATGTCACCGTTTTCCACCGCTGCCGCCGCTTGTAGGGGAAATCTGTCAGCTGCATAAAGACGTGTTATGAATATTGTTGCTAAATAAATTGTCTAAAAATCACAGATAGATTATGTTGTTATCTCTTAGGCCTAAGAGTTAACAATATAATCTAATAAGTTAAACGCCCACAGAGTCACACTTTACAATAGTCAGCAATGTCCCCGTTCTCCACCGCTGCCGGCGCTCGTAGGGGAAATCTGTCAGCCGCATAAAGCCGTATTTGCACGCTCCGCGTTCCGGCGGCGAGCTGACATTTTTCAACCATTCCGACATGCGTAAGGGCGTGGCGAGTAAACAGCGGATAGTGATAACTCGGTGTTATCACGAGTAAGTCTTTTTTTCTATCATTCTTGGATGAAACCGCATTATAATGCGATACCTAAATTTAAAAGATCTACGTGCCTGGTTTAACTGATCTACGTGATTTGTTCCGCATAAATTGCAATTATAAAGAGGTGACATTTGGTTTCGATTTAATTCAAAAACTACACGACCGATTTAAATAAGTTACTTTTAGATAGTAACATCTCCATCAGGCTTCATTTTATCCCGATATTCTAACTAAGACCACTACTATGAAACCGCGGTTTGTCTGCGAGAGGCTTCAAATTTAATAAATAAATTATCATTTATAAACATAGAATCGTCAATCAATGGCTGAGAATCAAACCAAAAATTTCCTGGTTTAATACAAAAAGCAGTTAAACCTAAAAACGCTCACAAAGACACTGCACCCTTAATATTTGAGTGCACGTATTGTGGTCAACACCAAGTCTTGACGCCTGTTGTTCATACAAACTTAAACCCTATTCATATTAACGTCAAGGTTTAAAATTCCCTAGCAGCCATTAAGTGGAAACGTTGCTTAGTAAAGTGGGCTTGAGAGGATTTTCACGAGCAGTTTATGTGCTGTGCTTAAATGCAAATGTTTTTATTGGCTTATTTTTGTTCGCGATTGTATCTCCTGGACTATTTTCTTGTTTATGAAAAATGTTTTATTTTTAAAGGATGATTTTTATGGTGTGGTTCTGTATTCCGCACATTGTATACTCTTGACTTGAAGCTTTGAGGTCCGAGGTTTGATTCCCAGTTCGGGTCAATTAGGGAATAACGTTTTCTAAATTCACTAGTCGTGTCAACCAGGTCACAGAGTATGGGAATAGAGAGTGCACCTGTGATTGCACACACACTTGTGCACTATAATATCTCTTGCCTACGTCATGTTTAATCTCAAAAATGAGATTGACCGCCGATCGGGAGTATACCTATTATATTTCATAGAAAATCTAGGACTCGAACACGGAACCTCATGATTTGAAACCTTATAGGGTATAGACCGAAATAGTTCTAACCTGCATATAGATCTAATCAATTTAGGTCTTCAAAATCTATAAAAATAACAAATCACTAAGGCCCGTTTATATAAATTTCCCTCGCAGCCTTTTGGTACTGGATCCTATATTTATTGCAGAGGAAGCCATTTTTGGATATTGGATCATATATTAAGAACAGGGGCCCTGACAGGGGAATGGCTTTTTCTGACTTTCAACTTACCGTTCGTGACTTATCTAAACAATGTTTACGTTCTGGTAAAGAAATTTCATTCATAATAAATAAAATAAAAGGCCTTTTATTTATTGTTTTACAAGTAATGTGTGTTTAGCATTAACTAACAATACAAAAGTGCACAATACAAAGTATATAAAAAATTTTGTAGTGGGCTTTTCTTAGACCAAGGCGCGTTAGGAACCCTTTTAACCTTAATTTCAAGTTTTACAGTTTAATTACCACCATTAAATCATGACATAAGTCATAACTTGACGTTTCAAAAGTGCTTGTAAACTAAGCCTAATTGAAATAAATGAATTTTGAATTTTATGTTTTATTCACAAGAAAGCCTCATTTAGTCCAGGCCATAACTTCCCAGTGCCAATTTTACCTAAAAATTTCTTAAAAGAAATAAAAACTCAGTATCTAAAAGTCACACCCAGGACTTGAACCCAAGACCTCGTGATCCGAAGATCATAACCAACTCGACCAACGAGCCAGTTATATGGTGACATAAACAAGAATCAAAAAACAACACCCGAATACGATAAAAGAAAGAAGTAAAAAATCATAATTGCATCAAAAGGAAGTTAGTACAGATATAAATTAAAACATCTTCAATTTATTCATCAAAGAACACTAAACAATGTTTGCGACTTAAACTCCAAACAAAAAGACATCTGAGATCCAATTGTGAAGTAAAAAGGACAATCATATTAGAATAAAACGTGGCGGGGAATGATACCGGCGATATTGCATTTCCTCCGGTTACAACTTGAAGCGGAGAGATTGCATCCACCTGAAAATGTACTTGAAAAAATATTGCGGTTTGCGAGAAAATAACCGGTTGTTGCGACGGACATCGTGTACAACGACAATGTTTTTTACCTTTTTTTTAACAACCGACGCGGAAGAGGGGTGTTTTCAGTATTTTGTCTGTTTATGTTGCGTTTTGTATATCACCATCGTCAAATTATTGTATAAATGGTCTACTAACGGACTCGTATCTAATCAAAAAAAATCTTTAGGTATATATACCTTTTTTTAAGAACCGACGTGGAAGAGGGATGTTTTCAGTATTTTGTCTGTTTATATTGCCTGTGTTTGTATCACCATCATCAAATACTTTGAATGGCGTATTATGTTCATCTGCCGCGCTCGAGTAACTGCTAAAATCGCCTCTTCGGCTCCCATACTATTTACAATACTTTTTTTACTTGGAAGACAACAAAAGTTACAAGTTAATCTATCCACCTGTGACGGTTTCTACATGATATCATATCCAAATGAATTTTTTTAGGTATTACCTAATGGTACCTGGATTGGATATGAGTCCTATAAGGCAGTATACCTTGCACGTTGTTCAGTACCTCCACCAAGTATGAGTTCTTAATGTTGGTGGGTACGTATAAGGCAACCAAAAAAATACTAACTTCAGAAATACTAAACTAGCACGTCAGCTTAAGATAAGGTAGTTGACTTGATAGCTAAAAAGTGTGCATTTAGAAAATCTCACGATTGGGCGTACCGTACAGTTACTTCCCGAATTTCATACTTCTCGGCTAACAAAAAAATAGTACCATAAAAGAAATAAATCTTTGCGGCATACACGTCCGTATCTTTTTTGAGGGTAATCTTAGAAGTTTGTTTTGAACGGACTGTAAACCTGTGTTCATGGCTTTAATTTCAACTCGATACCCTAATAAGGGGTATTTATAGACAGACAACAAATGATCGCATACGGAACTCTAAAAATAAAAATATTTCCACAACACAGTTCATCGTGTTAAGGGTCTGTGTGAAAGTCTACACGGACTCAAGTTGACGCTCGTGCCCATCAGCCGAGTGCCCCTGAGCGGATTATGACGCGACCCGTGTCACGTGACAGTCAGCTGACACCGGTCGCGATGATAATCGCTCCCAACTTCATCTAGTGAACAAAACGAGTTTTTCATGTATTAATATTAGCTTGCTTTGATAAACGTGCATATTGGCAATGAGGCAATAATAAACTCTAAACTTCAAAGTTTAGAGCATCGCCGAAAGGTTGCCTGTCTATCGGTGTTCTACAGAAAATAATTCGGGGAGTGTGCTCAGGAACTGTTCGGTCTTGTGCCACCTTCGCCGTTCTACCACAGGACTGTTATGCATTGCAAACACCTGGTCCGCTGCGTAGTCGATATTCGGACGCTTACTGAGTGGTTTTGTTCCTCTTTTCTAATACGCTCTGCAAAGATGAGGAATGTTCTTCCAGTTTCTGTTTTCCCCACCACCCACAATATCTACATCTTCAAGTCAAGAGTGAATAGGTACCTTCTAGATAAGCGCGTTCCAACATAGGCTGCATCATCGCTTATCATCAGGCATGATTGCAGCTAAGCGCTTGCTTATACAAAAAAAAAGCTAGCCCGACGGACGTTATCCTGTCCGTAAGTTTGCTTAAATGAGATTTTAGTTTTTTTTTTAATACGTATAATATTGGAGGAAGCTGACTATTTAAAGTAAAGATTTGTAGAAAACTAATAAAAATTAAAAACAGTCTGTCAGTCCGCATTTTTGTTGACCGGGCATCACGCTGAAACTACAAAATGAATACAAATAAAACTTGGCACGATTTTAGACCATACAAAGAGGTTTATAGGATACTTGTAGCGAAAATGAAATCAAAAGGAACTGAAACAGGGGCTGAGAGTAAGTATTGAAAGTCCCTCAATTTTTCAAGTTACAAATTCAAAAAATATTGTCATTCAAGATATTTTCAAAATTCCATTCAAAACTCCTAGGGCAAACGTTGTAGAAAGAAGTTTGAAAAAGAAACGTAACAAATAACTAAATTACACTGCACCAATTATGAAGCCGTCAAAAGAAACATAACACAGAAATTATCAACGCGAGTCATCTAAACTCGTCAGAAGCTCATGATAAAGCGAGCGGATAAAGCGTCGTCAACGGATTATGACGCGACCTGCGTCAGCGCGGTCCGCCGACACGTCGTGACGCTGACGACGACTAACGATGTAGCGCTCCGTTTGACACTCATCCGTATTCGTTTAAAATTTATGCTTACACTAACCGGAAGTTTCAAGTTATATTAAACCTCATTTTTTATACCGAACGTGGAAACAAATTCTACTTAGATAAATATGTTACAAAGTAAATTTTAAATGAAATGGAGAGTATGTAAAAACCGGTTTTAGGGGGTGCGATTCCGTTATTTTACACTCGTCGACTAACTTTTCGCCTATTCGTTTTATTTGAATTTGAACTTTATGGTTTATAAGATGCCAAAATTAAAATGTAACTAACAACGAAGTTGCCGTGGAAAGGCACGACACCACAGTGCTGTAACTTTGCAGAATGAAGGAGCTGTCTGCAATCGGCCTATATGATTAACATTAGCAAAGAATTCTCCAGGTTTAAAACTTATTAAGTACTAGCGGACGCCGCGCGGTTTTACCAGCGTGGTTTCCGATTTCGTAGGAATACGGGGATAAAAATATAGCCTATAGCTCTCGGGGATAGTGTAGCTTCCCAACAGTGAAAGAATTTTTCAAATTGGTTCAGTAGTTCCAGAGCCTATTCAAAACATACAAACCTATCAACAATCAAATCTGTCTTCTTTATAATATTAGTATAGATGTTTTATGACGTTTTAAAATTCAAGTTTTATTTTACCATGAAGACACGAGAGTATCACAAGCAAGTTAGGTATGCGTCGTTTCGTTCATAGATGCGATAACTTATACACTGGCCAAATACATATAGTGTACCTAATAGTGCACACTGGTGCCATTACTGGCCCTCTAAAATAACTAATACATGAGCCAAATACATGTTCTGTATCTAATATTATATCATTATGAAACTACAAAATATAAAATGATTTCACATTTTAAATTTAAACAGTAACCGAGTAGTTCAAAACTAACTAAGTATAAACTAGATAAATGAATAATTGTGACTAAACGTTCCTTCAAAACTTCGTCCGTTTGCTAAATAGAATAAAATTTATGTAAATAACAGCACAGGTAAGCAGAAGTTAAATCATTAATTAAAATAGAGCGAGTTAAAGCTACACCCACGTTTATATGGCGCAATTTAATATTAAGTTAATTCAGTTTGTTACAACACTTGTTTAGGTAGAGGTCCCTTTTGGAATTAAACTGTCTAAGTTTGACCTTAGTTAACTAAAACCGACAGTACCGTTTTGTATGAAAATACTTTACAACGTATAAAGATAATAAATTGTTAAGTATGTGATCAAATTCCATACTAATAATAATTATTATAAATGAGAAAATAAGTCTGTTAGTTTTTCTCATTTCTCGCGAACGGAAAACGTCGCGGATGCCCGCTAGCTATAGTAATATGAATGACCAAGCGCATCTCGCGTAATAGATTACGGAACCCTAAAAATGATCGATGGAACGGTTACCTGTCACCTGTCACGTAGGGGGCTCGTATTGAACGTTATAAATTAAATAAAAATAAATTAACATAACACGGGTATTATCAAACTGGGCGAGCCGATCTATTTTGCGTTGAAAAATTGTATAAATCACCGGGATTGAATCTGTTTCCAAAATTAGAATACCAAATGACTGCCTGCGTTGCCCTTCGGATTTTTAGATTCGGAACGAATTGTGCTCTTTTATTTAATTTAAATGTTTTTTAGGGTTCCGTTTTTGTGGGACGAAAAACTTAGACCTTGTACGATCAATTTATAATCCGCCTAACAGTTTGTTTAAATTAATAGCAAATATTATATTTAAGTCAGCAATTCCTTACAGCTGTGACGAAAATTCTCGTAAAAGTCATTAAAAATAAATTTAAATATATAACTATTTTATGCTACATATTTTGATGTGCAAGACAATCAAAACCTCTAGTTATGTTGACTTTGAAACATTTGGCAAGAAGTAATTTCTTATTGACAAGTAAAGGAACAGTCTGCAAAACCGTATACTAGTCTATCAAAAAAAAATCATTTGCATTTGGTAAATAGACCAAAATTTATTTTAAATAGCTTCGGACCATAGGTAAAAAAATAAAATATTGAGATTCCTTTCTTTCGAGAAATCTTCAACAAAAACCAGATGGGTTGAGATGGCTATTACACGCAACACGCCAGCATCTTAGAGAGACCATTGAGACATCAAGATCATTACCTATTATCATTAACACCTAATAATAAGCAATGGAACAGAGCGGTGGGTCAAAGGTCTTTCGAAGAACGGCCTGATAGTAGTGAAAGAGCCATAACCTCTATCGGTGTAATACCATAAAGGCCATTATACTTTTCGAAAGACAAAGTCAAGGTACTAGGACAAGGTACACACAAAAATTTAAAGTTTTTGTTAGAGCATTATCTGGTGCACTTCTACTTAGGAAGTTAACAATGTTACTCAATTATTTAAATAATTTAACGGAACCTTCGGTGCACTAGTCCACGCGCGCTTGACCAGTTTTAGATTCGAAACGAATTGTCCTCTTTTATTTGAATTAAATCTTTTTTCTTTGTAAATCAACTCGTCGGCTGTAAATGGTATTTATTAAATGTTAATTTTGTTAAAGGGAAATAAATTTGGTCGGAGTTTTAATGCATTTTGCTGTAAGACTCTTAAGACCAATATTAATTTAGAAGTTCCAGCCAACTTTCTTCATAAATTTACTCAGTACTTAGGATGCTGAATAATGATTTTCAGATTTTGATACGATAATATTTTATAAATTGGATTCTAAGTGGTTTTGTTTTTATATTTCTGACTAGCTGCTATTTTATGGTTTCACTCGTTGTTCCAGTTTTCATAAATATAACTTGGAAAAAGGATGCTATCCATACTTTTCCGTAGTTTTGCCACTAAATATCTGACGACCTCTGTGGCGCTGTGGTATGCGCGGTGGATTTACAACACGGAGGTCCTGGTTTCGAACCCCGGCTGAACCAATTGAGGTTTTCTTAATTGGTCTAGGTCTGGCTGGTGGGAAGCTTAGGCCGTGACTAGTTACCACTCTACCGCCAAAGTCGTACCGCCAAGCAATTTAGTGTTCCGGTACGATGTCGTGTAGAAACCGAAAGGAGTGTGGAATTTCATCCTCCTCCTAACAAGTTAGCCCGTTTCCATCTTAGACTGCATTATCACTTACTATCAGGTGAGATTGTAGTCAAGGACTAACTTGTAAAGAATAAAAAAAAAAACACAGGGACTTCTTTGCCAGCTTATGTAGAAAGTAAAAACATTCTACATTTAATTTATTTTTATAGGCATTTCTAATTTCTATTAACAAAAGATTAAAGAGCAATCATCAAAATAATAATATCGTCTAGTCAGTCTAATATGAAAGTCATAAGAGAGGTTTCAGACTAGCGTTTTAATACATGCGTATGAGCTCGTTTTTGGAAGCGCATGCAGGCGCGTATAGGCGAGCCTTTTGGCACACACTCAACTTGTATGAGCGTTGACGCGCTTCTATCGCGTATATATATATGTATATATGTTATATATATATGTTATGTCGATACTGACAGACACTACCGGTGCGAGCGAACACGCCGAAATATGCCCGTTTACGCGAGACCGACTTTTTGAAGCGCGTAATGTAGCCCGCGTGCAATCGCGTATGCTGAAACGTATACGCGCAAAAAATACGCTAGTCTGAAATCATAAGTCAAAAGAGGAGTTCAGTTTTTCCAATATAGAGAGGCTACAACTAATATTAAGCACAGTATCCCCGCAGACGAATTCACGATTAAAAACTTTAATAATAAAATAGTTTTGTCTAAATAACTTTGTATTTATTACGTTTTAACTTTCAGCTCTTTTAAAAGTAGTTATCAAAAACATTTCTTCAAAATACAAGACTAGATTGAGTTTTATTATATTTTACTTTACGGGGCAACTTTTTGGCGTTTATTAAACCAGAGAAAGTTTCTGGTTGGGCAAATTCTCGCGAACTCTCATTTCTGGCTGAAATGTAAGATATATTTTTCGGCTGTTCTATTTTTATGATTCCACAAAATTTATTTTAGGTAGGAGTATTTTTGGGATATATTAGATATGTGATAGCCATGGATATGACTTCTGCCTCCGATTCCGGAGGGTGTGGGTTCGAATCCGGTCCGGGACGTGCACCTCCAACTTTTCAGTTATGTGTATTTTAAATAAATATCACGTGTCTCAAACGGTGAAGGAAAACATCGTGAGGAAACCTGCATACCAGAGAATTTTCTTAATTCTCTGCGTGTGTGGTATCTGCCAGTCCGCATTGGGCTAGCGCGGTGGACTATTGGCCTAACCCCTCTCATTCTGAGAGGAGACTCGAGCTCAGCAGTGCGCCGAATATGGGTTGATGGTGATGTGATGATGATGATTTTTGGGATCTCAATTTACAAAAGTTATTGTAGTTGTTTGATTTTCTATTCAAGCATTCATCTATGAATATCTTAATATGTTACGATTCATGAAGTTGGGTCGACATATCTATTTATTCAATAATATTCAAGTAATACAGATAATTGTAATTTAATTTTAACAAACAAATGTATCTACTTACTGAATAATTAATTTATTTTGTTAGCTATTAATAGAATATTTTGACAAAGAATTTAAAAGCTTAAGCCCTTATTCTCACGAGAATTAAAAAACCGATGCGTTAAAACCGTTAGCGGGCGTAGCGTATAGTATCAAGTTGAATGAAGGTCTATTAATTTTGGGCGTTGGAAATGGACCTTCATTTAACTTCATACTATATTTGAACGCGTTTTTAACGTCCTTTAAAAAAACCTCTCGTGCGAATGAAGGCTAATTGTGTCTACGGTAAACGACCCAACTCTAAATAAAATGATTGTGTTTAGCAACCTATTGCTGGCTCTCGGCCTAGCTTCGTAGTCCTAGAGCCTGCGATAGTGATTAGTAAACCTCAGTTTAGGAAGTTTTAAAGTTTGTCAGCCTTTGCTCCTGTTATAGGTAAGTAAGGTAGACTTTTATTGAGTTTGGACCGTGGTGGCTTTGAAAAGTAGTAGTAATTTCTTGATCTTCAATCGTCCAAGTAAAAAACGTAGGTGACGTTTTGTGTTTTTTCTACAGGATATCATAAAGAATCATGTCTTCTAGTCGCTAGACTCACAACTCA
The DNA here is from genome assembly GCF_947172395.1 of Bicyclus anynana. NCBI lineage: Eukaryota > Metazoa > Arthropoda > Insecta > Lepidoptera > Nymphalidae > Bicyclus > Bicyclus anynana. Next base: position 15,490,763 of record NC_069098.1, read on the forward strand.
TCCCTTCGTTAGAGAGATAAAAGTACTTTTAAAAAGATCTTGGATCTCTTAAAACATGGTGTATTTCAAGGGACTGGGGCAAAACTATTTGACTGATTTCGCTATCTTTTCACCAGTACCTGAGTCGATTTCAAAAATACATTCACCGATGGACATCTACATTGTCAACGAGTTACATAGGCTATATTTTTATTCCCATTTTCCCACGGAAACGGAAGCTGACATCACTAGTATCACATAAACAAAACATTACTCGAAAACAACAAAAAATACTTTCATATCTTTCGTAGGTATATTTATTTTAATATATAAAACCGCACTCATTATGAATAATATTTAACATTTACAAACGTTCGTATTAAACACACGGCAATGTACATTTTTAATTAGTACAACATTTCACAGTCATGAAATATTGAGCAGAAAGAATACAACATACTTATTTGGGTCACATTCGGCGCCACGAGACATAAGCGCCAGCGTTTATAAACTTAAAAAAGTTCTTTAAGATGGCGATATCAGGTCGAACTTATTGTCATACCCAATCAGCACAAGCAATTTGTTTACCTAATTGTGGAAGAGGATTATTTAGTTATTAGGCATGTTTCAAACTTGCACCTCTTCAAAGTATCGACTGCATTCTCTTTTAACATCAGATAAGATCGCAGTCAAATGTTAACTTACTCGTATCATTGAGTACAAAAATAGATAAAGAAATAATTTGTTTTTTTTATTACTGTCTTTTTAAAAAAATTTAGCTTAATTTATTTGTAGCGTAGCTTATTTTTAAGTTTTACTGACAGAATAAAAATATTTTTCGTTCTTTCTTTTTTTCTTAATAGCTAATACTATTATGAGAAAATACCTTGGCGAAAGAGCTCTGCTCAGCGATTTTTTGTTATGTAAACGTATCTTTTTAAAAAGTCTGGAACGGCATCTAATACAGTTTTGAGGTACATACCTAATTATGAATTCAAGTTTACCAAAAGCTGTAAAAAAAAGTCGACATAAATTGACTTTTTTCATAAATGTATGACACAGCAAGAACGGCTCATTTTTATGATAAAAATATTTGAGAGACGGTCCGTCCCGGCTTCGCCCAAGTTAAACAGATGCAGCATCTTATTTCAACACTAAGGGTAGAATTAAAAATAAAACCAATAAATAGTACCTACTACCTTATTACAAACCTATTTTGAGAAAGGAACCTGTATGCAATCTTTCGTGATTGTTCTTTTTAGCCTTTATTCCGCTGTCGCTTACTTACACAATGCTATCTTATTAAAACTGAGAGCCCTAAAATTTGAGGTCTCTGCGCACAGACCGCAAGCCCGCGCCTCACGACTTGAGTACGAAATTAGTTAACAGCTTTTGATGTGTTAACGCATTTTAGCCAGTCCTTTTGAGTGGGGGGTAACCGCTGTGTAGGGATTAAAACTGTCTTTTTAACCCACGGTCGCAAAACAGGGTTCGGAGCCTCAATTACTCAACAGTTAAATCCTGACTATTGTCTTAACTACTTTTAGCTACATGTCTCAACCTCATTGTTCCAGTAACTGAAATTCGGATCACTCATTACAAGTTCGAGTCCTGGGTTGGCTTATAAAAATTTAAAAAATGGAGCCTTCTTGTTCCAAGAAATTTTCAGTGAAAATCTCAACTGTTTTACGCTGAATTAATAAGACGTGTTAATTGGCTAATATTTATATGGATGTAAATGAAATACACACAGTTACATGGTTAGCTTGGATGTGATTCCACTATTCTATACTCGTCGATGTATTCGCCTATAACAAGTTTTATTAGGATTTGAACTTCATTTATATGGAATGCCATGATGATGGTCGAAGGCGCAACCGATGCAACTAGATTATTGTACTGCCCACTACCTACATAATAACAGTAAGTTGGTTACACCCCTGTGGCTCGGAAATTACATTAAGTCGTCGACCCGGGTTATAAAATCATTATCATTATTATATCTGGTAGTCATCGTTAAAGAATCAATAAGCATTACTCCATGCCAACCTTTGGAGTAGTGGTAGATCACTCTCCTAAAAAAGAAGGAGAGAAATGTCTAATACTGTGGTTAAAATAGGCCATTATGGCATTATTATCGAACCATCTTCTTAAGTCAAAGTCACTTCAAATATTTAACCCTTTTTATTTAATATAGTATTAAATAGAAACTTGATACAATCGATTCCTTTGATGATCCCTGACCACACCCCTGTTAGCCGGCTTTATATTACCTTAACAAGTCTCTTTGACTCAGTTAAGTGGGTATCTACTGCGGAAGTATGTTACAAATAACCCGACCCTTAGTTATCCTAATTGGATGAAAGAGGCCTTAAATACTGAATTACTGAGATACCGGCAGAATAAAAACATTAATGTACATAAAGGTAACATAAATGTATATAAAGGTTATTTGAATTTAGTCACAATATTATTTATCAATACGACTATTAATAATTACGAGTAAATAAAGAGACGTGATAGCCCAGTGGATATGACCTCTGCCTTCGATTTGCAGTACGTAGGTTTGAATCCGATCAGGGCATGCACCTCTAACTTTTCAGATAAGCGCATTTTAAGAAATTTAATATCACGTGTAAAGCAGTGAAGTAAAAACATCGTGAGGAAACCTGCATACCTGAGAATTTTCTTAATTCTCTACGTGTGTGAAGTCCGCCAATCCGCATTAGGCCAGCATGGTGGACTATGGCCTTACCCCTCTCATTCTGAGAGGTGACTCAACAGGGAGCCGAATATGGGTTGTCAATGATGATTATTTATCAAATATTTGTCACATTAGAAGAATCAGCTGATCGGCATCGCATATACGCATTCGAAATGTGGACGGCCTCCGTGGAGCAGTGGTATGCGCGGTGGATTTACTTGACGGAGGTCCTGGGTTCGATCTCTGGCTGGGCCAATTAAGATTTTCTTAATTGGTTTAGGTCTGGCTGGTGGGAGGCTTCAGCCGTGGCTAGTTACCACCCTACCGACAAAGACGTACCGCCAAGCGATTTAGTTCCGGTGCGATGTCGTGTAGAAACCGAAAGGGGTGTGGATTTTCATCCTCCTCCTAACAAGTTAGCCCGCTTCCATCTTACATTGCATCATCACTTACCATCAAGTGAGATTGTAGTCAAGGGCTAACTTGTAGAGAATAAAAAATTAATTAAAAAAAATTCTGAAGAAGAATGCTCCTTCTTCCGTGGACAGCGCGTAGAACCAACGCGTTGGTGTTGAAACTCTGGCCATACTCCCTAAACAGGCTTTTTGCATAGGGAAAAGAAGAATATTGGTCAACAGTCATATTAAAAGACGGGTATATTAAAAAAAAAATAGTATAGACTTGGTTAAATTATGCATTATTAGGTATATAAATAAGAAGATGCTGTTAAGTAACAGCTCCAAGTCACGAAGGCCAGGACTGAAAGACATTAATTAAAAATTCCTAGTCCATTGTTCTCTAATAGAACTTAGTCTATGAATGATCGTTGGTTAGATGACTGTAAGTAAGGGTTCATCACGGACTTTTGTCTATTTAAATACGTAAGTTCCATTAAACTCGGTACAGCAGTTCCAAAGCTTGGGACCGATCCAAGCTAAAGAGAAACAGATAGGTAAACATTTTAAGAAAAGTTTGTGTTTATTTTTGTTTTGAGCAAATAGCTTGAAATACACACTTATTTTTAAATCACCAACAGACATTTCAATATTTTATTTATATATTATTTATAAATGTGAAAATCTCTATCAACGTGTGACTCCAGAGATTTTGAATAATCATCATGTGAAAAACATTGAATCGATATCAGCCTATTTTAATGGACTTTCAGGATAGATTATTGAATAATCTGAGACTGAACAAGTCAAATACCAGACCAGGCTTCCCTCGTTAAAGTTATTTATCATAGTAAATGTTAGCATAGTTGGATTAAATGAAACAGCGGCATCTAGTCTATACAGGTCCGTGAAGTTTCATTGCTAATTTAATTTCACATAAATATTTTTTTTTCGAGCAACTATCATAGAATTGTAGCACTTAATTCAATACATCTACGACTGAAAATAGCACGCACTATACGTGTATAGACGAAGTATAAAGTAAGTATAAAGCAAATTAGGTCCTAATTAGATGGGCTAATGAATACATATCGTCGACATTAAATACATCATTTTGGACCTTATGACATAGGAATGACGCTACGATTTATGGCATAAATTGCATGGTAAAATAACACTTATTGCAAAGATAATATGGATAGTTTTTGATTGGAGTTGTATTTATTGACGTAGTGACGAAATTCGTTTAGTTAATAAGTCGGAGCACTTGTAATTGAAACTACGGAGGTCTCGGGGGAGACTTTTACCCTGTGAGTATCTCTTATCTCGGGGTGTATTACTGTTTGATGTCCACGTTGTTTCAGTGCCAGTGTAATATGAGGGAATTATTCAGTATATAAAACTACATGGCACAGTTTAAATTAATATGTTTGGTTTGGTCTTTATTAAGCAGAATATAAAAACATTTTCTTATAATGCTTTTTTTAATACGTTCGCTGCTTTTTGCACTGATTTTTCAGTACTTTACCAATATAATACGAGGTGTTTTGACCTCGTACTAAAACTTTTTGTGGTGTGGTACGAGGTAAATTGACCTCGTACCGCAGTGAAAGTGTTAATGCAACCCACACTGGGGGGTTATTTTGTAAATTGTGAAACCGGCGATATTCGATCTCACATCATCTTTCAAACATCAAATAATGCATATGATATATATTATAAATGACATATATTAATAAATGGCTTATTCATCTTAAAACTATGATGCCACAGACATACTTTAACAGACATATTATACTCCCTTTTTTACGTCGGGGGTAATAAGAGGATCTTCTCTTAAAACTAGGTAAGATCAAAGTTAAACCATAGGTGCAAGTAAGAAAATGTCTGATGAATCTATACTTAATATTATAAAACTGAAGAGTTTGTTTGTTTGTTTATTTGATTTAACGCACTAATCTCAGGAACTACTGGTCCGATTTGAAAAATTCTTTCAGTGTTAGATAGCCCATTTAACGAGGAAGGCTATAGGCTATATATTACCCCCATATTCTTACGGGAACGGGAACCACGCGAGTAAAACCGCGCGGCGTCAGCTACTGTAGGGATAAAATTCGTTCATATCGGGGCTTACGAGGTGAAATCGACACCAACTATTGTTGAAGTCTGATAAAATATAGCCATAATAACTAATTGATTGACCTTACTAATCAAAATCGGATAAATAGTTTAGACGGAGGAACACACATAAACATACAAACAAACATACATAGACTGCTAAAATCACCCTTAAATCCTTTTTTTTTAGCTACGCTACAGAGTACATAGTTTTAGCTGTTACATAAAAGCCACAGTTGAGTAAAAACATCTAAAATAACCCTTTCTGTTGGCTTACCAAAAAATATATTATAGTTCAAGCTGTAGTTGGGTATAAAAAACAATAGTTGGAGGTCATTCACTTATAGTTGAGCTACCTGTTGCCATGGCAACCTGTTGGATCTCATCTATTTTTCAGCTGCACCCCACCCGGCTCCGACCAGGATTAAAAGAAGGTAGGTAGGTAAAAAGGTGCTCTTTAGGAAATTCAATTTGCTCCAAGAATTCTTTTATTCAGAGAAAGGCGGATAATGATAATGCTATCCTATCATCGTTATTTTTAGAGGTTCGCAGGCTTTTTGTGATAATATTTAACGTCACTCACAGTCTTGGTGCGAATGTTCGGAATAAGTGCAATTCATACATTTACACTATCACGGATAGCAATTAGTTGACTCCGCCTCTGCTTGTATGTTAGCAATAAACTTAAAAGTTACTAAACGGATTTTAATCAAGGTTTCACTATTGAACAAGGTTTACGTAAATTTGTTAAACTTTTTTTGTAAAACGATTGCTAAAACACTTATTGTGTTATTGTTCCATCAAAATCTGTTTTCTTTTTCACGTCCTTAGATTTTCCACTCATGCTACTGTGTGGCCAGAAATTAGCTTAGGTTAGCCTCTGGTCCAACGAGGGATCCTTAGGAATTGAGCATTCAACATTCAGTGAGGCTCCCCTTAGGGCAAAGACACAGTGCAAAATATTATGTCGGGCCTGCTAGTTATGTTATGTTTTTTTTTCTTTATTTAAAGAGATTTTTCGCTGAGCGAATATACTACACTAACACATCTATATAAATTCTTATTCATCAAACAGTAATGGATCAGATTAGGACTGCAATTGATGCAAAAGTTATCTTTTGTCAATTGTCGAGCCCGCTAGTTATGTTATAAAAATAGTTGTACACAAACCGCAGGCCATAGATCGTCCGACAAACCACAAAGCGACAAAGGAATGATAAATGCTTTAAAAAGTTAACCCTTATCAGCTGCTGTCAACTCCATAATACGTGCGGCTGTAATCGAATTAATTACGGGAATAAAGCCCCCCATAGACGTCGCGACTTGACGCTGTTATCTTCGACTTGATTTTGTTCCCGTTATTTTTTATTAGAATAGAAATTATGCGCGTGTCAGATTAAAGTTTGCTATTTAGATAATTTTACAATATATAAATACTACGTAACTTATCTGTGTAAAATAATTAAAATGTACCCATTGTGTTGATTTGTGCAAGTATTTTTTTCTTTTAAAAATAATATTAACTATTTTAATATATTTTTATGTGAAATAGGCCAAGATCTCATCTGATGATACCTAAGTTTAGCCTAAAATTAAGCATGTTTGAGTTAAAAATGCCTATTTACTCTTGTTTTAAAGATTCCTAAGTTGTAAGGATCAGAAAACACATTTATTTCGGGAGGGAGTTCCTAATCCTAACCATGCGTATAAGAAATGAAGAATTAAATCCTACATCTTACATGTTAAATAAATGAGTAAATTGAACCTAGGCCCTTCGATTATACCGGCTAACTAATTGTGAATTGGTTTATATTTATATTAGACCGGCCAAGCTATGTAGAGAGTGTGTGTGATATAGATAGAATGTGTTAGTCCAGGGCGTAAAATATGTATGATACAATTGCGTGATTAAGTATCAAAATATCTAAACACACAAACAACACATTAATACAAGGATAAGCTAGATAAATCGAGGCGCTTAGATGTCCATTCAAAATTATTACAAATTTACTCCTACATTCATAAAACAAAGACAACTAAATCAGCAGGTGTATATGAAATATTGTGCTGCGTATTCACTCAATACCATAGCCGCGCGAACCAATTCAAATTTCATATACAGCGTGCCCGCGCGCAGTTTTTTTTTTTAATAATAAGCTTTACGGGCTCTGGGTTCTAGCCCTTTTGAGCCCGCCCCGCTCGCAGTAAGTGAGACAAATCAACTAAGTTTTTATGAAGCAGCCATCTATCTATATCTATAGATGATAGATAATTCAAATACCTAATAAAATTATTTAATGAGATCAGCAGGCTAAATTACTATTTTGACTATGCTAGTTGGCATATACGAAATTGAGATTCTATGTAATAAATGTAATCCAGTGCTTACTAGTGTATAATATACAGTATGTAGATGACATTTTGACAATTGATTTGATGTTTATTTTAATAAGTTGATAATAATGACCAAAATAGTGAATAGTCCAGCAGGTATGGCTTTCGCGGCGACATCTACAGTTGTCATCTATGTGATAAACACCGTTTTTATTTTATTCTACACAGCTTTTGTTACTCGGTTCAGCTGTTATTTAAGTTCAAGGTCATATTGTCTATATTATTTAGTAAAAATTTGGATAATTATTGAATTCTTGGTTTTTTTAAGACTTTCCAATGAAGATAAGTAACGTGGTAACTAACTACGTGTATCTACATCAATGATTGATAACTTATAAATTGCGACGATTGACTAACACTGTATTGAAGCGATAATTAAAATGGCTAATCTGTAACGATGCTTTGTATAGCTCGCAAGAGCGAGTTTCGAATTAATCTCTATCTTTCTCATTCTATAGTGTAGTGTCTGACAGAAACAGGGGTAGAGGTGAAATCGAAACTCGCACTAGCGAGTTACAAAAAAAAGAAAAGTGTGCATCTCGGGACGCTCGACAGAAGTGAAAACTTAAACCTGTGGCCGTATGCGTGAAAGAAAGGGAAGTTAGATAGAGTGATACCGTTACGCGTTGAGTTACGCTTACCCTCCCATAAAAAGTTATCACTTCAAAACGTCGTTACAGAATAACCCTACCGCATTCAAAGCGCGATAGCCGCGCGAGCCAACGTCCAAGAATCGCGTGCAGTTCATACGCGGCTTTAGTCGAGTTTAATTTTCAAGGCATATCAAATCGGCCCGCCCGCCGCGAACAAAGAGCAATATTAATTACACAATCACTATAACAGATATCGCCCGCATAACAAACGTTAATTAATATATAATCACCGTGGCCAATATACGCTATGAATACTACATGACTTGACACGACAGCGTTGGATATTAATTAAGTTCTATTTAGGGGTACATGGTACCCGTGATTGACGTTATTTCGGTCGTACTGTCTTATAGTGTTAGAGGGTTGTATAGATTTAGGAATTTATGAACTAAGTGTATTTAATTAAAACAACTTACAATTATAATATGTTTTTGGATGTAAATACGATTTTCCACCTTCCATTAATTATTACAGCTAAGTTTATTTTTATTGATCTGGATCAACAGGTCATAGGTCATTTCTCTTATAAGATTATTCTCTTTTTTTTGGCTGGTAGGAGGCTTCGGCTGTTATCACCCTACCGAGAAAGACGTACCGCCAAGCGATTCAGCGTTCCGGTACGATGTCGTGTAGAAACCGAAAGGGGTGTGCAATTTCATCCTCAACAAGTAAGCCCTCTTCCATCTTAGATTGCATCATCACTTACCAGGTGATCATCAGGTGAGATTGTAGTCAAGGGATAGATTTGACCTTAGAAAATAATGTATTATACAATAATGATCGCTATCAAATGATCGTAAACAGGACCGATGGCCTAACGTGCTATCCCATGCATACCTATATCTATTCGAATCCAGAACCCTAGGATGATCCGTAACCACAAAGGCTAATCACAGAACCCGGGTGGGTCATTTGCTTAATCACCATACACAAACATTACCTATTTGCCTAAGCTGCTAATCATCTGCTACTAGGAGAAGCCTAACCCTGCAGTGGGCCACAAAAATAGGCTGTTGATAACATGGGTATACCACTATGTAAGCAGTGAAGTGTTAATCCAGCGAAGGTTATAAACGATACCCTTGTCACTCGTGATAGACGAGGTTTGTTTGTACTCAAAACATTTTAATCTCGAGCAAATTCAGGCGTAACTTGCCACTATTTTACTATACAAAATTACTATACAACATTTATAAACAACATTCTGTAATAATTCCGTTGTATTTATTATGTAGATAGTTATATATTAAAGCCAAGATTAATCTTGATATTACCTATTTATACTTTCCAGCTATTATTATAAAATTAGTAAGAGGACTTGGAGAAACTATTAGATTAAATGTTTTTCTTTTAAGCGTGATTAAGTTTACCATTTTACCACAGAGCAATGAATCAACAGTCAACTAAGTTTCGGTTATACTCCAGTGCCTAAGTCTAAAACTAGACTAGACCAGAATAATATCGGGCTTGCTTAGAAGGTCTGCTAGTCAGGCAGAGCTTTTGAGTTTGACGGCCCGTTCATGACGCTGTTGTGGTTATATTATAAAGCCTACAGAAAATATACATGAATGCAAAATGATTAATTTTTATAAAAAATAAACTATTCTTCCAAACTTTAACTGTTTCAGAGCTATCAGATTATCATTCGCTCCAAATAACACTCCATCCCATGTAATAGTATTTCTAGTAACATTTTAACGTTCTGCGAAGCTGAAATTCCATCGGATCGTAAAAGAATCACGTGAAATGTATTAAATGGTCCTTCCAGCCGGATGAGCCCTATGATTGCTCTCAGCCCGTGAATATCTCTCCCTTGTGCTTACTCCTAAAGTGCCTTCCTCCCGCGCTTTTTGCTTCAACGAGCCGAGGGTTTCTCAAAAATACTCTCACTATTTATTTACTCTTAACGGTGGACGTTTGATAAAAAATGTGCTACATTTAGAATATAATCTGCGCTTCTGATTGAGAAATGTGGTTTGGCCTCATGTAAAATATGAGCCTTTGATAGCTAGACCATCCTCATTTTATAAAAGCTGAAAGTTCGTCAGCATATAGGTAGTATGTTCCTACCAAAACTATTTCGTGCCAAGCCAGTGGCGTATTAATTAAAGTCGTTTCTGAAAGAACCACTGTCTTTAAATACTAAAATTTTATGATTTAATCGGCTTATGTTAATGCATCACTGTGTTAGCACCCCCTTCAAAGTGATCAGAAGGTAGCACTAGCACATACGATATTATTTTTCGTTTTTAGTTTATTTTTGTGATCTTGAAGTCGGTGGAATTTTTTTGCTAAAAAGATTTTATTTTTCTGTTTTTAATTAGTTCGGACACACTAAAAACAGAAAAATAAAATATTTTTAGTATAATAATTAAAACAGAAAAATAAAAGATTTTATTTTTTTCTTTTTAGTAGGCATAGTGAACAAAAACGCCACAACAGAAAATTACGGGAAATTTCGTTATTTTCATTCATACTCAAAATTACTAACCGATTTTCATAAAAATTAAAAAAAAATTGAGGTAAAAATATTAAACAAAAGACAAACATACATGTCGAATTGAGAACCTCCTCTTTTTTAAAGTCGGTTAAAAAAGATACATTGTGGTTGACTACGGAACCCTAAAAGTGTGAGAGTAGAAAGACAGAAAAATCCTGAGCACATTCCTAAACAAACACGGTACAATACCTAAGTGATCACATTATTTTGAACGAAAGCAATGATTCAATTACGGACGGACGGACATAATTAAATTACATATGTACATATGAGGTAATAATAATGAGGGGTCTGGTCAAAGAAACCATGGTAATGAGGTTTGCCTTTCATTACCGCGTAACGAATATATTTGCGGGACAATGTGTGTGTTTGTTTGTGTTTCTGATCCTTCTGCGTCCTGTGTACATCAGTTCTCAGTGATTTTGTAATTAGACGACGTGTTACGGTTAAACTTCGACCCAAAATTTGAGGTTTTATCAACGACTAACAGACACCGCGTGGTTTCACCCGCGTGGTTCCCCTTCCCGTAGAAATACGGGGATAATATATAGTCTGTAGCCTTCCTCGATCAATGGGCTATCTAACACTGAAATAATTTTTAAAATCGGACCAGTAGTTCCTGAGATTAGCGCGTTCAATCAAACAAACAAACCAACTCTTCAGCTTTATAATATTAGTATAGATTTATCAAGGTTGTGGGCATATATAGTTAGTACAAGTTAAAAAAAAGTGAGTCATGAATACAATCGAAAAATTTAATTTTAATGCAACTGTACATATTATTACATTGTACCTATACGATTACAATTAGGTAGATTACTAGCGGACGCCCGCGACTTCGTCCGCGTGGAATTTAGTTTTTCACAAATCCCTCGGGAACCATGGATTTTTTGTGATAAAATGTAGCATATGTGTTGATCTAGAGTAAAATCTATTTCCATTCCAAATTTCAGCCAAATCGCTTCAGTAGTAGTGGCGTTGAAGAGTAACAAACATCCAAACAATAATCCATACATCCAAACATCCATGCAAACATCCACACAAACTTTCGCATTTATAATATTGGTAGGATTTTTTTTTTATTTTTTTACAAGTTAGCCCTTGACTACAATCTCATCTGGTGGTAAGTGATGTGACGACGTAGGGTGGTAACTAGCTACGACCGAAGCCTACCACCAGATCAGACCTGAGCCAATTCAGAAAACGTACAACCCTAAACTCTGCTCCCGAGCTGGGAATCGAAACCAGGACCTATCTGTTTAGAACCACAGTGCTATCGTCTACGCCAAACTGTCGTACCTATTTACCTTATAAAAATATTTGTCTATTTGTTTTAGGTAAGTTGGGGAAACGAACACAAGAAGATTCAAGAAAAAGATACTTATTGCATGAGGTCAGTTACAATGTAATGCAACAATTCCCTAGGCATTGGCCTCTTCTTCTTCTTTCTTGGGCCTTTTCTGCACATGACCAATAAAGTTGGCCATAGAACGTAGGTCCGTTTGGTACTGGTCTGCGCTGAAGTCACTCCAGCCAAACGAGCTCGCTCCAGAAGCTTAGCAGGCCGCCCAGCCTTATTATGTATATCAGTGTACAACCATTTAAACAATGAGTCACTACATCGATTTTTGCCGTATTTTCGTTTTTGCGATCATCTATTATAGTTCTTATTACGAAATTACCTTGACTACGCCATTTTACATCAAGTGGCAATGATGTTTTGTTTTAACAATGGCCTGACATGAATATTTCAACAAAATAACGTAAATATCAGTTTTTTGTCAAAATAACATTACTGCCTTGTACTACCACTACTAGACTAATGTTACTTTACATAAATGACGATTATTGTGTCATATTATTGAAAACACAATGTAAGATGATTGCAAAATCGAAAATACGATGAAAAACGACGTATTGACTGATTACTTGAATGGTACACCGAGTTACATAATAACCCTGCAGGTCGCCGGACGCCTCATGGAGTGTTGCTGGGCTGCCAATGTGCCTCTGGCATTTAGATGCATCACGCCTAACGTGTATTCGTCGTTTCTTCTTCCTCCATAGAGAACTGTCGGTTATACCTAGAACCGCAACATTAGTTTTATAACATTTTATGTTTGTTATGGTTGAGTTTAAGTACTATTGTCATAGTGGGTTTGTTAACCGTGGGTTGAGGTTTGGTAAGGCCTCTCTGGTGTGTTTACAGTCGTTTGTTTTTGCCCATGACTCTGCGTGTGACGGCTGTGTTATTATAGGCCTCTTGTAAGACTTACAAACAATAAGGTCTTAAGCCGCCAGCAATCAGGTTTCCTGTAATCCGTTTTATGTCGGTCCACCTGGTGGGGGTCGATCAACACTGCGCTTTACGGGGACACCACTCACCAGTGTAACTCATTAGGACCTCAACGCCCATCAGCTTTTTGAACTACATACAATATAAGCTAAGTAGTATTACATACAATTTTATAAAGCTTACCGTGTTAATAAGCCTATGAAACTAAGTCTATGGTTAATAAACACCATTAATAAACCCAATAATTTTTTACCCAAAACCCAAATTTTACGACCACAGTCTACAATCATCGACTAGTCGTTGCCTTCTAGAACGCAAGGTAAAAGATTTTCCTAGGCTAAGCCCGCATACGCACGAGCGCCTTTTACGTTAAAAAAGCGTTCAAATAGAAAAATAGCGTTTTAAAAACGCGACGGTTTTTTTCGAGCTGTGTTGCGTTTTTAATTTGGTCGTTGGAAATTAACCTTCATTTAACTTCATACTAAATATTTGAAAGCTTTTTCAACGCCCGTTAAAAAAACGCACGTGAATATAGGTGCTAAACTTAATACAGTGTTGTCAATTAACTAAATTCCTACCGAAGTACTAGAAACTAGTGTTTAGTGATACCACCCCACTCGTGATTAATTTGATTATACTGATTAGCATTACACCAGATCGTAAGTATACGTGACAGTTGTCACTGACAGCTGTCAGGTGTCAAAATACTCATACCCATCACGTAACGGCTCTGGAAGTTAACCTTTCGAGGACATTGCTAGCACACAGCAGTGATATATAATGTATATTCAGCACTGTAGACTATATAATGTATATGCGCACTGTAGACGGAACAGAGAACCTCCTTATTTTAAATGGAATTCATTATATTCGCAATTTGTATAATAACTGTATCCTTCGCGACCTTGAATAAAATAAGGAAGAAATTTACCCTACATTATGCATGCATACTCAACTGTTATGGACCTTTGTTAAGAATTGCCACTTTATATTATGAGGCAAATTACCTACCTCGTTACATACAGCGGCCCAGTGGTAAGCCTCACATACAAACTGTAAGATACTAGTCCAAGTTATTGCTGGTTTGCTTCAGCCGTGGCTAATTACCACCCTACCGACAAAGACGTACCGCCAAGCGTTTTAGCGATCCGGTACGATGTCGTGTAGAAATCGAAAGGGATGTGGATTTTCATCCTACTCCTAACAAGTTAGCCCACTTCCATCTTAGATTGCATCATCACTTACCATAAGTTTGTAGTTAAGGGCTAACTTGTAAAAAATTAAAATGAAAAAGTAGATACAATACATGCAGATCAATAACCCTTTTTGCAGTCGAGTAAAAACAGGGAACCTTTTTAAGTCAGTTAAAAAGGTGATTTTATAAAAATTTTAAATTGTTTTCTCACTTTTTTTATATTAAGCCCGCACACCGTGCAATAATTCAGCAATTCAATAATTATTCTGCTATTTAAAAATCTTTTCAATTATATACAAGTATAGATTAATTGTATTGTATAGCCATGATAGCCCAGTGGATATGACCTCTGCCTCCGATTCCGGAGGATGTGGGTTCGAATCCGGTTCGGGGCGTGTACTTCCAACTTTTCAGTTGTGTGCATTTCAAGAATTTAAATATCACATGTCTCAAACGGCGAAGAAAAACATCGTGAGAAAACCTACGCACCAGAGAATTTCTTAATTCTCTGCGTGTGTGAAGTCTGCCAATCCACATTGGGCCAGCGTGGTGGACTATTGGCCTAACCCCTCTCATTCTGAGAGGAGTCTCGAGCTCAGCAGTGTGCCGTATATGGGTTGATAACGAATAAATTATTTAAAAACGATGTTCTTATGATTGAATAAAAAACAAATAAAATGAAAACAATTTATTTGTTTTTAGACTTCAGCATACATTTAAAATCAAATATTAGTTTTATATCGTGTATGAATAAATCAACGTATTCCTAAATTAAATAAATACTCTAAATTAGATTAAATGGTACCTATACGTTTGTAATTAACTCATTAGTAGGTACTGAAGAGCAGACAGTAATTTCAAGACTATCTCGCAATCAAAATTCTACTCGTACTAGATTTTAAATATTATGTCAGCCACTGATGATCAAGTAATCCGGCATGTGAGATTACTTGATCGTCAGTGACTGACGTTACATACCTACTCCTGTATAAGGTTAATAAAACACACAAATTTTATATAAATACAAAGTTATTTACGTCATACCTATTTGTGATAGCCCAGTGGATATGACCTCTACCTCCGATTCCGGAGGGTGTGGGTTCGAATCCGGTCCGGGGCATGCACCTCCAACTTTTCAGTTGTGTGCATTTTAAGAAATTAAATATCACGTGTCTCGATCGGTGAAGGAAAACATCGTGAGGAAACCTGCATACCAGAGAATTATCTTATTTCTCTGCGTGTGTTAAGTCTGCCAATCCGCATTGGGCCAGCGTGGTGGACTATTGGCCTAACCCCTCTCATTCTGAGAGGAGACTCGAGCTCAGCAGTGAGCCGAATATGGGTTGATGACGACGACCTATTTGTAATTCCGAAATGCTAAAATAAAATCTTAATACTTTTAACCTCATTCATAATAACAATTTGCATTTTATATTTACTCTAAGATCAATGATAAGTTTTATCTATTAAGTATAATGTTAGTGCTAATCTGTGGTAAAATTCCACGTTATACAACATAACGAACAAATATTGTTCAATATACGGGTAGTTACAAATATTGTTGATACAATTTCACAATCACAGTTTGATTCAGCAGTCATTAACAAGTTTGTGCCGTTTTGTTACACGTTCTTTCTGTATTTTTATCTAAATACTGTGTAAAAATTAAAATAAAGGTAAAAAATTGATGACATTATTCTATAATACATGCATTGATAGTACAATTTGTGGAAAAGTGTAAATTAAAGGAGATGTGACCTCGTCATAATGATCAGCTTGATTGAAGTAAGTTATATAGCTATATTGAAAAATAACCTCTTGATTTAGTATCTAAGAAAATATCCACCAAGTTATTAACATTTATGACTATTTATTAAGATTCTTTGAATTTCATCCCATTGATAATGAGTTGCAGAATTAAAAGTTATATTTTAGTTCACATCTCTGATTTGAATGAATGTTTATGTATGTATGTAAGAAGGTATATGTTTCAAATTGTTCTTTAAATACGAGAAAGAAAGCCAGTTCATTACAGTAAGAAATAAAATAAATCTAGAACTATTTTTAGCTAGGCCTTGTATACGTTTTATTTAGGAGTGGTTATTTTTTATTAACCCAAACCAGAAACTGTCTTGTTTGTCTGGTTAGCCTTTGTAGCTTCGGATCGGAAGATCCTGGGTTCAGTCCTGGGCCGGGCTATGTAACACTGACATCTAAAAAGTTTTAAAGGTGAGCATGTTAAGCCTTTGGTCCTAGCCATTAACATTAACACCTGATAGTGATCGGTAAAGAATTTAACATAACCATCCTGAGCCTGGCATCCCTTGTTATTGTAACGCGGTGGGTCAAAGACCCATATCCCCTCTTCTAGGGAGGCATTTGAATTAGGCTAGTTGTATGGATGTTTGGGTGTATGTTTGGATGTTTGTTAGGATGTTTGTTACTCTTTCACGCCTCGACTACTGAACCGAATTAGGTGAAATTTGGTATTCAGATATATTATAGCCTGAATTAATACATAGGCCACTTTTTATCCCGGAAAAATCCATGGTTCCCGAGGGATTTGTGAAAAACTAAATTCCACGCGGACGAAGTCGCGGGCATCCGCTAGTATTCTAATAATGAAGATACAACTAGAATCAAATCCGGGACATATATAAAAACCAATGATAATTATTATCACGCTTAGTATAAAATTTCATTGTAAAAAGCTAATGACGCCAAATACCCCATCTGAATGCACTTAATGTTTATAGTCTGTAGTAGGTAAAGTAACCGGATAGTCATAGTTTGTCAAGAAACATTCTCGAAGCGTAGCCAAAACTGCGATTTCACTAAAAGTCATGGCGCTAGGGAAAGGGGAAAAGCCTAATTGCACTTCAAACATTGTCCATTTTCATTTTTTTCTAGTTTGGAATCGTATGGATCTTGTATTCCACTTGTGTAACATTCCCCTACGAAGAGGAACATCGTGTCACTAAGCCGTAATTCGTGATGTACGGTTTACACTGCGTGCCAAAAAAACTATACACTACTACATTATATATTTTTTATAATTACTTTTCTGATATTGTTTATAAAAAATCTCAGGCACGAGTAATCTAATTCAGTTTCATAGTATGTAAATTATGGTAAATGTTTGTAGTTAGTTTGTTAGGGTTATGAACATCTGAGAACAAAACTGAACCATTGTAGAAATACTCGCGTGTCCGTTTGTCCGTCTGTCACAACAAATTATAACAATTTCACGCCGCCAATACTCAAACATTCATAAAATTTGACATACGCGTAGGTATGCAAAATATTGTTACCTTTTATTCAGAAAAACTTTTTTTTATTTTTTTGTTTATTCAATACCACATTAATACATTAGGTCGTAACGTTCTGTTCATGAATCTTATAAAAAAAAATAATAGTACGTGAGTAACCTCTAGCAGAAGCTACAAGTAGCTAAACGCAATTTTTTGGAAGAAATGGATATCTAGGGAGATGCTCATCCTACATATTTTGAATGTCAAGTTTCCCGTGGCCACAATTTTTTATATTAGCTATAAAAATAATTCTTTAGAAAAATAAAACGAAATTCATAATGTCCACTTTTTATGGCCAGTAGTGTACACGAAATACACTTAGAGTAGACGTAATGTGGTTGACCGAGACACGTTTTCGCTTTTTGCGCCGTCCATTCCGTCCGGGATAGTCATAATAACGTTCCCGTGGGACTTTTGTGGGAACTCGTACACTTTAAAAAGGAATGAATAAGGTTGTTATGTCTATTTTTGTTTTATTCTTGGGCAGAGCACGTAAAGACCCTTCTAGGGTAAGGACATTAACCCAATATGTAAATACTTTGCATTAAAAATAAACTATGGGACGAAACTATTGCGTACGGATTTTACTCCAATTAAACTGTCTTTTTATTAATAACTAGCGGACGCCCGCAACAAGGTCCGCGTGAAACTCGATGTAAACTTTCAACTACCCCTACTCTACCCTACCCTACCCCTACCCTACCCTACCCCTACCCTACCCTACCCCTACTCTACCCCTACCCTACCTCTACCCTTCCCCTACCCTACCCCTACCCTACCATCACCCTACCCCTACCCCTGTTTTCTATTTTTCCGCGCAATTTTTTAAATTTTTTCTGTTATAAGAACCTTCTCCTGACAATAACACATCAATAAAAGATTGTGAAATTGGTCCAGCCGTTCACGATCACGCGTCACGGCGTGACCAAGGTTTATATGGATTAATTTTTATATACATATAGTATATGTCTCAAAATAATTAAATACCTATAACCTAATATTGTATAGTCTATTGTGTCTATAGTTGTAGTAGTCTATTGTGTCAGTTGTAGTAGTACAATTTTTCAATTGTAACCAGTTGTTTCTGATATTAACGTGATCAAGCAAATTTTTTTTTCAAAATATTTTTTTAAATTATTGCAAAAAGATACTCTGGGACTGCTTAAGGTATTCTCTGCCATTCTAGGGTTAATTCTTATTTTGATTACAGTTTGATTTGTCAATTAAGTAATATAATTATTACTTAGACTAATAATTTAATTAATCTATGATAATTACTTAGTTGAAACCTAAATGGATGGTGTTGTAATCTCTTCTATACCTCGTAGGCTAAGTAGGCTCTAGCGGTGTAGATATTAGATGGCATTAGTCAAGTAACCCAATAGTAATTAGTCGTTAATCCGCTTTACATTGATCCAATCTCATGCCGGAATTGCAATATTAGTTGCTGACTAGGCAACACTTATTACTTACATGGCTAGATTTCTAGCACGCCTATTAAAGCTAATCGTATTGAAATGTATTAATATCACATTACTCATCATCATCAGCCTATTTTAATGGCCAGACCTCCCTCTTTATAACAGAGGGGATATGGAACTTATGGAACTTAGGGTTAACGGACTTATGGGCATATATTTTTTGAGCATTACTAATTTAACGATCACTATCAGATAATGATCAGTGCCTGTAGCCATGTGAGCCACGCTAACGCTTCGGAAACTAAAAACAATGTATGGGACATGCAGTGGCCTGCACTTCAAACATGCATAAACACAATGCATACCCTAAGAACTCATTAGGTACCTTGTATTGGAGGAGGAATTTTCCATTTTGTACAATTTGTACCTATAGTGCATACCCTAGTTAAAAACCTTGTGCACGCCACTGGTGACATGACAGATCCGATCGATAACTTGATCATGACCTGTCGATACTGAATATCATTCCTATACATTGTTTAATTTTCGAAAAGTTTGCGATCGTAGTAAGAAAATCGAGGTACCACGTGGCTACAGGCCCAGGACCGACGTAGTGACACCAACAACTTCTAACCTCTGGGTTGAGCTGAATTTGCACTGACAATTTCTTGGAAAAAAGAAACTCTCAGTCAAACAAACCCAAGCTATCTGAAAAATAGTTTAGCGCATTTCATTTAGTCGCTTGTTAAACAACGAAAGTTATTTAGACACAATATCTAAATATTGTCTATAATGTCGAGTTGTGTGTTCAGGAAGTGTAAAAACTATATATACATAAATATATAATGGAATTAAAGACAAAATTGTGCATATGTGTGCGTTAGTGGTGTAGCTAAATTCGGATCACTTTTTGCGGATTTTGTAGGGACGTAACATATCTATAACATAAAATATCGTTGTGTTTTAACATGTTTTTCGAAACTACCCCAGTTTATAATAATTTTCACATTATTTTTTCAAACACTGTAATAAATTAACGGCATGTTATCACTGAGAGGAGTAATTAAGCGCAACCGGTCGCTCGAACAAATATTATTTTAACTCGATTTGTGCTAATTGCAAAACCGCGATAAATTTCAATAGTAGCTCATTATTTCAGTTCATTTGCGATACAAATCAAACGGAGTTCTTTTATTTGAATCATTGATTAATTGAAGGTATATAACATCGTGAGCTGTGATAGCCCAGTGGATATGACCTCTGCCTCTGGTTCTGGAGGGTGTTGGTTCAAATCCGGTCCGGGGCATGCACCTCCAACTTTTCAGTTGAGTGTATTTTAAAGAAACTAAATATCACGTGCCTCAAACAGTGAAGGAAAACATCGTGAGGAAACCTGCATACCAGAGAATTTTCTTAGCTCTCAGCAGTGAGCCGAATATGGGTTGATAACGAACGATATAACATCGGTTCATTCATTCATTCATCTATATTTCTATACTAATGTTGTACACATAGGAAATATTTTTTGTTTGTTTGTGAATAGACTTTGAAACTACTAGATCGATTTTAGAAATTCTTTCATCAATGGAAACCTACATTATTAGCAAAAAATGAGCTATGATTTATTGTAGTACTACCATGGAAACAGGAACTACGCGGGTGAGCCGAGGGTAATCCGTAGTTCCCGTTCCTGTGGGAATACGGCGATAAAATATAGCCTATTACACAATGATAATGTAGCTTTATATTAGAAAAATATTTTTTTTAATCACTCCAGTAGATTTCGAGTTAAAAGAAAAAAAAACATTCTTCTTTCTCTAAAACATAAGTGTAGATAAATGCAGCTTTTTTGCTTCTTGTTTGTTACTCTTTCAAGACAAAAACACTAACAGATTTTCAAAATTAAATAAAAAAGACACAAGGCAAGTTATACTATAACTGAATAAGTTTAAGTTAAGGCTTACCAATTCTGTAAGATGTTGATATTAATTTTTATATTATCGTTTTCACTGCATCACATATGAAGCCCAGCTGTGCAGTAATTGGCAGCGATCAAATTATCACAGTATTACTGCGCCAATTAACCCGAGCTTCAAGCAAATGGGTCAACGAGTCAATTAGCAAGGAATGCGGGTACGACAAGATTACGGCTGCACTTTATGTCTTGGCTCCTACGGATTGATAGGAGGACTTGGGAATTTCTTGCTCTGTTTGTCGAGTTTCTTGTTCATTTGACATATTTCTATATATTTTTTAAAAGTTTACGCCGATATTTTTTTGTTTTAGACAGGGCAAATAAATGGCTTACATATTATATCATAATACTAGCTGATGCCCCGCGGTTTCGCCCAGCTAGTTACTGTTCCCGTAAATATACGGGGATAAAGTATATGACACTCACCAATAACTTGACCTTCTAGTTTTATAAAAAAAATCAAAATCTGTTTTGTAACTCCAGATATACCGCATACAGTACTCGTACCACTTACTTTAGCTATTTATAATATTAGTTTAGATAAGTGGTATTTTTGAAGAAATTGTTTTTCGGAACTCGAGAGATTAGTATTTTTAATTACGTATTTAACAGTGCCAAGCCATATTATAAACACATGTTATTATTTTATAATTAATAACTGAAATATAAGATGATATACCTCTCTGAACTAAGACATGTTTACATGTTTGTTTTTCTTTTACCATGGGGACTCTTGGACTATGGACATTTGTGACAGTGCTAAAAAATCTCTGATTTATTTCACCGCTTCAAACGGTAACAAAAGGGCTGGATGTTTTTTCGTGCAAAGGATCATAACTTGGAAATGCAGCCAGTATTCTTATTCATTTCACTTACCATTCCACGTAGGCTTGGTTTGTGTAGCTATTAGGATAACTTAGCTTAAGTTTCTTATAGGTTTGTATCTCAAACTAAATAAACTTCGACATGTATGTAATTAAGAATTAAAAATATTATCAGAATATGTAATTATAATTTCAGGCGCGATGCATAGTTTGCCGTCTAATATTCTGCTGTGGTGACTGTCGTAGGAAGCACGAAGAAAACACTCACGGCCTAACTTACGACTGCTCAATTTGCCGCGGAAATAGATTCCTTTGTAAGCCCGAACTACTGAACGAAGACTTTGTCCTACACCTAACAGAACACCTACCGTTACAGTGCAAGAAGTGCAACAAACTCTTTACTAAAATGGAAGATTTAACTGACATTGAAAAATGTTCTACTATTTCTGAATTAATTGAATCTAATGTTGAAGATAAAAAGGAAGAAGACCTGGAAGAAAAATTCGATTCTTTATACGAGAAAGTCAACAGCGATGGGGAGAATTTCGAAGCTATTGTATTAATTAATAATTCAACTAAAACAGCCATTATAACACCTATTGTACGAAATAAAGGACTAGTGGATTACGAATCTAGCGATGCCGAATGGGAAGACAGTCCCAAACAGGCTGTAGCAACTCCTCATCCTAAAATGAATCCCACAAGTACATTCAAGCGCGCTGCCACTCCTCATATTAGAAAATTACTTGTCCGACAGAAGCACGTTGAAATAGACGATTATACGCCAAATCAAGATAATTACAAAGAGTCTCCTGTTAACGGTAAAACGCCTTTGCGGAATAATAACCTTGAAAGTAAGTTTAAATACATAATAATATCATATTAGTTTACATCAATTTATGAATGTTTTGATGACTCTGCTGATCGAACAATAGCTATAGTTCCAATACAGAAACTTATATTTTCTAAATTGGTTCATGTCCGGTTTGATATTAAATTTTGGAATTCATTTAACACAATGATGAAGTCTACAATGGGAGACTGCGTATAAAGTGGCTGATCACTCCAGCCTGAAAGGTGTTCAGATTATAGGTGACGGGAAAAAGAGAAGCCGAAATGCCTTAAAAACTAATCAGAAGCAGATAAAGTGTGACAGTAGTGCTTTTTCAGATAACCTTTTTTAAAGAAAAGTACTATTATTACAACCATTTTAACTTTGACATTTTTATAAGAATTCTGCATCATTCGACCAATTTTATTCGAATGTTGAAGAAATATAAGAAAAAGCTTTTTATTAAATGCATTCTTGATGGTCCGTTCTCCCTCACTTTCCTCGATCTACAAAGAGCCTCTTAAACCCAACTTATTATAATTTCTCGCTCAGGATGAAATAAGTTACATTTTTAATGTCCGTTATTTTAGAATTTTCTAACTTTTAATGGCCATTTCAACTTTACTTCCAAACCAATTATTATTTTTTATATGGTACATTCTAAGACAAATGCTTCAAGAAAGTTTGTTTTTTTTTTGTTTGAAGTTATCATAGCTAAGCTGTCAACCAATCAACTTAGCATTCTAGTACATTTCAAATCAGATGTACCTAAGTAAGGTCTTTGCTTTATACTGTAACTCAGATACTGTTTATGTATTTCCAAAGTTCCAGAACCTGATCAGAAGATGACCACTCCAACATCTCAGCTGCCACATGTCCTGAAGTTAGCGGAGGCGGTGACGACCAGCACTCCCACACACCCTGGAGCCTGGTCCATGTTCACAGGCCCTGGCACCGAGTCTCCGTTGTCTGAGATAGAACAGACTGGTAGCCCGGCTGGGAGCATTGATATAGAGGTAGATTTTTTTTATTCTTTACAAGTTAACTACAATCTCACCTGATGGTAAGTGATGATCCATCCATCCTAAGATGGAAGCAGGCTAACTTGTTAGGAGTATAATGAAAATCCATATCCCTTTCGGTTTCTACGCGACATCGTACCGGAACGCTAAATCGCTTGGCGATACGTCTTTGTCGGCAGGGCGGTAACTAGCCACGGGCGAAGCCTCCCACCAGCCAAAAATAATTGAAACGATAAGTCATAGGCATGGGCATTGTTGTTTGTTTATTATTACAAACATTTATTGTTAATTGTATGATCACAAAAAACAATTTTATTAAGACTTTAATCTGTCTGTCTTTCTATTTATCTGGTTTTAAATTTTCAGTAATCACCGAACAAGTAGTCTAAAATAACCGCAATTTGTTTGTCGATATAAATGGGCAGTAAATCTAAAAGTTAATATGGAGTAATAAGATGAAAATAGCTTATGTTCGTGATATGTAAGAGTAAATTTATTTTGTAACGATGTCAATGCGCTTTATGGCTCCACTATAAAGGAAGGAATATTTATGGATGAAAAATACCTCTTTATATTCCTGTCGCAATTTTCCTAGCAAGAATTTGTATCATAATTTTAGTTGCATAATTTTATAAAAGTTGAATTTTTAAAAGGATTTTTTAATATTACTACGTTCAGAACAAGGCTCTGGTGGTACGGAGAATTAAAATAAATAAGTTTTTCCATAAAATAGCAATTGTTTTCGTAATTCCTATTAGTGAACTTTGCGTCCATCAATCTGAATAAGTATCAAGTCTCATGTGCCTGTTTTTTCACCTGCAAGTCCTTCAGCCTGGTAGTAAAAAAAATATTATAAATTTATCACAACGCTGCTACGTACCTAAACTGTGCAAAAATTCGTTTTAAAAAAAACAATCAATATCGCTTTAGGCTAGATACACACGTCATTGTCCTGCATTTTTTCACAGTTTACGACGTACGTCTTCACGGAGAAATAGTGGCTTATATATAGTTTATGCAACTGTTCACACGCTCGTACTGCAAAAACTTACACCTTAAACTATTATTTAGACAGTACTCTAAGAAACGTGCAGGGCAAATGCCGTATGTGTCTAGCCTTAGTCGTTTCGTATACATACTTATCCATTCGCTGCCCGCGAGTATTTTATCGGTGAGCCCGTCTGCGTTGAAGAAGCCGACACTCAGGGAATGCGGTTTTAATCTACCGTTGTGAGCCATTTTAAAAAATCTTTATATTCCTCTATCGCGCGGAGCATGATACTGTTCTCGCCTATTGCCCTTAGTGGTAGTTATATTTTTTACATGTCACGTAACGGATACGATGGGCGACCGGTCGTCCATTTAGGAGTCAAATGGTTATACTTATTTTCACAGTAAGTATACAGAAATATTCTCCAGATTATACAAAAAGGTAAAGTTCAAGTATGTACTTTCACCTTACAGCAAGGATTTTAAAATTAAATCGTTATACCTTGGCCTTGTACTTAACGTGTCCTTTAGACGTTTTGTTCAGACGCTTAGTTGGGCTACCTCGAATGCGCATACAAATTGTAAAAATATTACCTTTCTGAAGAATTGAATAGAATTTCAGACTTTATTGTGTTTACTTTTTTCTTAATAAATACAAATTTGTTTATTTCATGGTTAGTTTACAAGCACTTTTGAGACTCAAGTCCGTCTCTAGTGAGTCTGAGTGGGTGCGTGATTGGTGGTTTAGATAAAATATAAAAAAATACCTAACCATAGATTACTTAAGCTGATATATTCATACATTGGTTATAAAGGCTTAAAGTTTTTTCTATCAATAACATTTCGTCATATAAAGGCAGGCGTCCACAGATCCGTATCGTACGCGTCGCATTAAACGAATTTTTAATTTTACAATAGATTCGTGCGATTCGTATACGATGCGGATGAGTGGACGCACTTGTATGACTTCATATACAAAGAATACTGTTTAATCTGTGGTCTGAAACCATAAAAAAAAAAATATATCTATGCCAAAGCAAAATTGCCAACGAGACATTGACTCGACTTAACACTAGAATTAACCTAATTTCTTAATTTTGTAATGGTATTTTGTTGTACTAATAAAGAAAGACTTATATCATAAATTTGTTATTTTTGTAAT